>NC_064633.1:329450688-329757793 GCF_023864275.1 Schistocerca cancellata | reverse complement strand
GATCGGGAGAAAGGGATTAGGAGGAGGAGAGTAGGTCTCTGACAAGTCCAACGTGGTTAAATTTGGGAGTAGAGCTGAAGGTTAGGCTTTCGGATAGGACTGAAACATCTGTGGGACTGAGGTTTTTGGTGGAGAGGTTAATAACAGTGTTTTGGGTTTGCTTGGGTTCTGGATGTTGAGGGGTGTTGAAAGGGAGTTCTGGAGGGTGTATAAATTGCAGAGGTCAGCTGGGTAGAGTCTTAGTGCTATGAGAGGTTGACAATGGGGTTCACTGTGAGATTAGATTAGATTAGATTAATACTAGTCCCATGGATCATGAATACGATATTTCGTAATGATGTGGAACGAGTCTAATTTTCCAATACATGACATAATTAAGTTAATTTAACAACATAATTAAGTTAATATAACAACTTTTTTATTTTTATTTTTCTTCCCTCTTTTCTTAATTTATATCTAAAAATTCCTCTGTGAAGTAGAAGGAGCTGTCATTCAGAAATTCTTTTAATTTCTTCTTAAATACTTGTTGGTTATCCGTCAGACTTTTGATACTATTTGGTAAGTGACCAAAGACTTTAGTGGCAGTATAATTCACCCCTTTCTGTGCCAAAGTTAGATTTAATCTTGAATAGTGAAGATCATCCTTTCTCTTAGTATTGTAGTTATGCACACTGCTATTACTTTTGAATTGGGTTTGGTTGTTAATACAAATTTCATAAGAGAGTATATATACTGAGAAGCTACTGTGAATATCCCTAGATCCTTAAATAAATGTCTGCAGGATGATCTTGGGTGGACTCCAGCTATTATTCTGATTACACGCTTTTGTGCAATAAATACTTTATTCCTCAGTGATGAATTACCCCAAAATATGATGCCATATGCAAGCAATGAGTGAAAATAGGTGTAGTAAGCTAATTTATTAAGATGTTTATCACCAAAATTTGTAATGACCCTTATTGCATAAGTAGCTGAACTCAAACGTTACAGCAGATCATCAATGTGTTTCTTCCAATTTAATCTCTCATCAGTGGACACACCTACAAATTTTGAATATTCTACCTTAGCTATATGCTTCTGATTAAGGTCTATATTTATTAATGGCATCATACCATTTACTGTACGGAACTGTATGTACTGTGTCTTATCAAAATTCAATGAGAGTCCGTTTACAAGGAACCACTTAGTAATTTTCTGAAAGACATTATTGACAATTTCATCAGTTAATTCTTGTTTGTCAGGTGTGATTACTATACTTGTATCATCAGCAAAGAGAACTAACCACTTCATGAATGTAGAATGGCAAGTCATTAATATATATTAAGAACAACAAAGGACCCAAGATCAACCCTTGTGGAACCCCATTCTTGATAGTCCCCCAGTTTGAGGAATGTGCTGATATTTGCATATTATGAGAACTGCTTATTTCAACTTTCTGCGCTCTTCCAGTTACGTATGAATTAAACCATTTGTGCACTGTCCCACTCATGCCACAATACTTGAGCTTGTCTAGCAGAATTTCATGATTTACACAATCAAAAGCCTTTGAGAGATCACAAAAAATCCCAATGGGTGGTGTTCAGTTATTCAGATCATTCAAAATTTGATTGGTGAAAGCATATATGGCATTTTCTGTTGAAAAACCTTTCTGGAAACCGAACTGACATTTTGTTAGTACTTCATTTTTACAGATATGTGAAGCTACTCTTGAATACATTACTTTCTCAAAAATTTTGGATAAAGCTGTTAGAAGGGAGATTGGACAGTAATTGTTGACATCAGATCTATCCCCTTTTTTGTGCAAAGGTATAACAATAGCATATTTCAGTCTATCAGGGAAAATGCCCTGTTCCAGAGAGCTATTACACAGGTGGCTGAGAATCTTACTTATCTGTTGAGAACAAGCTTTTAGTATTTTGCTGGAAATGCCATCAATTCCACGTGAGTTTTTGCTTTTAAGCAAGTTTATTATTTTCCTAATTTCAGAGGGAGAAGTGGGTGAGATTTCAATTGTATCAAATTGCATAGGTATGGCCTGTTCCATTAACAGCCTAGCATCTTCTAATGAACACCTGGATCCTACTATATCCACAACATTTAGGAAATGATTATTAAAAATATTTTCAACTTCTGACTTTTTGTTTGTAAAGTTTTCATTCAATTTGATGGTAATACTGTCTTCCTGTTCTCTTGGTTGGCCTGTTTCTCTTTTAATAATATTCCAAATTGTTTTAATTTTATTATCAGAGTTGCTGATTTCAGACATGATACACATACTTCTGGATTTTTTAATAACTTTTCTTATTATAGCACAGTAGTTTTTATAATGTTTGATAGTTTCTGGGTCACTACTCTTTCTTGCTGTCAGATACATTTCCCTTTTCCGGTTACAAGATATTTTTATACCCTTAGTAAGCCATGATTTGTTACATGGTTTCTTACGAGTATATTTAACTGTTTTCTTGGGGAAGCAGTTTTCAAATGCATTTACAATAGTGTCATGAAATAAATTATATTTTAAATTGGCATCAGATTCATGGTACACCTCATCCCAGTCTAACTGCTGTAGGCTTTCCCTGAAATTTGCAATTGTTAAATCGTTGACTGAACGTACTACTTTGGAGGACTGTTTAGTACTGCTGAATGGAGCAGTATGATGGATGTTGATGGATAGTGATGTCCCAAGGCAGGAGTAGGATGTCAACAGGTTGGACAGTTTATGTAGGTGGTGTCTGGAATGCTTCTCCAGGTGTTGGAATGCAAAGGTTTCTAATTTGGATGTGATGTGTATGTAATGAGGACTGTACAGTAACAGTATCTTGAGGGGGAAATAGAGATTGTTCAGGGATGTCTGTGCCAAGGAGAGCTGTTTTTGCAGTGCTAGACTCATGAGGGATGGGGACTGGCGAAATCTGAAAAGGTGACCAACTCTGCTGTCAACACAGTACAGCCTTTTATGTTGGCATGACTACCAATCACCTGTTCACCAGTATGAATGACCATGACCAAACTGTCCTCAAGAACAGAGTTGGCCAATTGGTGGCATGGCACCACACGCAGCTGACCACAGTATCTCAATTTCAATGGCTGCACCACAACCCGACTCATCTGCGTCATTCTTTTAGGCCCCAGCTTTTCTGAACCACGCAGATCGAAGTTACCATTACAACTCATCCTGCACTTCCATAGACATCCTGACCTCAATTACAAGTAACACAAAGTCCTCATACCCTCCTCCCAACAGTTCCTCCTTCCTCTGTCCTGTCACCTCGTCCCCCGCAATTCATGTCCCCACATCACCTTCAGCATATGCCACTTCCCACAGGCTGCTACAACTATACCTGCCACCCCTCTCTCATTCATTGTTAGCCAGCAAACAGACCTCCCTCCAAGCTGCTAGCCACCTGCCACCAGTCCCTCTCCCTGCCTCCCCCCAGTCCACTCCCCCTCTTCATACTCCACCCTACACTAACCCCACCACAACCACCACACCTGTAGCAAAATATCATTCAGTCTGCCGGCACCATACCTGGGGTACAGATGCATGCACACACATTCTGGTGTGTGTGTGTGTGTGTGTGTGTGTGTGTGTGTGTGTGTGTGTGTGTTTTACTGTAGGTTGTCAAAAGATTACTCTGAAAGCTAGCAAGTTTTCCTTCATTTGATGTGTGCCTATTGACAACTTAACATTTGTGCTTTTCATTGAGTGGTCTACTTTAATCCTAAAGTACTGAGACATTACTGTCTGTAGTCTCAAAATTGGAACACTCTATAAATCTTTGATTATTGTTATTTGGTCTTCGAGCCAACTGCAGACGCATTCACATGTTTATGCTGGTGATTCAGGTCTCGGAGATTATGATCCTCCCATGGTCTTCCAATTTGTGAGACTTATCAAATTGCCTCTTCCACTTTTGTCTGCCCATCGCCAGTCTTTTCATTTCTGAATAGTTGTCCAAGGAGACAAATATTCAGAAATGAAAAGACTGGCTGTGGACAGACAAAAGTGGAAGAGGCTTAACCCATGACAAGACCTGATGTAAGGCAGAATACCTACAACAACAACAACAACTACTACTACTACTACTACTACTACTACCACCACCACCACCACCACCACCAAATTGTGGTGTCAGCCTTATATGCCTGAGACTTTGGTTTGTGCTATAGTTTTTTGTCATTAGAGTCGGCAAAACATAATCTTCAAATGACCATGCAGAAGACAGGAGTATTAACCCAAAATAAGGGGTATAGTTTTTCATGTACAAAATCCTGGGTCATGCACCCTCTGCAGAATTCAGTCCATCTATACCCTGAATTATAAATGGATAACTAATGGTTGGAAATGATACACAAGTTTCGAATTTTAGGACTGGTGTTTGACCATAATATAATGTCACTGTGCATAAAGCAGCTCAAGTTCACCTGTAAGCTGAAATTAAACTCCCTCTACACTTCCGTGGAAACAGTTATTGGGGAGCAGCTCAACAAGTTCTAGTAATATTTTATATAATTGGTTTTAACCCAATTAGACTGTGTATGCACTTTCAATTTTTGCTAACTATACCCTATGCACTATGGTGGCATCTGCCCTTGTGACTGGAACTTTTCACATGAGGCCTTTGTCGAAACAGGTAATCCAACTTTAAAGATACACCACCAACAAATTTTTATTACATGGTTAAGATGTACTGTAGGTTTTTGTATGGTGCTTTTCCAAACCACAACATCCTTATTCATATTAATTGATTGAAAACAGGGAGAACAGCAACTATAAGATTAAAATATGTGCATTTGCATCTCTTTCTCCCTGAGATAAATCTACTGTCTTAATCCATAGACACCCCCCCCCTCCCCCTCGTGCATCCAACACTTGATGTATTCCTCAACCTGCAGGATGAATAAACCTTTGATACGGAATAAAGGATCTCACAGATCTTAATATTCATCACTGGCAAATTTTATTCATTCCTCCACAACTATACACCTGTTAGTCTTCTATATACTATAACATCCTCTCCTCATCAGCAATTTATTTTGCTATTTAATTTATATTTATTTTTTCGCCTTTAGTACCATATCAAAGTTCTTAACAATTGACCAACTCATCTATTTCAAGATTGAGATAATGTTATATAACTTTTACATTAGCACTCTGTGGACAGTATTCTGGGTACATAAAAATCTCTTTCAATAAACACAGAGGAGACAAAAGTAGAATTATGGTAGAGCTCATTACAGGAGGGTTTGCTTCCTTTTCCTGATGAATGTGAACTAAATTTTTTCATTTTATCTCTGACTTTGTAATGTCATGTGTCCATTACCAACTAATGTATGCAAGCACATTTGAACAAAAACTTGTGCGAGTTTACTCCTGCAAGTCTCACAGGCGAGCTAATTTCAGGAACTTGGTGCAAGTGCCTGAAGAAGTGTTCACAGTAGAGTCGCATTGTGAGATAGTCCAGGGGGATGGCGGGATGAAAGTATGTGTTGGAGTGCAAGTTCCCATCCCGCCATCCCCCTGGACTGAACCTATGTTAACCAACCTCACTCCCATTTACTCTTCAGTCTTCTCCTCTTTCCCTTTCCTCTTTAGCCATTCACGCATCTTTTCATCCTACATAGTTGTGTTTATCTTTTTACTATGTACCTCTTTACTTCTTTATGCATCCTCTTTGGTTTGAAGCTGGCACAGTACTCTTTGGCTTCCCTCTGACAACCATGCCTCCATCCTCGCTACCCTCCCTGTTTACCTTTCCCTGTTGCTTCATAACCTGGGTTGTGAGTAACTGAATCCACTTTCCCTTCTTCCCTTTTTCCCCTCTCTCCTCCCTGATGAAGGGACAAAGTTCCGAAAGCTAGGAACGTAAATTTTCTGTTCTGTTTTGTGTATCCATCGGCTGTACTGAGGTGAGGTAAGTACTGGCCAGCCCCTCTATCTCTTTGTTAGTATTTGTTTCACATCTTTATATGAGATTTTCCATTAATCATTAATTCTGATTAGATTTTTGAATGAAAATTTTGTTTCAAAATTTTATAAATGATATGAACAAAAATTCCATTGTAATAAATTCACTCATTAGGAATCTTGGTTATTGTTCTAATAGGAAAGAAAACACTATGGCTATCATGAAATTGGAATTGTTTTTCTCAGTTGACTAAAACTGTTATAGTATTACAGATTATTTCACAGGATCTTGGACTCCCCAAAAATTGGTATTTCAAATATAAAACAACAATCAGATACAAATTCAATTTATTTTTCGCCAGAGCTGGAGATTACTTACTATGGGGAAAAAAGAGAATTCAAGACATATGACAGTTTAAGAATTTAAGTCGCCCAAAATTTAGGGTTATAAAATATGCAACAGAACAGGGGAAGAGGGAAAATCAACAGTGAAATAATAAAAAACAGGTGTAAATAAAAAACTTCTTAAGTTGGAAGAGAGCAGTAACATGAAAGACGAGGAAATGACATATTAAAAAATGAGACACAGATATTTCTCTCTCCTCAACCTCACAAAGGGTGGGCCCCTCTCAGTCCGTGGTAAGGGTGGCTTGTCCCTCTTTCCCAAGCCTTTCACTCTTTCCTCTCTGAGGGAGGACTAGCGGTTCTGAAAGCTAGGAATGTTTTTGTCACTTCTAAATATATGTACATACACTCCTGAATGTAAATATTGAATAGCCACTCTGTCTTGTAATTTTACGGAGTATGAAAAGATCAGAAAAATTTTAGAATGAAGGAAGAAATGAGCAGGACGTCAGGTTAATGACTAAATGAAAATAAAATAAATGAGAAGTGTGAAACTCCCTGGCAGATTAAGACTGTTTGCCAGACTGAGACTCGAACTTGGGACCTCTGCCTTTCGGGGGCAAGTGCTCTACCAACTGAGCTACGGAAGCACGACACATGACCTGTCCTCACAGCTTCAATTTCACCAGTACCTCGTCTCCTACCTTCCAAACTTCACAGAAGCTCTTCTGCGAAATTTACAGAACTAGCGCTCCTGGAAGGAAGGATATTGTGGAGACATGGCTTAGCCACAGCATGGGGGATGTTCCCAGAGTGAAATTTTCACTCTGCAGTGGAGTGTGTGCTGATATGAAAATTCCTGGCAGATTAAAACTGTGTGCTGGACTGAGACTCAAACTCTGGACCTTTGCCTTTTGTGGGGCATGTGCTCTACCATAGGTGAGACGATGAGTCATGTTTGGGTAGCTCAGTCGGTAGAGCATTTACCTGCAAAAGGCAAAGGCCCACAGTTCAAGTCTTGGCCTGGCAGACAGTTGTAATCTGCTAGGAAGTTTCATATCAGTGCACACTCCGCTGCAGAGTGAAAATTTCATTATGAAAATGACAAGGGTAATTAGCACCTTATAGGCCCAGGTAAATGCTGGGAACTAGGTACATGCCATAGGCCAAGTTCCCACCAGCAAAGTTCTGCAGTTCTGTTGTTGACCACAAGGTGAAACACACACTATGTTTAACACTACTGTCTTGCAGTGTGTGGTGTGACTGCATATTGCGTTTCCAGGACTGGCTGAAGATACACTCTGCTGCTTGGGGCGCCAAGTTAGGAGGGGTGCCAAAAGCATCACGTCTGTAACCTATCCATACAGGACATTTGACAATTAATAGTGGCCACTTGGTGTGCCCAGCTGCACTGTGTTGTTGCCTGCTGGTCAGTCCAAAATGTACTGAAATATGAAGGTAGTATCAAGGAGATGGATGTAATTATAAATTTCAAGGAAAGAGGCTGATACTCAAGAAAGAGACAGTGAATTTTATCTGTGTTACTGAAATAGTCATGCAGAAGGGCAGCAGTTGATATTCGTGATAGGTTTAATTGTAAAATATATCATTTATGTGTTTAGACTTGACACCAGACTGACAGTTACTAAACCCCAATGAAGCCCTTTTTAAGTAAGCAGTGGAAAAGTGTACATTAAAGAAACTGCTGGTTTCCAAAGCTATGCAACTGATATACTTGTCTTGCACTCATGGGTTTAAATAATTTGTGGTGAATATGAAACAAATTAATGTGAGGAGTAAGTTAAAAGCAGCAGCCTTGTAGGTGCTTGTCACAGAAATGTTCTGTAGCAGGCAGGCCATCCACATGGGAGGAGACAGTGATGAGTAGCAAGATGTGGAATGAGAGTTTGTCACACATTTTAGATAGAGATAAGCTAGTGACACTATTGGGGAGTTATGCCAGATGATGTTCCAAATAAGAAAAAGATATGCTCAGTTTATGTTTGTGTGATGTGAGTCTAACAACTGTAGGACAGCTAGTAATTTTAAACTAGCCTATTTGTGAAAGATGAGAGACTGCCTTTCTTGACTTTTTCTTGTGCTGCCCATTTTTGTGTCTTTCATAGTTACGACTTGTGTTCATCTTTTTTTCTTCATCTGACTTAATGACCGCCCCTTCCCAGGTTTTACGTTTTACTGTTAGCATTTTACAGTTGATTTCCCTTTTCCTGACTAGAATTCTGGATGACATTCATACTTGATTCCTGGAATACTCTTGTTTACTCCCAACACCTTGCCCTTTCGGCTGATCTGCTAATCGACTTAACACCCCTGAGAAGTTCTCCTCTTACTTAAAATCAGCAAGTGGTTCAAAATCATCTGTTCAGTCACTCAGTGTCCATAGTCCATACAGACACTGAAATGCAAGATAACATAGAAAAGGCCAAAATACTGAATTCAGTCTTCCAAAATTGCTTCACTGTGGAAGATTGTAACTGTCCCTCTTTCAGTAATTGCACAAACACTGAAATGGCAGATATTGAGATAACCAATTGTGGAATTGAAAAGCAACTTAAAATCACATTGTAGTGGAAAAACATCAGGACCAGATGTAAATGTCGTGTGACTAGGACCTCTCGTTGGGCAGACCGTTCACCGGGTGCAAGTTTTTCGATTTGACACCACTTCGGCAACTTGCATGTCGATGGGGATGAAATGATGATGATGATTAGGACAACACAACACCCAATCCCTGAGTGGAGAAAATCTGCGACCCAGCCAGGATCAGGACCAGATGAGATGCCTGTAATATTCTACAAAGATTATGTGAAAAAACTTGCTCTCCTTCTAGCCTTTTTTAAACAGTATTTATTACAAAGGTTTCAGAAATGTCAAATATCTTGAGAAAAAACTGCATACACACTTGAATCTTATCAGATCCCTTTATTAGATAGAATTTCTTGGTCCTCTTCCTTTGTGAGTTATCCGATTTTGTCCTCGCGCTTTATTTCTCTTCTTCTTCTTCCACTAACTTATTTAGGTTCTGCCTTTTTAGCTCAACTGACCCAAGATCCCAGTAGGCTCTACGTATATTCTCTCTTGCTCAGTAAACTTACTCGTGCACTGTCGCGGACATTTAGAGCAATATTTTGGCTTCACATTTCTTGCAAGAACTTCGGAATTCTGGGTAGAAATATATGCCCTACCGTGCTGTTAATTGAATTTTCTTTGATTTCTTTTCCATTCCTCTTTAACCGCTACCGTTTTTGGTTTTCTTGTTTTGTTACTACTCTCAGTACCAGCATTGTCACCTGCAATTTCCCCTTCCTGATGGTGATGATATACTTGTGCACTAATGCATACTCAGTAGTTATTGTTACATTCTTTACATGGGACGTTCCTATTGTAGTACTTCCTACTGAAATATATGCACTAAGAACCAGGTTCTAATACTTACAAGATTCCATTAAATTCGGTTCCTTATCCAGTCACATTTGAACCATCCTTCTTCCTCTGGATCCATAGCACTCCTGTCCTCCTCCGGTAGCTGAGTGGTCAGGACAACAGAATGTCAATCCTAAGGGCCCGGGCTCGATTCTCGGCTGGGTTGGAGATTTTCTCCGCTCAGGGACTGGGTGTTGTGGTGTCCTAACCATCATCATCATCATCATCATCATCATCATCATCATCATCATTTCATCCCCATCGATGCGCAGGTCACCTGAGTGGCATCAACTCGAATGACCTGCACTCGGCGAACGGTCTACCTGACAGGAGGCCCTAGCCACACTACATTTACATAGCGCTCCTACTTGGTAGTAAACCCATTCACAACTGAAACAATATTTACCTTCCTTGCCAGGAAGTAGTATTTCATTGTTGTCACAGAGCGACGGTGACAATGCTTCTAAAGAAAAGTAGTGGGAAAAGCAACTTCTAACAGTTATGTTATGATCAGAGAAACGTAAGAACTGTCCGTTTCACAAATTAACACTGCATCCAGTGGTCTAAAAACATATCAGCTCTTCTGTCTGTCTGATTCTTACTATTTTTTGTAAAATGTAGATACATTGATGACTAAAATGGAAACCACATATGATAGAGTTACACTTGTTTCATCGTAACGTAGGTCTTGATTTCGTGTACCTTGAGGTACTAACAACTCAAAAGTGGCAAAAATATAGTTACGTCTGTCTGATCCTAAATGGGTGAACTGTTCTTCCCATGTGGAACGGGGAAGGGGGGGGGGGGGGGGGGGGGCAGTCAGTGGAACTAGAAGTACCCTCTGTCACACACCTACCTGTCACTTGCAGAGTATTGATGTAGACATAGGTGTAGTATAGGTCTAGATGCTGAAGAAGGAACCTCTGGTTCGGAAAGCCAGTGTTTGTGTCACATGTTTCTGTTTCTGCATATCTACTACTATAAAAGTTCCTCTCTCTCTCTCTCTCTCTCTCTCTCTCTCTCTCTCTCTCTCTCCCCCCCCCCCCCCCCCCCCCTCCTACGAACATAAAAAGAAAGTAGCAAATGAAATAAAGTTCTAAATTTATGTTTGAAAACTTAAAATTATTTCATTTGTCATTTTACACAGTGATAATTAAGCAATTTTGTGTTTTATTGCTAGGCAGTGTTGAATATGAAGCATTATGGTGGAGCAAATGCAAGACAGAGTGATATATTCGGTGCTCAAGATGCTGTCGTGAAGATAACGAAGAGAATCTTCAAAGTAAGTTAAAGTTGACATTTTAGTATGCAAAAACATGACCTAAGTGAGACAAATACTTGGATATTTTTTGCAGTGTTGTTCTATTGGTGTGGAAAAAATGCCAGAAGAGAGGAAATACTGCAGTATGGGAAGGTTGATTGTGTGTGCTACAGCCCAGCACCAGAATTACTTCATTGCGCGCGCGTGTGTGTGTGTGTGTGTGTGTGTGTGTGTGTGTGTGTGTGTGTGTGTGTGTGTGTGTGTGTGTAAAAAGGAAGTTTAAGAAGGAAAAGCAAATATTTTAGGTGACAGTGTAGTTTAATTTGAATAAAATGTTTACCCATTTTTTATTGTTTACAAAGATACAGCTGTTAAAATGTAACCCCAACAAGTGCTGATACAAAATGTTAAGCAAAGGCAAATGATGAAATTCAACGTTAATGTTCATGAATTCCACCTCAGACTTCAGTGTAGTTTCAAATTCTGTTGACAACACCACATGAAGCTCTTCATTGCATTCTTTTGAGGCCAGCAATCTTCATAATCTGGTTGATCAGTGTGTCTTTTGTGTTAATTTTTTTTGTAGACTTGGCCATTTGACCATTACCACTAACAAAGTGTGAAAGGGGGTCAGGTCGTCGGATTTTGGTGTCCAAGAAACATCATTTCTGCTGATCCCTTTAATACCATTTACTGGTGAATCCATTTCACTTGTAACTGACATGAGTGATCTGATGAAAACTCACATGCCTTTGTGGAGACACATTTTCGGGAATGCTTCTTTGTAAGCAAGTTCTGTGATGTGATAAGACGATCAGTTGATTCAGACTATTGTGTTAATGCATCGTCTTATTAGGTCCCCATTACCCAGATTTTCCTGAAAACAAGCTTCCAGCACTGCTGGAAGTAGTTCCTTTGGCTACGATGATCGGTATGTTCTTGCAGCATGATGGGGCCCCTGCTCATTCTAGTCACCAGACGCCATATAATTTAATGTAAAATTCCTTCTTAGATAGATTTCTGGAGTAAATGGTCATATTTCTTTGGCACTAAAGTCTCCAGACCTTACCCCTGCAGATTTTTACCTGTGGTATGGTTGAAAGGTGACATTTAAAAAGAAAAAAAAGTAAACACAAGAGATGAACTGATAGTTTGGATTATGAATAGCTCTGCCTCATGAAAGAATGCCAAGTCAACCTCACAGGGGCCATATGTGGTATAATAGGAAGTATCTCTGACTCACAACTGCAGTCTTCTCGTTGTTCTTCACCATGATACTGGGTGGCGAAGTAAAGTCTGATCGGGAGCTAAGACTTCCTACTATTCAGTCTTGCTCACCTTGTTATTTCAGCACACTTGCCAACCCCTTGTGATTGAACTTTATTTCTTGAAGTACCACAATTACTGCTGGAAGTTAAGAGTACAAATCCAGCATCCAGTTCTCAGAATAAATACGATGCTTCTGACAATCAATGTGTTGATACTGTACTCTTGTTTACATTAATTATGTGATACAAGAGTGATTTATCATTTGGAACATCACAGTTATATTGACAAGGACAAAGACCAAAAACAGTCTGTCTTATTTAAGATTCCAATAGAGTCCATGTATATCCAGTTTTCTTTTGTTCCTGTGACATCATAGGCATCGTCATGGCCACTCTCCCTGTATGGTGTGCACTGTATCTTCAAGGCAAGAATCAACAACATAGAATAAACCACTTGATCAGCAGGCACTGGATGTGGTACAATGTTTATCATTGCCCTGGCTTGCAGTTACATTGTATCCATCCATTTCATGATACACTATGTAATCAAAAATATCTGGACACCTGGCTGAAAATGACTTATAAGTTTGTGGTGCCCTCCATTGGTAATACTGGAATTCAATATGGTGTTGGCCCACCCTTAGTCTTGATGACAGCTTCCACTCTTGCAGGCATACGTTCAGTGAGGTGCTGGAAGGTTTCTTGGGGAATGGCTACCCATTCCTCATGGGTTGCTGAGGAGAGGTATCGTTGTCAGTCAGTGAGTCCTGGCACAAAGTCAGCGTTCCAAAACATCCCCAAAGTATTCTGTAGGATTCATGTCAGGCCTCTGTGCAGACCAGTCCATTACAGGGATGTTTTTGTTGTGCAACCACTCTGCCACAGGCCGTGCGTTATGAACAGGTGCTCAATCATGTTGAAAGATGCAATCTCCATCCCCGAATTGCTCTTCAACAGTGGGCAGCAAGAAGGTGCTTAAATCATCAATATAGGTCTGTGCTGTGATAGTGCCAAACAAAACAACAAGGGGTGCAAGCCCCCCCTCCATGACAAACACAACCACACCATAACCCCCCCCCACCCCCACCTCCAAATTTTACTGTTGGCGCTACACACGCTCAGGTGACATTCGCCATACCCACAGCTTGCCATCAGATTGCCACATTGTGTACCGTGATTCATCACTCCACACGTTTTTCAACTGTTCAATCATCCAATGTTTACACTCCTTACACCAAGCGAGGCATCGTTTGGCATTTACCGGTGTGATGTGCGGCTTATGAGCAGCCGCTTGAACATGAAATCAATGTTTTGTCACCTCCTGCCTAACTGCCATAGTACTTGCAGTGGGTCCTGATGCAGTTTGATATTCTTGTGTGATGGTCTGGATAGATGTCTGCCTATTACACATTATGACCCTCTTCAACTGTCGACTGTCTCTGTCAGTCAACAGACGAGGTCGGCCTGTATGGTTTTGTGCTGTACGTGTCCCTTCACGTTTCCACTTCACTGTCACATCAGAAACAGTGGACGTAGGGATGTTTAGGAGTGTGGAAATCTCGCATACAGACGTATGACACAAGTGACACCCAATCATCTGATCACGTTTGAAG
This sequence comes from Schistocerca cancellata, assembly GCF_023864275.1. Lineage (NCBI taxonomy): Eukaryota > Metazoa > Arthropoda > Insecta > Orthoptera > Acrididae > Schistocerca > Schistocerca cancellata. Next base: position 329,743,954 of record NC_064633.1, on the reverse strand, counting down.
TCTGTGAGTTCTGCAGGGTGTCTCACTCTGCTCTCTCACGATGTCTAATGACTACTGAGGTCGCTGATACGGAGTACCTGGCAGTATGTGGCGGCACAATGCACCTAATATGAAAAACATATGTTTTTGGGGGTGTCCAGATACTTTTGATCAAAGTGTAGATGCACATAAGTAAAACATATACCCAAACAGTATATTAACTAATTCATTACAAAAATTAACTTTTTACAATGGCAATCATCATTCATTGGCTCAAAAAAACCTTATGTATCACATCACTTCACCAAGGTGATACATTACACTCACAACCCACAGTGGGATGCATAGTGTAGAATTAGATGTAGAACCAATACTGAATGGTCTGATCCACAGTGTGATGAACAATTTTATGACCTGTACTTCTATAAAGGGAATCATACCCTTTATTGATATCTTCTATGCTACAGGAGAGTGACACCTCATGAGATAATTGCAAAGTGCGCCCCCTTCCCCTCCTCCGTGACCTATGGCCACCTCCCCAGTATATCTCGCATCTTTACCATTGTTACTAGTCACCATGTTGCCAGAGCACCTTACAGTGGACATATTACCCTTATACCTTACATTATAGCAGTGCTATTGAAGAACTGTAATCATATGAAGGCTAGTGTACTCTGCTAAATGAGGTGATAGTAAACAAGTTATTTTTATGTAGGATAAGGAAGACCATTGATAAGTGACCCTTCCCAAACAGTGACGAAATCTTCTCGAGTGATCAGCCAAGTGGTGGTGTCATCTTGTGGCAATGTTTTGATAAGTTTTGTACCCATCGTCTTCAAGCTAAACAGTTTCCCACCCTGCATCAGTATTTCATGTTATTGTCACATGCAGTATGACCAGTGTAATTTAAGCCAATTAACTTTACGAATTCAAGAATTTAGATTAAACAATGTGGTATGGTTGGTAAGGGTTTGCTCTCACTCACTTCCAAAGAAATTAATAACTAGTCAGATGGTTGATATTGTAGGCCAAGAAACATATCTGGTTTTGTAAAACCAATTTATCAACAAAGTTGCTGTAGTCCTGGATGCATGGTAAATACCATCAATTTGTTCGAAAGAAAGGCACAGTATTTAGATAGATCATCATCTTTTGGTATAGAAGGCTTTTGTTAGCATGTTAACATATTCTAGTTAGTCGACTGTTAACAGTATCACCATTATCATCATCATCATCATCAATGTCGTGTAATTTCTCAGACAGTCTTGAAAAATTAGAAGAATGTTCTAGCACATTGTATCATTATATTGAAAATGTGAACACTCGTTTATTTTTCTTTGAGAATTCTTATATTAACAGCTTTTATAAGCTAGTATAAGGGTGTATTGATTGTCTTGGTTTAAGAATCATTAAGAATGTTGTATACATGGAAGTGATCTAGAGACACAGGTAGTTTACAGATAGATTATATAACAGTATGACAGAGGTTTCAGAACCAGATTGAAATGAAAGACATTTCCAGGGACAGATTGGGACTCGCACCATAATTTATTGTTTATGTACTGTAGATTGAAACTGAAGAATTTGCAAAAAGATAGTAAATGAAGGAGATGGGATCTGCACAAGTTGAAAGAGTCAGATTGTGGAGAGTTTAAAGGGAAACATTAGGCAATGATTGCAGCAGGGGAAAGAAATATGGACAAGGCAAATGAGTAGCTTTGAGAGATGAAGGCAGCAGAGGATCAAATAGATAAAAATACAATGTTTAGTAGAAATTCTTGGATGTCACAGGAGGTGTTGAATTTATTGATGAAAGGAGGAAAAATGCAGCAAACAAAGCAGGCAAAAGAGACCACAAATGTCGTAAAAATGATATTGACAGGAAGTGAAAAATGGCTAAACAGGAATGACTATAGGACAAAAGTAATGACATGGAAGCATATACGATTAGCGAAAGATAGATACTGCCTATGTGAAAATTAAAAAGGCCTTTGGAGAAAAGAGAAACAACTATATGAATATTGAGAGTCCATATGGAAAACCATAACTAAGTAAAGAAGGGAAAGGTGAAAGATGGAAGGAGTGTACAGAGGGGCTACACAAAGGAAATAGCTTGAAGGCAGTATTATAGAAAGGGAAAAGGTTGTAGGTGAAGATGAGATAGAAGATACGAAACTTTGAGAAGAATTTGACTGAGCACTGAAAAACTTAAAGTGAAACAAGGCCCCCTGGAGTAAACAGCATCCCTTCAGAAGTGCTGATATCCTTGGAAGAGCCAGCATGACAAAACTGTTCAACCTTGTGTGCAAGATACAAGAGGGGGGAATACCCTCAGACTTAAAGAATGTAATAATTCCATTTCCGAAGAAACCAAATGCTAATATGGGTGAATATTACCAAAATATCAGTTTAATATTGTCATGGTTGCAAAATACTGATGCAGATTATTTACAGAATAATGGGAGAACTGGTAGAAGCTGACCTTGGGGAAGATCAGTTTGGGTTCCAGAGAAGTGTTGAAACATGGAAGGCAATACTGATCCTATAACTTTACTTAGAAGATAGGTTAAAGAAAGGAATACTTACATTTATAGCTTTTGTAGACTTAGAGAAGCTTCTTGACAATGTTGACTAAAATACATGATGCACTGAAATTATGAAGGCGGCAGAGGTAAAGTACAGGAAGCGAGAGGTGATGTACAACTTATACAGAAACCAGATTGCAGTATATGTGTGGAAGACATTAAAGGGAAGCAATGTTGGAGACGAGAATGAAACAAGGCTGTAGACTATCCATGATATTATTCAGTCTCTACATTGAACAAGCAGTAAAGGAAGCCAAAGAAACAAATTGGGAGAAGGAATTAAAAATTCATGGAGCAGAAATAAAATCTTTCAGGTTTCTTGATGGCATTATAATTCTTTCAGAGACAGCGAAGGACTTGGAAGTGCAATTGAAGGGAATCGACATTCTTGAAAAGTGAGTATAAGATGAACATCAACACAAGCGAAACAAGGGAAATGGGAAGTCGTCAAATTAAATCAGGTGGGTGGTGCTGAGGGAATTATATTAGAAAATTAGACATTAAAAGGAGTAGATGAGTTTTGTTATTTGGGCAGTAAAGTAAAATGATGGCTGAAGTAGAGCAATTGTTAACATGGAATATAAATTTAAGTGTTAGGCAGTCCTTTCTGATGAATTTGTCTGGAGTGTAGCCTTTTACAGAAGTGAAATGTGCACAGTAAGCTGTTCAGCCATGAATAGAAGAGAAGCTTTTGAAATGTGGTGCTATGGAGGAATGCTGAAGATTAGACTGGTAGATCAAATAACTAGTGAGGAGGCACTGTATAGACTTCTGGAGAGAAGGAATTTGTGGCATAACTTAACTAAAAGAAGGGATTTGTTGACAGAACACATTCTGAGAAATTAAGGAATTATCAGTTTAGTGTTGTAGGGAAGTGTGGTGATGAGGGAGACCAAAAGACAAGTATGGTAATCAGGATCAAATGGATGTGGGGTACAGTAGTTACTTGGAGATGGAGAGGCTTGCACAGCATAGAGTAGCACAGAGAGTTGCATCAGCCCGTCTTCAGATGAAGAGTGCATCATCATCATCATCATCATCATCTGGGTATAAAATCAAATCGTTACATTTTATTAAATTAAAATTGGAAATGTAAAGTAACAGCCTGTGAATATAAACTGTTAATGACAGTGTTTTCCAGTATGTGCCTGTGGTTCATTGTCAGTGCTTCTCATGACTGTAGAATGTGCTTCTTGTATTCAATGTGTTGTACATACAAGCAACAGTAATTCACGATTCACAAAGTATTGAAATGTTTCTGAAATGCACATTTGTTTTCAAGTAACTACTGATGCTTGTATGGTATAGACTTCCAGTTTTCAATACAGTGTAGATTATTGTGAAAGAAATGAAGGGGGGGGGGGGGGAGAAATTTAACTGACAGTTTTGTTTCGAAGGATAGAATTTTTGGTTAGCTTAACAGAAGTGACATACATGAAGATTCTACATTGCAGTTATTTGAAATGATAAATGTAAATACAGAATTTACATTCTAAAACTGGGTTTTGTTTCTTAAGCAAAAAGTTGTGGAGCTGTTATTGTATTGCCTTCCAAATTAATTGGCTAATTTTCCCAAGGTTTCTAAAGGGAACTATTATATTATATGAGTGCAGTATTTGGGAAAGGTTTAATTTTTTTGTGTATATTTATAAAATATTTTGTTGTAAATCACATGAAATTTTAGTGCCCTTCTGTTTTCATATGGATTTCCCACCTGTTCACAAATCTATAGAAAGCATTAATGAATAACCACATTCAGTGTTCAATTACTTAATTTTATTTAAGGTGTAATCTGCAGTATGTGTGTTGCCAAATCAAGCAAAAGAAGAGTCAGGGAGAATGAATGTGTAACATAAATGTGTCCGGATGTGTACTGGTGATAGGATACAGCAAGTGTCCCAGATCTTTATCACACGCGAAGCTCCTCTGCTTCTTTACGGTGAAATTGAGTGGCAATGTAGAGTCTGATTGGCAGCTATGGCTACCTATTATTCAGTCCAGCTCACCTTGTTACTGCTGCACACTTGCCAATATCTTCTGATCAAACTTTGTTTCTCGAAGTGCTGCAATTACTGCAGGAAGTTAGAATACAATATCCAGTTCTTGAAATAAATACAATACTTCTCACAAACAACATATCGTATATTGTACTCTCCTTTACAGTGACCACACATTTCGAAATTACTCCGTTATTTGGAACATCACAAATACATTGATAAGGATTACTTCAAAAAATGGAGTGTCTTATTTAACTGATTATGGTTGAGTAACTAGATAACAAGTTTTCTCTTGTCCCTTGTACGTCATAGGCATTGCTAGAGGTGCCCTGCCTCCATGGCTCACAGCATATCTCCAAGACAGGGCCCCGACGACATCGAATAAACCACTCAACCAGCAGGTGCCACGAACGTGGTAAGGGATCTATTGTCGTTACAGCTTGCAGATATGTTGCATCCATTCCATAATGCATGTACTTAAATAAAACATACCAAAACATAGGTTATACTAATTCATTACCAAAATAAACTTTTTATAGTGGTGATCATCATTTGTAGTTTCGGTAAATGCTTCTGGAATACGTCAATTCAGCAAACTGATATGTTAAGACTACAGATTCCTCCTCTAATGGCGAATGATGATGTCACTACTGCGAAACACCAACAAACAATAAACATTCAAAGTTTGAAACCAAATTAAACCTTCTTAACTAAAAGTATTAATCCACATTTATTACATGTGGAATGCATCTCAGTGAATTATAAACTGTTAATCATAGGCTCGTATTTGCCTTAACTGCACTTTAAGTTTCTTAACACTTTGATTAGGCAGTTGTTATTTTGCTATTGACATGGAACCTCAGGTAAGCAATATGGATCGTTGAACCATTTTAAAATATTTCTTCGTTTTTTCACTTGAAGTATTCATTTCTAGGACCTACAATCAAGTAGCCATTTAGTCTAATCATCCAAATTTCATCTAATCAGATACATTTCTTCCAGAATTCAGGCTTGTATAGCCCAGCTCATTCCCTTTTGTAAAACACTGGATGTGTGCTACACTTTTGGCAAGAGTGTGAATATGGGTTATAATAACAGATATAAGAAGGGTTGAGAAACAGGGAGGATAGCCAAGGTACTTTAGGAGGAGAAGAAAGAAAGGAAAAGAGAGACTAAGGATGTTAGAAAGTAAGAAAGAAAGAAGATAGATACCAAAGACTGATAACCATTCCCCCTCCCCATCCAAGGGATCCCACCGTAGGAGGTTCTTCACCTAAGGGTTGGAAACTGAAGATGTTTGCCAGTTCGGCAGAACAAGCTCCAATGGCTTCTCCTCACCAGGCCTCAAAAAGTGGTTCTAACACATTTCCATTGATGACAAGTTGGGGGAGTAGCAACAGGACACAGTAGTCACCTTTTCCTTCGTAAACTCCTCATTTAAATTAAACCAGTTCCATGGACTTAATCACACAAACCTTCCACAGAAAATAAGTATAAACCTAACCTTATCACTTACAGAGATTCCTCTGAGAGGAATATATGAAACTCTACAAAACTTGGAAAGGTAAATTAGGATATTACCCAGTGTAATTGTTACAGAGAATGCATCATCTCTTGTTATGAAACCACTTTCCTAGTCAGACATTTTCGGCTTTTCTAGAACTGCCACCAAATCAAAAGAAGAATCACTGTTTTGAACAATTTACAACCCTTTGTTGTCAGGCATTCTGTTATCAATTACCCATCTTTCCAACCCTGAAGAATAGCATACAAAGCTCTGACACTTGCCTCTTTCTTGTGTCATCTTTAAATTAGCATATGGAACAGATAAACAGACTCAAGTAAATTCATCTACTTTGCTGCTTTGGAGATACACCTCTTTCTGCAGAAAGATTATCTTTATGTTGTTGTGGTCTTCAGTCCTGAGACTGGTTTGATGCAGCTCTCCATGCTACCCTATCCTGTGCAAGCTTCTTCATCTCCCAGTACTTACTGCAACCTACATCCTTCTGAATCTGCTTAATGTATTCATCTCTTGGTATCCCTCTACGATTTTTACCCTCCACACTGCCCTCCAATGCTAAATTTGTGATCCCCTGATCCCTTCTTCTAGTCAAGTTGTGCCACAAACTCCTCTTCTCCCAATTCTATTCAATACCTCCTCATTAGTTATGTGATCTACCCATCTAATCTTCAGCATTCTTCTGTAGCACCACATTTCGAAAGCTTCTATTCTCTTCTTGTCCAAACTAGTTCTTGTCCATGTTTCACTTCCATACATGGCTACACTCCATACAAATGCTTTCAGAAATGACTTCCTGACACTTAAATCTATACTCGAGGTTAACAAATTTCTCTTCTTCAGAAACGCTTTCCCTGCCATTGCCAGTCTACATTTTATATCCTCTCTACTTCGACCATCATCAGTTATTTTGCTCCCCAAATAGCAAAACTCATTTACTACTTTAAGTGTCTCATTTCCTAATCTAATTCCCTCAGCATCACCAGACTTAATTCGACTACATTCCATTATCCTCCTTTGCTTTGGTTGATGTTCATCTTATATCCTCCTTTCAAGACACTGTCCAGTCCGTTCAACTGCTCTTCCAAGTCCTTTGCTGTCTCTGACAGAATTACAATGTCATCGGCTAACCTCAAAGTTTTTATTTCTTCTCCATGGATTTTAATGCCTACTCCGAACTTTTCTTTTGTTTCTCTTATTGCTTGCTCAATATACAGATTGAATAACATCGGGGAGAGGCTACAACTCTGTCTCACTCCCTTCCCAACCACTGCTTCCCTTTCGTGCCCCTCGACTCTTATAACTGCCATCTGGTTTCTGTACAAATTGTAAATAGCCTTTTTCTCCCTGTATTTTACCCCTGCCACCTTTAGAATTTGAAAGAGAGTATTCCAGTCAACATTGTCAAAAGCTTTCTCTACGTCTACAAATGCTAGAAATGTAGGTTTGCGTTTCCTTGATCTTTCTTCTAAGATAAGTCGTAAGGTCAGTATTGCCTTACGCGTTCCAACATTTCTACGGAATCCAAACTGATCTTCCCCGAGGTTGGCTTCTACCAGTTTTTCCATTCGTCTGTAAAGAATTCGCGGGTCGTATTTTGCAGCTGTGACTTATTAAACTGATAGTTCGGTAATTTTCGCATCTGTCAACACCTGCTTTCTTTGGGATTGGAATTATTATATTCTTCTTGAGGTCTGAGGGTATTTCGCCTGTCTCATACATCTTGCTCAACAGATGGTAGAGTTTTGTCAGGACTGGCTCTCCCAAGGCCATCAGTAATTACAATTACAATTTAAAACCTGGTTCCTAAATCTCTGTCTTACCATTATATAATCTATCTGATACCTACTAGTATCTCCAGGATTCTTCCATGTATACAACCTTCTTTTATGATTCTTGAACCAAGTGTTGGCTATGATTAAGTTATGCTCTGTGCAAAATTCCAGCAGGTACCACGAACATGGTAAGGTGACTGTTGTTGTCCCTGCTTGCTGATACGCTGCATCCATCCATTCCATAATGATTATGCACAAATAAAACATGCAGCCAAACTGTACACTATACTAACTCATTACAGAAATAAACATGGCAAACATCTCGAAACAGTGCAGCAAATGCTTGTGTGACACATCACTTCACCAAAGTGATATGTTACACTAACCAAGAGATGACAAAAAAAAAAAAAAAAAAAAAAAAAAAAAAAAAGAAAAAAAAAATTGCTAATGCAGAATAATAGTTTCAAAATCAGTATAAATATGGGTTCAGCATAAACCATTTAGGTTTCTCCAAGGTCATGACAGCAGAGTCCAGTGCAATCCCAATGGGGGTGGAACCAGTTCCTAGCTGAATGAGACATATTTGGATAGTACTTCCATCGCAGACCGAATGATAATTCCCAAGACCGAAAGAATATTATATTGTATACTGAAAGAGTAGTATCTGTTGGTTGAAATGAGCAGGCAAGGCTTACCCATATGTAATAGGGAAGATAACAGATTTTCTAGCATAAAAAAGTTAAGTGAAAATACACTTTAAAAACAAAAAAATTTGCTGTGGAGGAGTTATGCAAAGTGGTCATACAGGTATTGGCAGAAATGCAAAACTGTGAACTCTGGTGGCCAGCGGCCGAATGTGTGATGCTGCAGCGCAATTCACTGCTCAGATGGCAATGATAGTTAACAGGGGACAGCAGTGCATAAAGTTACTGCAAATTTCATTCTGTGTACCTAATTGGACAGTAACCATGCTGCACAGACAGGTGTGTGAACAGTATATGCAGATGTCAGCATTTGATGGAGGATGTGTAGTTGGGCTCACAGAAGCTGATTGGAGTAATTGGCGAATCACTCGACATTTGAATCAGAGGGATCCAACTTTTTGATTATGTTGGTAGGAGTGGGTGAAACATGACTGAATACAGTGTCAAGAAGGAAGTGGGCAACCTAGAGAGATGACAGAATTTGAGCAATTGTCAGAGAGGCACTCAGAGCCCCAGATTCATCATTATCATCAATCCAATGTGCAACTGGTGCTCCAGTGACAACAAGGACCATTAATAGGTGGCTCTCAGAAAGGGCTGGAATCTCATTCACTGGAGTGGAATTGTCTTCTGTGATGAGCCTGGATGACTAGCAAAGATGATGTCTGGAGATGCCCCAGATAGCAGTGGGATACCATCTGAGTGTCGCCTGCAATACAGCCTCCTGATAATTAGGAATGGTGGTCTGGGGTGCCATTTCATTTCATAGCAGGACCTCTTTTGTTGTCATCCCCGGCACCTTTATAGCACAAGAGTATGATGACAATATTGTATGCCCTGTTTTGTTGTCATTCATGGCGAGCCATTCCGGGCAGCTTCAAGAATGCTTCTGGTCACCAAATGCCACTAACACACCAAAACTGATATATAACAATGCCAACCCCATTGAGAAACAAGAAAAGGCAGGAAAAGAAGAAGAATAATTAATTATAAGGTAGTCCGGATAATTCAGTGACTGATGAAATCTGAAGTGTTCTGACATTTGTCCACAGAATCGTGCAAAACTACCCCAATAGGCGAAATGTGAATATTTCTCACATTGACTGTTAACTGCAAATGCCAGTTTATCAAAACAAATCCCCCTCTTGTCTATAAACACAACAATAACATCGAACCTTTGCCTTTTGCGAGCAAAAGCTGTACTGCAAGATATGCAGGTATTCCTCGGAAGTGGAAGGTAGGAGAGAGGTACTGTCAGGAGTAAAGCTGTGAGGGTGTAGTGTGAATCATACCTGAATAGCTCAGTTAAGTCTTTTCTTTGGAAATGCATGCCTCTTTCTCCCAAGTGAGGGTTGAGCTCTATAGTCTTCTGGACTGCCAGACATAGACAACTGTTCTTGGTCTCTTCCTTCATGGTGGTATTTGTACCAGTGTATCAGTCCTTGACGAATATCTTTCAACCCACTTTGCACATGTCTACCTTTCAAACACATATATAACAAGTTTAATACATCTCCTTATCCTTTAGCCCCTCTGTCCCCATTATTATATAATGAAAGCAGTAAGTTCTCATCTGATTCACAATCAGATTATCCAAAATCTGAATGTTAATCAAAGACTCCATCTACTCTTGGTCTTCAACAATATTTGGCTAGAATGTTGTTTCCTTCCGCAATGATGAAACAGTATCGTCATCTCATTTCTTAAACCAGTGAGAAACACAATGTCCATTGGACAGCTACAACTGATTAGCCTCACCAAAGTGCTGTCTGAACTGCTTGAGAAGATGGTAGCCCAACAAGTATTCTGGGTTCTGAAATTGGGGACCATTTTGTCCCTCTTTCAGTATGGTTCCCAGGAGGGATGATCACAACTGACCATTTGGTAAGGTTGGAAACAGATATATGACAGGCATTTTCAAACACTGACGTGTTAGTGCAATGTTTTTACACCTACACAAACATAAGACATCACTTGGTGCCATCATATTGTACTTGCCCTTCATGAATGGGGCTTTTAAGGCTCCGTACCGGTCTATATTCATCAATTTTTATCCCATGAGTTGTCTCGGGTTAGAGCTGGTACACCACTTAAGCTCCCCATGTTGTGTTTTACACTCTTCCTCATCACCATCAATGTGCTAGTGACCTCTATCTTATCACTGCTCACTCCCATGCATATGATGATGAATTCTGTATTCAGTGTAGCTCCTAATCTGTAGCCTTGTCTCAAAGCCAGCTCCAAGGCACAATCCAAAGGGCCTCCACTTAGACCCTTTCCCATGGCTTCCAGTTCTCTCTGGCAATGCATTTGTTGTAGTATCATGGCCCATCCTAACCCAAAACTGTTGTTGGTTCTGGTCTTGACCTGATTGACCTATAATGGCTCAGTTGCATCTTTATCTTCGAAATTGTCGGATCCAATCCATCATTGTAGGCAGACCACAGACCCCTTCTGGACTAGGCCCATAGACCGTCTCCTTGCCCGACAGAGGATTTCCCTCTTCAGTTACAATGGTAACAATACTTAAACTCTTGCTGAATTATGCAATCACCACCCGAGAATTTCCAAATAATCCAGTATACCAAATTATTTTTGCATACAAGAGGTGTTGAACCCCCCCCCCCCCTTCCAACAGCTGCTCTCAGGTAGGACTATCATTTGAACATACCTCAAGGCCTTCTGCCTAATCACCTCACAAGTTCTCCCAAGTCCTCACCTCATGATTAATACCCAGACCATGAGTTGAAGCCAATATGTTTCAAGAACATACAGGTTTTGGCATCTGTTCCTTCATTTCTTCAAGAGTATCAGGGTGCTACTGTCATTTGCACTGACAGCTTTGAAACAATGTATAGGATGGGATATGCTTTTACGTCTCCCACTGTTCAGGAGCAGGATCTGTTACAGAGAACGTGTAGTGTTTTTACAGCAGAGCTTGTAGTTAATAACAGTGCCTGCATTTCTTTAAACAGACCTCCTTTGACTGTACTTGAATATGTAGTGAGTCAATGAGCAGCCTGCAGGATATAGATCAATGTTACTCTTGCCAACATGTGATATCCGCTATTCATGACTTTCTGACCTTAGTCATACTTGACCATACCTCCTTTGGTCATTGTGGTGGTTCTCTTTTTTACGTATTGGTGTGGTTGATATTTATATTTATATGTTATGTAAAGTTGGAGTTAGTATTATTCTGCCTGCTTCACAACTGAGAAATTATTTAAGTTATTGACTCTTATGGTACTTCTTGCAGTTAGTTTCCCCAACAAGCTGTTTTTATATCAAAAGACACCACCAACACACAATATTCCAGATTTACAGCTGCATAATTTCTTTTGTTAAATTGCTATGCTGAGAAGATTCTCGCAATCTCTGTTAAGCGGGGATCTAAAAAATTTACTGTAATCACGTTACATGAATATGGTTCAATATTGGAAAAACTGACTGCTACTACTGTTTCAAAAGAAGAACCACTAATCAAGAGAAATCTCCTACATTTACATTTATTTTTATTTATTTGTCACAATTAGCAAATATTAAAATATTTATTACGACTCTAGGCCGTTATCATCTAGAACAAGGCATTGACCTCCGCACCTCCCCTATAAAATCGTTAATATATATCACTTCATGAATATAGGAGTTGTTACAGTAAAACATTAGTGATGACATTTTTAAGTAATATTTGATTATATTTCGTCTAAATATTACAAGAAACTTACAAGTTTTCGTGCCTCGTAACAAAATGGCTTCTTACACTACCGAGAAACAAAAGGGAAGTGTGTGCAATCCTTTATCAAAAGGAACAGAGATTACAATAACAATTACAGATCATATTAGTTGATTACATAGTCTTTTTGATTTTTCTGCGATAATATTTATTTCGTTATGACATCAGTTTTGTTATATTTGTGAAGTTGTTCAATTTTTTTTCCCCCAGATCATCCCTCTTTTAGTGTTGTAATTGCTTTTAAACTGCTTGACACTTGCTAAGGAACAACAGCCAGCTGCTGCAGAATACCCAACCAATGATAGTAAAAGGAAATGTAGGGAGTGCAGAATACCCAACCAATGATAGTAAAAGGAAATGTAGGGAGTGGGAAGTGTCAAATGCAGCAAAGCCTGTGCATGAACACACTGTATGCATTCCAGAGTGCGCGCAGTATGGTGTTTGACGAAGGTTATTGCAGAACTGATGAGTGCGGTATTTCGTGTGGTACGGCAATAAGTCTGCACAAGACATCATTTGAGTGCTTACAATTGTGGATGAGCAGATGGACGGCTCGAAGTTGGTCAGTGTGTCACTACCGTGGCTACGGTAAAGAGTATTATAAAGCCCTAGTGGCGAAAAGGAACAGACATCTCATGCCTAGGAGCTTCCTGAAGATCTTGCAACCACTATCACTACATATCCCTGTGCCAGAACCATTTCGTGGGTATTAAATAAGGCCAGTTTGTATGTTTGAAAGCTTGTTACATGCATCCCTCTTCAACCAAGCGTGTTGAGAAAGAGTTCGTTGGTGTTGGGAGCTTGTTAATTGGGGTCAGAAACAGCTGTCCAGTGTGTTCTCCAATGAGGCCCACTTCACTGTGACAAGTGAGGCCCAGTTAGTGTGGAGAGGGAAACATGTTATGCACCACAGAATGTTCATGAAAGTCATTGTTAAGGCTTAGGCACTATGGTGTGGGCAAACATTATTCACAGTGGCCGAACACTGCTGCATATCTTTGCACAAGGTACTATTATGGTATACCGTAGTGGTATTCTAGGGAGGTTATTCTGGATCATGTCTGTTTAGGGATGCAGTAGGTCCCGACTTTCTGTATATGGATGACAATAACTGTCCACACAGGACCGCTAAGGTGTGTGAAGTGAAGATATTGAACTTATGGAATGGCTGGCTTACTCCCCAGACATAAACCCTATAGTACACACCTGGGATGCTGTTGGGAGACATTTTTCTCAACCAACACTTCCTCCCCGAACTGTGCAGTAATTGAAAACTGACTTCAGAGAGAAGTGGGACAGTATCACCAAGGACTCCTCAACAGCTAGAATAACATGCAAAATATGCATTAGTGCCTGAGGTGGGTATTAAATAAGGCCAGTTTGTATGTTTGAAAGCTTGTTACATGCATCCCTCTTCAACCAAGCGTGTTGAGAAAGAGTACTGCGAGTCCAATATCGACCTTTATGTTGGGTGACTGATGTGGGGGAAGTGTTATTTATGTCTGTGATCCTGCTTTCGCATGTGGTAAAATCTGTACCATTTTGCATTATAAATATACCTCTATTCAGTGGCGGATACGTATGGGGGCATGTGGCTCCCCCCTCTGCCCTTGCGGGCTGCTCGCATTGCCACTGTGCCGCCAATCAGCCTGCACACTATTCGTTTGTTTGTTTTGTCAGTTGACTCTACTGAATCGAGTAGTTGTACTTTCCTATGTAGCAGGCACATCCATGTCGTCGTATTCTATACGTTTCTATCTGGCACATTGATAGCTGACTTATACCTACGAGAAAAGTCACACCATTCTAGTGATCTCGATAGGTTATGGAGGAGGATCGACTTAAAGGCATAGCTCTGTTAAACACTCACCCTGACACTGATTGTCCTGTTGACAATGTAATTAACAAATTTGCCAGGAAGAATAGGCACATAGAATTCATCATTTAAGGAAGAGAACCACAATTGTAACTTTCTTATATCATAAGATGGCATTGTTTTGTGTATGTGTATAATCAGTTTAAATAAAACTTTCTTAAACTTGTTTTTTATTACGGTAAAAGTAAAGATAGCTCAAGATATCTTTAGCGCCCTCTCCTTGAGGTTTTTCTGTATCTGCCACTAGGGCTATTCCTCTCTTTAACACTTTCACTGTAACAGGCTGTGGGTGCAACAGCTGTGGGCCAGGCAGCCTCTTGTCACATAGAGTTCCAGGGGACACTTGCCTGAACCCACCGACATAATGACCTGATCATATTTTTTACCTTGTTTTGTTATTTTTGGCGTAACTGATGTCTGTTACATTTTTGTGCCTTCTTTCTTTTACTATTGTGAATCTCCTGGTTAGGAGCCGTTATTTGCTCTGTAACTGTCTTGGGTTGTGGAAAGTTTGGCTGCGAGTTGGGTTTTTCATGCCACAGATAAGCTCTGGGAGACTCCTTGTCTGCTCTGATGTAGGTACTGGCCTGAGCTACAGACTTGTATTTCTCTTTGAATTCTTGCTTGATGTGGTTAGTGGCAGGACTGTAGACAATTAGTGTATTGAGCATAAGTCTCTCTCTCTCTCTCTCTCTCTCTCACACACACACACACACACACACACACACACACACACACGTAACAAAATCCACGTAAATCTGCTCTATTGCAGACCATTACCTTGGTACCGGTCATCCTGTGGAATGATGTACACTTCCAGTTATTGGGATATTGTTATTAAGAAAGTAGTTGAGATTAAATTAGCAAGTGATTGTATACACAGAGATGGAAGCTTTTACTTAAATTCTGTTTGGAGTGATGTTCTGTCCCTGTGTATGTAGGTGTGTGCATGTTGTCTTTCGGATGTGCCATATTGTGGTTCGTGGCTGCATTTGTCCTGTCTACTCTCTCATTGCATTTGTGCCTTGGAAATGAGGGGTGTACGCATATTGAAATATCTTTGGTTGTCAAAGACGTCACCTGGCTGCATTCCTCTAAGTTGTTTGAATGTTTTATATGCTAGGAGAAACTCAGGTTTTTTAGTTGTCAGCTAGTACAGATATATTCAGACCTTGTCTCCTGTTGTGATGTGTGCAATTTTTTCATTTCTGTGGCCATAATTTTTTGAGCATTTTTTCCACCAATTGACACTAGCCTGTTTTTAAGTCTCAGTTTAAATGTGCAGAATCCATCAGGGACAGATCTCTTTCCTGTTCATGCTGTGCCTAAGCATGCTTCTGTCTTACAGTAAGTCATTTGCTGATCCTGTATAATCATGTTTTGCCCAGAATAGGTTGTTTTTTTTTGGGAACAACCAATTTTGACATACCTTCATAAATTCTTATGGGTTCAAAAGCACAATCACACTGTAATATTCCAATTACTGAAGGTGACAGACGACTGAAAGTTGAACTGTGAATTGTTACACTCGTTTCCAAAAATTTTAAAAGGCTCCCAGTTAAAACCTTCATTATTGTTGCATTTTTCACAATACTTGTTTCTTCATGAACTCACTGCAAACAAACTGCTCACTCAGTTTTGAGTTGTCATTGTTTTAATGACAGATGTCAAATGTTAAAACAATAGTGTCATATCTTAATAATGCACTGTAGTGGTAGTTTATAAAAACTTAAAAGGCAGTCCTTTTAGCTAGCTTTTGCTTAGTAATTTGTACCAACCATTATATTCCACCTCTCTGGCAATGACAGCACTACAATTAACAGCAAAAATAGAGCAACTAATGGTAGAAGTGGTAAGGCTGGATTTGAAAAATACTAAAACCTTTCATGTAGTAAATTTTTTGATAGAGTAAATGGAAGCATAACAGAATAATTCAATATTTTTATCAGTTGTTTCCTTGTTTGCAAAGATGTTTGATTAATATTTGTAAGTTATTTATCCTGAGTGCTGAATGAAATGTGCCATCGTACCTTTTCTTTGCACATACTATATTTTTAAGAGCTTATGTGAACCTGCTAATCCTTTTTTGTTTGGCAGGATCTGAAAGGAGTTGAAAATGTATATACGCAGCATGTACCGTTACTTAAAGAAACTTTGGAAGACTTAGTGAAAGGCAAGTTGAAAGAAAGTTCTTTCCCATATCTGGGAAAAGGGCAGATAAACAAAAGGTATGGAAAAGCTATTGCTGCTTTTTAATTTCTTTATTAAAATAACCATTTCATGTGTGAAGTATTCTTAGGGGGACAGCAAAACATTGATTCCTATAAATGAAGGGAAAAAAAAAATTGGGAACTCCAAAAGATGTCATATGTGATGAACTTTGGGAGGAGAAGTTCTCAGGAGTGAAATCGACTCAGAAATCATATACAGTAATGTCCTGACTTACGCTCCCCCTTTTACAGAAATCTGGAGCTATGCTATTTGTCGTTTGAGCATCACACACTTGTAAATATCCACTCCGCACATACAGTGTTTGGATTATGATAGGTTTGGTTAATCGGGGATCTGGCTTGATTGATAGATTCTGTGTCATCCAAACAAAGCATGACTGCTTCAGTTGCATCAGACAAGAAAAGAAAATTATCATTGGAATGTAAACTTAATATTTATCAAAGGCTTCAATTCAAAAATTAAAATTTTTGATTTGGCAAATAGTTTGATCTATTGGATTCTATAGTCAGAACAATTATAACAGGTAAACAAAAAATTCTCACAGCTGTGATAAATGCTCAATCTTTAAAATGTTAAAATTATGACGTGATAATCAAAAAAGAGTGAACAATTGTCCTGTTGGTTAGAACACAGTGAGCTCTCAAGCTAAGATGATTTTTGAGAGACTGAAAGAAGCAGGTGCAGAGGCAGCCAAAGATGAAATGTTTAAAACTAGAAACAGTTGGTTTAGCCAATTTAAAAGTCATCTTAATTGGCATAGCATCGCAGAAAGTGGAGCAGTGGTGGCAAGCACTTACAGAGACTGCTTTGCACTATCCAGAGAAACTCAAGGCAGTGATACAAGAGCCAAACCACATTCATTGCAGATGAAACTGGTCTGTTCTGGAAAAAGATGCCCAACAGAACTTTTATGATGAAACTATACGACAAAAAGCAAAGACACTATAATTGGCCAAGTCCAAACCAACATGTTCCTATCAATAAGTTTCTGGTGTGGCCACATGGAATGAAAAAAGTGGAAGAACTCTTAAGAATCCTAATACAAACTGCACAATGGGATGTGAAAAGGGAGGCCAGCTACCATTTCTCAGGTGTGGGTCCAGAAAAATGTAGACAATCTTCTGTGATTCACAGTTTTGGAACAAAATGATAATTTAGCTGCTATTTTGCATGGTAGCGTGGTCCATTGTTTTCTCAACAGATCTTAGCACACATTTTCCAGCAGATGACAGTGCATAAATGAATGAATGAAGAAAAATTGTTGTTTGAACAATGCAAGGCTTTGTTGAAGTGATACTAGAGGTACAACACCAATGGCATAATGTATATGAAACTCAGCTACCAAAATGTACAACAATTTATTGTATTCGGGAAAAATATGAAGCCCAAAACCGTCAACAAGCCCAGCTTCCAGTGCTATTGTGTTGCAATACTTTACTGGGCCACCTCAAAAATCTGTGAAGCAGGGTGCACATGAAAGCAGGGTAAGCTGCTAAAGCGTATGGCAAATTCTGAAAGGTGTAAAGTGGAAAGTGTACATTCCAAGATTCCTGTACGCAGTGAACAAGGGTCGACCCGAATTGAAGGATGGAGTACTGCGAGTGGTTTTAAGGCATACTTCGTGAGGCTGAATGGTTTGTAGGGATAGTTATCTGGTCTGACGAGTTGCAATTCAGACTGAAGTACTGTACACCATCATAACTGCATGTATTGGGCTCCTGAAAATCTTCACATTCACATGAACAAACTTGTTAATCTATTGGGTGTTAATGGGGTGTGGTCTGTGATCTCGCAGTGTGATTCTTTGAAGGTATGTACTGTAACTGGTGAGATGTATCTTCATACACTGCAAACATCTATTTTGCCTGCTATATGAAAGGTGTTTGGAAATAAGACTTTACCTGCAAGATGGCGCACCGCCTCCCTACACAGAACAAGCTGTGAGAAACCATCGAGGTGTCCTCTGTGGCTATCACACTGGCAGCTGTAGTTTGGTCAACAGTTCAGCGGCATCAACATTGATGGGCTGCACAAAATAACCTTCCCTCTGTGCAAGAATTGTAACAGTGTGTCATTTTCTTCCATTAATATTAATTATCAGAGTGTGTCTACATTTGTCTGGACCCTTCTGTATAAAGAAAACTTCACACACACACACACACACACACACCCCTCAATCTCACACTTTCAGACAAGAAGAGACTCACCAAGAATGACATGTATAGTTAAGTGTTCTGAAGGAATGGATACTTGAATCATAAAATTGAGTGCGTGTTGCACTCAAAATTGGGAATGTCTGAGCAAGAGAAGCCAAGAATCACCTATCTACACAATATCCAGAAAGACAGATTCCTACAGAAAAAAGTCTTCTTCATAATGCTGAAGTCGGTGTAGGTCTCTGGAAGCAGGTGTATATTGCATTCCATCAGTGACATAAGTCACATCAGATGTCATGAACAACTGCCTCAAATACAATCATGACATGAAATATGATGAGACCAGTATTGTGGAGCAAACGCCAAGTTCCTGGGACTTTCTAATGGATTGTATTGAAATGAAAATGTTGGAAAACCTAATGTACAAGGAGGGTTTAAATTTATGCAAATATTGGGGTCTCTGGCATCCACGATGTATTAAGATTTCACTGCCTTTCACATCCTCCAAAGCTGGGAAGTACTGATAGAATGTGAGTTTCATGGAATATCAGCAGCGGGGTGAACTCACAATAGCAGGAAATAGCTGTGCCAGACCAATAATAGTTCAGTGTGGTTTGAGTCTATGGAGTGAGAACACACAACAGCAGGACTCAAAGTACCTGACTGGTTTGGCTGTCAAAATACAGTGTATGGAATGTAAAAAACAACTCAGCTGAACACATGCAAGCACACCATTGATGTGATCTACACAAGTATATTTTGATGATATAAGGATCAAACCCATCCTTTAGACAAAGCCAAACTCATAATCTTACACCTGTGAGCACGCAATAGTGCCACAACACAACCTGACATGGACTTGACTATGAAGTAGTGCTAGAGGGAATCATGAATCCGGCAGGGCTGTCTGTCAATCTGCAAGAGCAAGAAGGGGTGGAGATCTCTTCTGAACAGGACATTGCAAGGCAGCCCAGATATGCTCAATTAAGTTCATATCTGGGGAGTTTGGTGGCCAATGGAAGTGTTTAAACTCAGAAGAATGTTCCTGGAGCCACTCGGTAGCAGTTCTGGACATGTGGGTGTCACATTGTCCTGCTGGAATTGCCAAAGTCGATCAGAATGGACAATGGACATGAATGGATGGAGGTGATCAGACAGGATTCTTACGTACATGTCACCTGTCAGTCATATCTAGACATATCAGGTGCCCCATATCACTTTAACTGCACACACCCCACACCATGCAGGGTCCATGGGGTTGTGTTCACACCCATACACATTCATCCGCTCGATACAATTTGAAACGAGACTCATCCAACCAGGCACAACATGTTTCCTGTCATGAAAAGTCCAGTGTCGGTGTTGATGGGCCCAGGCGAGGTGTAAAGCTGTGTGCCACACACTCATCAAGGGTACTAATAGGCCTTCGGTTCCAATAGCCATAACAGTGACGTTTGTTTGAGTGGTTCGCATGTGCTGACACTTGTTGAATGCCCAGCACTGAAATCTGCAGCAGTTTGTGGAAGGTTTGCACTTCTGTCATGTTAAACGATTCTCTTCAGTCGTAGTTCCTGTTCTTTCAGGATGTTTTTCCGGCCACAGCTATGTCAGAGATTTGATATTTTACTGGATTCCTGCTGTTCACGGTACTCTTTTGAAATTGTCGTACGGGAAAATTCCCACTACCTCGGAGATGCTGTGTCCCATCACTAATATGCAGACTATAGCACCGTGTTCAAACTCACTCAAATCTTGATAATCTGCCATTGTAGCAGCAGTAACCGATCAAACAGCATTCTAATTTCTTCGGCACTTCAATGTAGTTCCAAACAAATAAAACTACCTAGAAATACTGTAACTAAACATCAATGGCCAGTGCCCTATGTGTGTTCTCGTGCATCCAAATGGATAGTAAACAGATGTAACACCAACATGTATGTAAATTCTGGCTGGTTTGTTATTGTAAATGCCTGCAGGTGGTATTGCTAGCATATATTCCAGGGCAGTGCAACTAAGGTAAAAGTGTGCAATTCACAACCACAATACTAGAAATAATTTACATATACATTATCCCCTATGTAGGGTTCAGAACTGAGTGTTATATGCAGGTACAAAAGTCAGTAACGGATTTCTGGCAGGCAACTGATAATTAGCCACACCTATAATTTATCAAAATATTGGGACTTGGATGTAAACTCCAGTGCTCTGTGTAAAGTTGTACAAATACTTCTTATAGTTACCATGTTCGTAAATCAGCAAAAGCAGTGTTGGAAAGAATGCACCAAGCTACAAATCCTACTCTAGATAAGAAAAGAATGCAACTAATACTTTGGGGCAATGAGTGTAAGATTGTCAAATACAACACTGCAAGATGTACAGTTATTTACAGTAGAAAGAATTTGTTTAGCTTTCTGGTAGTGCATTACCTTTTTAATGATGGTGTTTCACTGCTCTGAGATTTTTGTAATTGTTTACAAACTAAAACATATTCTCAGAACTATTATTTCAACACTGGTGACCAAAGGAAGGTGGTGTCTTCACATATATCAAAACATGTCATTTGAAATAATTTAATTTATGTTTATTTACAAATATTTAACAGTTGAAGCACTGCACTTCAAGGAAAGGGGTTATATTAAGCAACATTGCTGAGGAAATGTGATTTAAAGACCTCTTGCTCATAACTGTTCAGTTTTTGACTTTCTGCAGTGCTGACACACTTCTTAGTGTTAAGATATTAATAAACCCTTGCTAAAACAATGTTGACATTTTTGCAGGCCACAGGACATTATAGTCTTCATAGTTGGTGGTGCCACGTATGAAGAGTCTTTGACTGTGTATCAGCTGAACAAAAATTTGGGAGTGAGGATAGTTCTAGGAGGAACTACAATACATAACTCCCGTAGTTTCCTCGAAGAAGTGAAAGCCGCAACACGTTAAAATGCTGCTGAGGTACAAGTATATTATATACTAAAATAAATAACATTTGCCATACAAACATTGTATAAGGCTTGTTTAACAGCACCACATTATGTTCACAAAAATTCCTTTGAATTACTAACTGTCAGTATTTTCAGAATTCTCAAATAAGTCTTGATACTCTGCAAGTTCTTCTGAGTCATCATCGTCATCATCTTTCAACTTCACCTAGGGAAAGAAACATTTATAAAAATAAAAACAAGCATTAGTATTTGTCAAGACAATAACACACAATCGATGAATTATGAATTTCAAAACAGTTATCCTTTTAAGGATATGGATGAGGGGAAAGGTAGTGTGTTAATGTTGTTTTCTACTTCCAAAGCAATCAGTTTAAACCTGTCTTCAACACAGTAACAAAATGCATCATCATTCTTCTTCAGAGATCCCATCTGTGAGATGGAAATTCTGAAATTTAAGACTAGAAAAGTGTTACTTGTGAAATTCAATGCAGGTACTCTGCTATTCATTAAAAATTTTGTAAGGAGGTAATATAAAACTGAGAATGTAACAGGTACAATTCAATTTACTAATGATGTTAGTAAGCAGATGGAAAAAAATGAACATACCCCAACTAACCCTGTAGATAGTGCATAGCCAGTCATTGCCACAGTTGCAAAGAGTCCAGCTAGTATCTGATTCCTCCTTTTATTAGGAAAGTCACTTTCCTTACTGGCGGCTCTCTCATTATTCTCAGAAAGCTTCTTCATTTCATAATCTAAAATAAATAACATTATGTAGTTTATGTACAACGTAGACACACACAGTCTGCTGAAGACAGTTTCTTACCTTGTACTGCTTTAGGGAAATACCTATGTGACACTCTGACAACAAATTTAAGCAAATTGTCACATGCTTTCAAATGATTCTGAAGAGCAGCATTAGGAAATGGTGCTTTTAAGAGAGGTGCTAAATATGCATATACTTTTGCATCTAATGACGTTGGATGAGACCCAAAGAAAAAATCATTTTCACCAAGTCGTGTAGATAGGTCATTCAAACACTTTTCTCCTTCACTATAGACCTGTGGCAGATCGAAACCAATGTATTAATTTGTTGTACCATATACATAAAGAGAAACTGAGTTACTACAGTTAAACTTCCTGGGTCTTTTAATTTCATAATAAAAAGAGAAATTTAAATAGTCATATCACGCAATTATAGGAATGGTTCTTTTACTTTTGAGACTTTAAGCTCTACGACTCATGTCAAATTTAAAGAAAGTCTTACATACTAGTAAACTCGTTTCTCGTTTTAGATAGGAACATTAAGAGTAACAATTTCATTAGCCAGTTGCTACACGCTGCAATATAAATATCTTCAAAAATTACGTATATGTAACTATTTGTACCCCTAACTCTACTTAAGGACCAGCTTATTCATGGTCCAATGTGTGTCTCACACACATCTCATCAAATGAATGATTAGCAGTGTTTTGTCATTGCTTTATTTTACTACTGTCACTTTTAAGAATGCAATACACATCTTTATAACAGTGCAGTATCTCCAACCATTTATTTTAAGCATGTCTCAAGTGACAACTTAGAAATTTGTAAATCTAAAACCATACACAGTATGCACAAAATAAAAAAATATATCTGACTGCATTTGAATTATGCTTCAAGTAATAGTATATTATTCACAACTTATCTCTCCATTTCAGGTGAAACTCAATCTAAAAGCTAACATGCCTCTGGCTAATGAACTTGCAGAGAAAACTGATAAATGTACAAAAGAATTCAGCAAGTGATTGAGGATGTTGACAAGACACTCAGTGCTGAAGCAAGGGAAGGTGGTATATTTTTATGGAGGATTGATCAATATGAAAGGATTATGTTGTGGGAGGGGAGAAGAATGTCAAATATGAGGAGCAGGACAGGCAACCATGGAAAGTGCTGAAATTATTGTGAACAGTTTGGTGTGAAAACCCTAGCTGCTATTTGATTGAATATATACCTAACTTGCAAGCTGGGGACTTGGTATGCCTTGATTTTTCTGAACAGAAAGTTAAACAATTCATTTGCATTAAGTCTGATATTTCTGTTACAATCTCTTGTAAAATATACTTAAGGACTAAATGTAAATTACCAAAATAAAAGTTGTTGAAATTGTACTGCCATAAATTTAAGTGTTCATTTTGTTCCACATACTGTTAGAGAAATAGTCTGAAGATTGTTGAATGAACCCCCACCAGACACCTTAAGTGTGAATTGCAAAGTACTCATAATGAACATTTTAAGAACCATTAAGCTGCATTTACATAAGTGACTTTGTCTTACTAGGCTACTGATAGTGAGTGGACCTCCTTACATGGCCCGAGGTATTTTACTTTTGTTCTGAGTTAAGCTAGTCACAGAGCTTTTTGCTGTGATTGTGAGAGCCTACCTTTTTTTACAAAAAGGTCTAAAAATAGCAACAAAATGT
Source organism: Schistocerca cancellata (assembly GCF_023864275.1). Taxonomy (NCBI): domain Eukaryota; kingdom Metazoa; phylum Arthropoda; class Insecta; order Orthoptera; family Acrididae; genus Schistocerca; species Schistocerca cancellata. The sequence continues at coordinate 329,719,989 of NC_064633.1, read as the reverse complement.
AAGACCAAATCAGTCATATTGGATGTTCCCCATAATCTAAGTGCCGAATAATACATATTTTTCTGTATTGAAAAATTCCATGTGTTATTTATGCATAGTGTAGGCTTCTTCCTCTGTCCAGGTCTTGTAAGATATTAATACCTGTATGTGTTCATCTATCTTGGAGGACCCCACAAGGGCCGGCTGATGTGGCCGAGCAGTTCTAGGTGCTTCAGTCTGGAGCCGTGCGAACCATTAGTCACAGTCACAGGTTCGAATCCTGCCTCGGGCATGGATGTGTGTGCTGTACTTAGGTTAGTTAGGTTTAGATAGTTCTAGGGGACTGATGACATCCGATGTTAAGTTGCATAGTGCTCAGAGCCATTTGAACCCCCCAAGGAAACTGTTACACTGTTGTGCAACCTGGCACAAAAACAAAGCTAAGAAAGACACAAAAGCCATTACTATAATGGGAGTGAGCTCTGTGATAATAGATTAACTGCTGATCTTATCAAACGCCACAACAGACCCCTGTTTCTGCACATGCAGTCTGCACCACATCCAATTGGTACTGATATCAATGACCCACTTGTGATGTTCGGTGGCTGATTTACATGCAACCACAAGTGACCAACTGACACAAAAACTCAGGCTTTAGATTTAGGGAAAAAAATCACAACCAAATCAGATAATGGACAGGGGTTTGAACCCCACTCCTCCAAAGTGCTGCCCACAAGCAAATGGAGTTTGTTCACTACAACATTGCTCTGTTATTACTGAGCTATGCAGCAGCAAATACTAACATGGCAGAAATATTAAAACATGAATTCTCAATTTCCAATATATCTTTTTTTTCCCAGAAAGGAGTAATTACATGGTTGTTATCTACGTGTATGCAGGAACGAATGTGGTGCCAAGGTAACACTTCAACCATTGCTTGCTATGCTAATAGCAAGAGCAACACTGTCCCCTAGGGGAGATAAAGTGCAAAGTGTAGTAGAGACCTGTTATAAGTTCTCTTCTAAGTATTGAGTACATAACTCCAGCTCAGAGAATACAATAAACAACTGAACTGTTTTCACCTGAAACTGAAATATCCACACATCCCACAAAAAAAGAAAAAAAAATTAGAGAATGTGGTTGAGAAAGGTTGCCATTCAAGACCATTTTCAGATTTTGCACACTGTGTGCATTCCACTATTCTGAGAGTTGAACTACATCTTTTACTACAGCTAAACATTAACTCTGAACCACAGTTACTTGGCATTTTTCATACCGACAATTTCCAAAAAATTATACAGACCTCTCGATTTGGAATCTGGCAGTTACCCCTGTTAGCCCTAGAAGGAATGGGATCATATAAATATTTGATAGTAAGCAAATGGAAGTTTAAAGAATAGTTCAAAAGATGGAGCACAGTATAACCTCTTATCAAACAATAAAGATATTCTAACTACCTCACAAGTGTGGTTTCATAGAGTTGTCAAAAATTTAAACTTATTAACCCTTTCGCTGCTACAGATGTAATATGGCTGTACTGCTTGACAAAAGCTGGTGCCTGTGCTGCGAGGCTGAGTTCCAGCTGATATGAAAAGATAAATTTAAAAATTTGATTTCTGCACATCTTACAGCCTGCTGTCTTCACTACATAAAGAACTGAATTTCTTTTTGTTATCTGTAAGACGTACTGTACTGCATCAAATGAAGTAAAATATTGCAAAAAATTTTGAAGGTTTGCAGGCATAAAAAGCATTGCATAAACATTGTGCATGGTTTATTTTAGCTCATAAATTCGCAGGAAATGAAATATACATAAAATACAAAAATTGAGAACAGAAAGATCTCATTTTGTTCTCAAGTTATGAGGTTTTATACCTGATGGACGTTTGCACACAATCATCCTTTTGCGTCCTTGCGCATCACAAAACGTGATCGTAACACTCATCATATCTTGTGAACAATTCAACATATCGAACCAAGGTTCTTTGCGAATGATAGCAGGTAATGAGGCACATATGTCGTATGATAAATAATCGAAACTTTTATCTTTACTGGGTTATGAAGGTCGACTGTCTGCAGCAGAAAGAGGTCATCAGCTTAGGACACATACAGACATCCATAGCACTGTAGGAAAACAAAGCAGCTTGTGTATTCAGGTCCACAGCAACGAAAGGGTTAATAAATATGACCAAGACCTTTGAGGACTCCAGAACTGCGACAAAGAAATAACACCGCCTATACAGATCTCCACAATTTTGACTTTTTTTAAATACTGTAATGTGCTTACTGCTTTTTGTAGAACCAGATATATCTTTTCTTGTATGTGTGCTTGTCATTTGGCAACAATTTTGCAACCAGGTACGCAGGGTTGAAACAGTGAAAATTATGAACCTGAATAACTTTTCTTAGGCACACTTACATTTGCTTCCAGAGCAGAGAATTCTTCATCCTCTCCAAATAAAGCTGACATCATGTTTTTTGCCTCTTTCTCATACTTTCCTGGGTAGTAATAGTTGTAAGGAAATGGAAGTGCCTTTGAATACCATGGTCTTGTTAATTCTATGTAATTTTTTTCATCTACCCACCTGAAATATTATTGGATTTAAAAAATATAACTGAAGCTGTAACTTCATTGTTAAATGTCATCAGTTACAGCAAGGAATGGCAATACAAACAACTATTATTAAGAATGAAAATCAAAATCAGAAATTTTGAAAGATTGTGCCTGAATGTCAGTACACATTGATAGCTAATGTAAGAAAATAATACATGAATTGTTATTAACTAGGTGCCAAAAAGTAATGATAGTACAATGACTAACTGCTGTAATACAAGAGGCAATGAAAAAGTTTCTGTTCGAAGGCTGTACAGTTCGGAATTGGAACGCCAATCAGGCAAAATCGCCATGAGTATGGAGGCAACTGATGCACTAGGTTGAAGATACCTGTTTTGTAGAACACCGGGTTCTGCTGCGTGAAGAAGTCCATAACTGCTTGCAGCACATTCGACAGGAACTGTCAAACCTTCAAGGCTTTTTATAACATGGTGTACACAAGAACAAAATTCTCGAAAATTCCCGTATTTTTCCAGGATTTATTGGCTAAAAATGCACTTTTCCGCAGATGAAAATACACTAAAGTTGGTGCAACTTTTGCATTACAACATATGCAATACAATGACAGCACTCCTTGTTGCATTTGATATTTTGTAAAAATTGCACACCATAATTGGGCATTGCGCACAGTGTCTTTCCCCAGTGATTTTGGAGACACCTGGTTCCTTTAAATCAATAAGCAATGGGCCTTGGCAATCAAAGAACAGGGTGGACATCTTTCCAGCAGATTGCTGGCTCTTGAATTTCTTGGGACAAGGGGATACGGATGACACCAGCTTTTGTTGCCTGCACCAACGCTCTCAAGGAAAGTGTTCCATTCAACACTGAAATGCATCAGGCAAACAGAAATCCGCTTTGCTTTTTGTTCAGCATTCAACATGTGGCTATCCACTGGCTGTGGACCTTACAGTAGCCTAAACCTTGCTGTTTAATGTGTTGCACACTACCAAAGCTGATGTTATAATGATTTGCTAGAGCACAAATGGTTATGCGCCGGTCTGTGCTAATGACATCATCAACTGCCTGCTTGTTATTGCCCATAACGGATGAAGTTGACCTACCAGATCGACTGGTGTCTTGTGTCAATCATGACCATCATTCCACAACAACGATTTTTGAAAGACGTGCTGCCCCACATACATTCTTCATTCTCTGATTGGTGTCTACCGGTGTTTGTCTTTTGGTAGCCACGAAAAGAGTAACAGCACGTTGGTCCTGTTTGGATGCATTTTGTAATAACATCACCATACGGTAGTTCACATTTCTGCATGCTCGTCAGAAAGAAACACAAATGCCACACTAACCAGTTGCCCACATGTCTGAGATTATATATCCACATCAGAAATTGCACTATGTTACATAAATCAATTATGTCACTGCACATTTTACTATTTTTCAAAATTTACTCTCTCTCAAGTCAGGAAAACAAAAGTGATCTGCTCAAACAACATTGAAGGAGTCTTGGATATTTAGAGTTTACAATACTAATAATCATTTATAAACACATCAACTACCTGAATTTGGATTCTACATCTGTTCAATCAAGAACGTTTAATAGTGCCCCCACAAATATTAGTCTCCACATTATTTTGATCATCAACCATAAGACTGATCTGCTGAAGTTACACATTTCTGTCAACTGCCAATTGTCTTCTTCATTTCAGCACAATTGCTACAGCCTGCATCATGAATGAATTGCTAAATGTACTCATACTGTATCTACATTAGCTCCTGAGATAATTTCTTTTTGCCATCCCTTTAGCTAGTTTTTTAGCAACAACTAGGGTTGAAACTCCCTCTCAATTCATTATTTTCTTGATTAAGCTTGTCTGTCATTGACTCATTGCAAGATATCTTCATTGCTTGCTTCATCAGTTCATTTCATCTTCAAAAGTCTACTGTAAAACAATATTTCAAAGGCTTCCAAGCATTTCATTTCTCTTTTCCCCACTGTACATGTTGCACAATCATCTAACTAGAAATTTTCAGGTAACAATATTATGAAAAGGGTAGTTGCTAATCATCATATAGCAGACATGCTGAGTCGCAGATAGGTACAACAAAAAGATTGTCACAAAATGAGGTTTTGGCCAACAAGGCCTTTGTCAGGCTCTGACAAAGGACTTGTTGGCCAAAAGCTCACTTTGTGACTGGTGAGTAGCAACTATCTTTTTTGTAATATTGTTACATTTGATCCTGGATTTTCCATTGTTAGAAATTTTCATTAACATTTTCAGTATTTTTGGATGCTCCATCTATATTAGAAGGGACCTGTTCGAGGAATTTGAAATCTTTTCCCATCAGGTATCATTTCATAGGGCACTGCTTAATGAGCAAATGACCATGAGAAGCTCCCAGTTTCGGTAATTTAAAAATCACTGGTATTTAGCTACTCTGGGCTGATCCCTACAGGCACACTGCTCTGACAAAAAGACCTAGTTGTGATTACACTCCTTGTAGATCACATTGAGTACAAAGTCTCTGGAGACAAATATATTGTGTGTTACACAAAGTAGCTGAAAGTTTCTTTTAAAACCAAACTGTGTCAATTACAATCTATTTTTACATGAAACCGATGAGCGAGGACATTACAAAGCAGTACGATTTCTGGTTCTTTTGACATACCGCTGCTGGTATGATAATATTAATGCCACTCTTGACTGTTCCAATCCCTACACATGTGCTTGGTATATAAATGTTTTAATTAAAAAAAAATACTAACTTAGGTCTTTTGATCAAGATGTTTTGTATTTTTTAAACAACTGGAAAGTGTGCACCAATAACCAATGCCACTGGCTAGTTCACACAATTACCACTCTGTAAAACATTAACCACTTTTTGGTTACCTTATTTGTTTAATGTACATATATTTAAAAAAATTATAAATGGTAAATCAAATAAATTGTACAATAAAGTTAATACATTTACATGCAAAGAGGGTGCTGTAGACTGTTATGGCGTACACTGAAGCTTGCTGTATTTTAACTATGAACAATGGCCTCAATGTGAACTCAACCTTTGAAACGAATGGTCCAGTGGTATGCATGTACCTTGTTGTAACTGGTTCTATATATGTGTCTTAGCACTGAAGATCGCCACACAGTGAGCAAAATCTGGATATGCAATAAACATTATTTGCGTCTTATTGCTGTAGCCTTTACTACTTGAGACATTATGAAGTCAATTGGTAAGAACTGACAATCATTTTTTATGGTGTGTGAAGCACTTCCACGAAAGCATGCCACTAAAAGCTGCACCAACTGAAACTCGAAATAGCTGCAGGCAGCCTAAGACTGGTGTCAGAACACAGTTTTCTGAACTTAGTAGAACACCTGGAGGTGTCACCCACTTTTAATTACATACATGATTTCAATGACAAACTTAATAGTATCTGGAAACAGCACTTCATGTATTAGAGAAAGTGATGGGCCCAGATTTGAAGATAAGAGTAAAATAGACAATTTCACAACTCTATATTGTAGTACAGAATTGTTTCCCTTTATTTTCCAAGTAAGATGGGCCAGTAAGCCCCAGGGGTAAACACTGGATATACACCACAGTGGGTTTCCTATGGGGCCGTAGTGTGGTGGAAGAAGGTAGAACAGCGGTTTGCTGTAAAGAGCTTGCTAAGGTGCAGAGATTGGCCTGCTTAGCCATAACGGGCGGAATTAGCAGCACACCAACTGCTGGAATGGAACCCATGCTGGATATGCCTCCACTTCACCTTTGGGTTAAAATGGAGGCAGCAGCTGGGGCATACAGACTTAAAACTGGCCAAAACTGGGTCTCATTCAGATATCCAGAATCACACAATAACATAGTGAGTGAGGTAAATATAGGTATGGCTGGGGAAATGCCTGCCGACTATATAACTCCCAACTGCTTCAACAAGCCTTACAACATAATAACTGGAAGTAGGGAGCAGTGGGAGAAAACAGTTCAACATCGTACAGGGGACATTGTTTGGTTCACTGATGGGTCAAAAACAGATCAAGGCATGGGGGCAGGGTTGTACAGGCTTCAGCCAAACTGGAGAGCATCATCTCTCTAGGGAAATTGGCCTCTGTATTCCAAGCTGAAATTACTGCAATCAGGACATGTGTGGAGGAGAATATGCGTAGGTGCTACAATGACCGTAGCATTTACATCTATTCAGACAGCCAGGCATCCCTGAAATCATTGGCAGCTCCTGCAACAAGATCTAAGATTGTTGCAGATTGCCACAGGGCTCTGGTGGAGCTAGGGGAAACCTAGTGTGGGTCCCTGGCCACTCATGATCTGTGGCAATGAACAAGCCAATAGATTGGCTAGGATGGGGGCAACAACTCCATTTATTGGACCGGAACCTGTCTTGACAATCACCAAGGCTATGATCAAATTGGAACTACGGAACTGGCTTAGGAAACAGCACTTAGGTTATTGGACCAAGGTCCATAAACAAAAACATGATAAGGTAATGATGCCCAAGCCATGTTTTAAAAGAAGCTCTGTAATCCTGGGATTGAACAAGAAACAGATCAAACTCATGACTGGACTGATGACCGGCCATGGGAACTTCAAAAAACACCTACACACAATGGGTATAACGGAAGAGGACTCTAAATGTAGGATCTGTGAGGAGGGTGAAGAAACTGCATCACACCTAATCTTCGAATGCATGGCATTGGAGAGTAAAAGATACAGAATCTTTGGGACAACTAGACCTGAAGAAATTGTGTCTAACAAAAAACTGGTAGAGGGACTCCCTTGCACTATGTAAGGGCAGTGGTTGGCTTTACTAGATATACAGGGAGCGATACTGCACAATAAACCTAGTTCCAGTGTGGGCAGTGGCGGGTCAGACCTAAGCTGTTTTAGCTCTCCTGTTAAAATCAATCAATCAAGATGGGCCAGTGGCTAAGACACTCAATGTGCACTCAATAGGAATGGGGTTCAAATCCTTGTCTAGCTATCTTTATTTATATTCGCTGTGATTTTCTTCTATCAACAATGGTAAGAGATGAGATAGTTCCCCTGAAAGTTAAAATTGTAGTTTCTTTTACCATCTCTGACCGATTTTATTTGTTGAACATCTCCAATGACTCTTTTTTCCACAGGAAGTGTGTGCTACACCCAAGAAGAAAATATGTTGGGTTCAATGTAAGGTAAGAGATAAGTACATAATAATGTGCAAAACATTCTTCTGGCATCTTGAAGTTTAACAACTCAACAGGCATAGTCTCTGAAAGTGATGGGTCAATGAGAAATAAGCAAAGTCAGCTGAGCTGATAATTAAGTGCATATTTTATGTAGTTTCTCACATTTTTGTGTACTTGTGTGTATTTTGAAGTATCTTTGCGTGCCTTTACATATTTTTCCTCTTCTCCAGCCCCCCTCACAACCTTCTAACACCTTATTTTGTCCATTTCCGCATAATTCCTGTTTCCCCTATGCCATCCTTGCCACACTGTACCCCTGCCCCATCTTTCTGCAACAGTTCAGAAAAGTATCCATTTCTCTGGCTAAAACCCAGTCTCACATCCGGTTTCTTAAATGCTGCGTAAACAATGCCCCCCCCCCCCCCGCCCCCAAAGGCCTAACCATAAATATTCCTTTCTCTGGACCCTACTCCTCGTTTCATGATGATCGCCACCTTTTCAGTTTCCACTATTCCCAGGCCCTCCCAAACCTGGTACTGCAAAAACATCTCCATGGCAGACGCATCCCAAAACCACATCTGCTCCTTCCATAAGAAACTGCTTGTGCAATCTCTGCTAAATACATCACATCTCTGAAACTGAATCACTCGCTCTCCAGCATCAAGAGGAAAATTCCAGACATCACCTCGATACATTATCCAAACTAGTGACGTGCTACTGCCAACTGGTGACATGCTACTGCCACCTTGGGGCATCAAATCACTACCCAACCCACTATGTTTCTCCTTGAACATGTCACATCTCCTGCAAGTCCCTACCAACACTACACCAAATCCAGAGCTAAAACATTCCTGTTGTTGACCTCAGCCCCTCAGAAGTTTCAGTCCTACCAAAGGCTTCACCTTAAGGTGTACATCAATATTAATCAAGCTGGACATGTCACAAAGACTTACTCTCTTTCTCCCGAGCCCTGCAATGGAAACAATTCTTTGCCACCACTTCCTCCAACCAAAGCCAACCTAATCCCAACATTGAATCCTGCCTATCCCAGTTCATACCACCAGTTCATGCCCACTGGTCACTTTCCAGGAATCCTTCCCTCCAACTCGACCTCATCCTTCCTCAGGACACCAACCTTTCAGCAGAAGAAAGCCATAAACAACCTCGAAACAAATCCTGACTTAATCATCCTACTTGCAGACAAAGGTTCGACCATTGTTATGAATCACACTGATTACCTGGGCAGGCCTCAGCCAATTATCTGACCTCCTCCATCTATAAACTTTGCCGGAGTGATTCCATTGCAGAAGTCCACTACAACCTCCAGGCCCTTCCTGGAACCTCTTCCTTGAATCCGTTTCTCTTCTCACCTCTCTGACACTCCCTCCACACACCAACCTTCTATATGCTCCCCAAAATCCAAAAACTCAACAATCCTGGCAGCCCCATTGTGGCTTGTTATTGTGCCTCCACTGAAAGAATTTTGGCACTTACTGATCAATACTTCCAATCAGCTGCCCACAGTCTAGCCTCCCACAACAAAGACAGCGACCAATTCCTTCACAGACTCTCGACCAACCTCAGTCTTTTACCTCCTGGATCCCTACTCGTTACTGTTGATGCCACCTCCAAATACACCAACATCCCTCATGCCCATGGTCTTATTGCTAATGAACACTACTTTTCTCAACTTCCTTCACACTCCAAACCCACTACCTAATTCCTCATACACCCTACTAACTTTATATGAACTCACAACTACATCTCCTTTGAAGGGAAGGTACGCAAACAAATCTGTGGCACAGCTAAGGGCAACACATGACACCCTCCTTTTCCAACCTGCATTTGGGCCATGTAGATGAGTCCTTCCTCACCTTCCAATCCTCATTCCTTCACAATGTCAACTCTTCTATCACTTCTGCTTCACCTGGTCCTCCTCAACCCAGCGTGCCACCTTCCTGAAAGCTGACCACCGCTTCTATGATGGCTTCATCCACACCTCTGTCCCCATTAAACCCAACGCCCACAAACAGTACGATAGCTAGCATCCCTTCCACACCAAAAAATTCCTCCCATACAGCCTGGCCACCCTGGGGACAGAATATAAGCAGTGAGAAAAACTCCCTTGCCAAGTACACTGAGGGTCTCACCAAGGCCTTCACAGACAGGCACTATACCTCTAGTCCACAAAAAGATCTCCTGTACCATTTCTGGTCACACACCCAAGAACCAGCTACAAAGGAGTGCCCCCTTCATCATCCAATATCACCCTGGACTGGAACAACTGAATCCCATCATTTGCCAGGGCTTTTATGACCTACTATATCATGCCCTGAAATGAGGGGCATGCTACCCAAGATCCTTCCCACCCCTCCTAAACTTTTATTCTGTTGCCCACCCAACCTCCACATCATCGTAGTTCATCCCTATGCCACTCCCAATCCCAACCTCTTGACACAAGGATCATTCGGCGAATTGGTTCTCCTATATGATTTATATTTTTTTATATTAACTTGAATTTTACTGTGTAATTTGTTCTTCACTAATACTTAAAAGTCAATAAAACTATAGGCTATGAACAGAACTGATTTCTTTTCGTAACAGATGGTTCAGTTAAATAAGTAACTTAGCAATTACAGGGAGTCAGACGGTATTACTCTCGCACCTCGCAGTTTTCCAAGTTTGTAACTTCACAGCAAGTGAATGACAAACCTGTAATCTATGGGAAAACAATAAACTTCATCTCACTTTTTGACTGAAACTGTATACAACAGAGCAACTACATAAACCCGATTGAGTAATTTATTTGTATTTCTTCAAAAAGCCAAAGCACTTCATAGTGAAAATTCTTTAGCAATTACTCTTTGCTCTGTCTCTGTCTGCAGTTTAATTTTCTTCAGTTCCCCCTTATTTACCATCAAGAAATCACAGTGTTACAGCACCTTTATAGTGTTGTTCCTCAATGAGGAAAAGGTGATTTTTTTTAATGATTAATTGGAGAAAATTATTTGTAGCCTATACATCCACGAGACTACCAAAAACAGTTACTGTAAACCAAATGAAATTTCATTTTTGAAAACAAGACGCTTCATATATCTGTAACCTTGAATCCCATCCATTGATTTGTCAATACCATTCCCAAATAACGGAAATGAATTGTAACTGCACTAACTTCCAGAAATTAAGCTCATAAGACACGAAAGAGAACATATCACTGAAAAACATCACACTCTTAGTTTCAATTTCACTCAACAACGGTGTCTCAAAAACGCTTTTAACGCACAATAAACTCGATAACATAGCAGACTGGAAGGCTATTTTAACAAAGAGTGACTCACCAAGCAAACTGCAAACTTGGATATAACTTTTGTTTAAGCAGTTCCGAAAACGCTACAATTTCTGCTTGTTGCTTTGGAATCAGCAGATAATCAGCAATGAAATTCTGAAATGAAATACACTGTGACAAATCACAAAAAAATTGGCTACGAAACATGAACGAAAAATTTATGAAAATAATTATTTTGGGATTTTGTTTATTTTTAATGTTTCTGCTGTAACGTCATTGCATATAATAGAGTTATTTTCTAAGATGTCACAAAATTTTTACCTTCTTCCTTAGATAACTACATATTTCGTCGAAACCACATATAACATGACTTCCATGCCTGAATACAGGCAGTTTTCCTTTTGGCGTCCGAAACGGATTATTTGTTGCATTATACTGCAGAGGTACCCCGCAAAATGTTGCATACGCCTGTAATTAATGTAAAATGGCTACACGTTCTATGACAATAATATGTGTTGGGGATATATTCTAGTCACAAATAATTGAGGTTGGTTCGCTGAAACACATTCTTACCATAACTTCTAGACAATGTAAATCAACTGAAGCTAGCCCCCAATCGCCTGCCCACACATCAAGTTCCATAGGGTGATTCATTATTAATGGAATAAATGCACTTTTCGGCTTACTAAATGCAATAGTTGTTTACACCAACACAATAATATTTTGTGTTAGTTACACATTTCAATTCACACTTATCGATGCGCAGTCTCGAGAAAAACTTAAGCCTTCTACGGTACGTAATCGATTTAAAATACACAAAAACACAGTAACACAAAATAATGCCGGTTACCCCATGCGTCAATAGTATGCATTCTTCGGTTCAAAGATTATCTCACAAACCGAGAGACATTCCACTTCAGATTTTTTCGCATGGGAAACCGGTGATTTTTCTTCGAGTGGAAGTTGAGCATGTATTACTTTTAATCATTAAACAAGTATTCAAGTAAATATTTAAAAGTCGATTTAAGGCCAACACACTGGACGACACGACACGTCAAAATGTTCCACAATGTATTTCGAATGGTGGCATTCACAAAGGCAATCAACGAACACTTAACGTCACGTCACGTCAAGATTTGCCCCCGGGAAAAATTGTTCACATTGGCGTCATATGCTAACACAGGAAGTTAACCTACTCTCTACTGGTGGATTTCACGCGTTTGTGCCTTCTTAATCTTTGTTTTATTATTAATCTTTGTTATTATGACAAATCGCAAATGTTCCATGTTGACCATATTTTTTCCATTGAGTGTTCTATTCATTTTTATTAATTCTTCCACAAGCGGGGTCGTATATAAGCGAAAAATTATTTAGATTTTAGAATATCAGTACAGAGGTGACTCCCACACTACACATAAACAAGAACAAAAGTTCATGGCCAGTGATTTTCATAAAGTAAATCTTAAGTGAAAAGTCAGCTCAAATGAATGAGAAAAATACAGCAGTTTCGTATGTTATTAGTTATGTAAGGAAAAAACATAATGGGTAGGCCGACCGGAGTGGCCGATACCAATCAAATTTGCGTATTTCAGAACGAACTTCGTCAGTTGGCAGCTTTTGAAGTGAAGTCTCTGCTCCGATACAACGCTGAAGAAGTGAATGTCCCCCAAGAAACTTGTATTGACGGAAATGGTGGAAGATAAGCTGTTACCACTTTAAAACGAAAATAAAATAAATTGAATTGTTTAAAATATGTGTAAATAACCGACTGAATTTTAATTATACTATTTTTTCACATCAATAATAATATACAGGAAAAAAAGCGGTTCTAGGCGCTATAGTGTGGAATCGCACGACCGCTACGGTCGCAGGTTCGAATCCTGCCTCGGGCATGGAGGTGTGTGATGTCCTTAGGTTATTTTGGTTTAAGTAGTTCTTAGTTCTAGGTGACTGATGACCTCAGAAGTTAAGTCCCATAGCGCTCAGAGCCATTTGAACAATAGTGGGTAAGGTAAACACTCTCTTTTTATTTCCTGATAAATATTGTTTGATTTTTTGTTTGTATATATTTTCGCTAGCAAATAAATATCGATATTTTGAAATGTTTCTTTTTTTTTTTATTTCTCAGTACTTCACCAAAACACATTAATCAAGAACATAAATTATAAAGTTTGCTTTGAACATTGAAACTTTTTAACAAGATAGCTCTAAGGAGTCCTCACACTGGACAAGATAGCTTATGTCGACATGGACACAGTTGCTAAAGCCGACTGTATGAGACATAGCGTCCGCATCATATTCGATTTGGTGATTAATGTGACTTGCCCAAGTACCTTCGTTTTTTTTTACTTTCATTCCTATTGATCCGTAGTGAGGAGGTCCTCCAGGATGTGGGACATGTCAGAAAATCAACAATACATGTCAAATATTTACAACTAAAACAAATAAGCTAGCCGGCCGAAGTGGCCGTGCGGTTAAAGACGCTGCAGTCTGGAACCGCAAGACCGCTACGGTCATAGGTTCGAATCCTGCCTCGGGCATGGATGTTTGTGATGTCCTAAGGTTAGTTAAGTTTAACTAGTTCTAAGTTCTAGGGGACTAATGACCTCAGCAGTTGAGTCCCATAGTGCTCAGAGACATTTGAACCAAATAAGCTAATGTACCATTCCACAGGTCCCAAGTGGAATGGTCGTCATTTTTGAATGAACACTAAGAGTCATTTTACAAATACTAATGCACTGAATTTAAAATAAAAAAGTTTTTTATTTATTTATAAGATAATAAACATGTAATACAACTACTGTAATACTTATTTACAATGAACACATTACTGCACTGAAATTGTGCAGAAGTTATGTTGTACTTATATACAAATCAGTTGGTTTTACTAAGAAATTCATCAATGGCGTAGAAGGAGTTGGCCACCAATAAATCCTTTAGGTTTCTCTTAAACTGAATTTCATTGGTTGTTAAGATTTTTATGGCTGCTGGCAAGTTATTGAAAATGTGTGTTCCTGAATAATGCATACCTTTTTGTACAAGACTAAGTGACTTTAAATCCTTGTGAAGATTATTCTTATTTCTAGTATTGATTCCATGAATTGAGCTGTTGGTTTGAAAAAGTGATATATTTTTAATGACAAATTTCATTAAGGAATAAATATATTGGGAAGCAGTAGTTAGTATCCCTAGTTCCCTAAACAGGCTTCTGCAGGATGTTCCTGAGTTCACACCACATATAACTCTTACTGCACGTTTTTGTGCCCGGAAAACTTTAGCTTGGCTTGATGAATTACCGCAAAAAATAATCCCATATGACATTATGGAATGAAAGTAAGCATAGTATACCAGCTTTTTCATTTTTATATCCCCTATGTCTGACAAAATTCGCATTGCAAACATAGATTTGCTAAGACACTGAACATCATGTGACCACTGGTATAGAACTTTTAAGTGTTACAGGGTTTAGATTAGCATCTCACTTTTGTAGATCAGAAATGGAGAAAGGAGGAGTTGCCACATTCATCAGGAACTGTCATAAATTTAAGAACATAGACATTCATAAATTTTGCCTAGAACAGCATATGAAAGCATGTGCAACAGAATTAGATTTTCACAACAAAACTTTCATAATATTAAGTGTATATCGAGCACCTGCAGGTAACTTTAATCTGTTTGTAAACCACCTTGAAGCTGTACTGGCCCATTTAACAACCAAAAACAAATAAATAGTGGTTGCTGGTGATTTCAGTGTAGATTTCCTTAAAGACTCTCCCAATAAGAACTTATTTGAGTTAGTAACACTATCATTCAACTTAATTCCCACAGTAAAGTTCCCCACTAGGATAGCCACTTGCTCACAAACAACCATTGATAATATCTTTATAGAAAAGTCCAATGAACAAAATTATATTACAAAACCAATAGTCAATGGCCTCTCAGACCATGACATGCAGTTCCTTCTGTTAAATGTTAATACTGAACAGGATATAAAATCTGTCAAATCTGAGCTCAAGAGGGTAATCAGTAAGCCAAAAATTGATTATTTTAGGACACTCCTCAGAGACATTCACTGGACTGATGTTTACAGTGCTGATGGCATGAATGAAAAATATAACTTTTTGCTAATAAAGTGCTTACATTATTCGAACACTGCTTTCCCCCAAAACATACCAAGGTTAGAGCAAACTCTACAAAGAAGCCATGGATTACTCGAGGAATAGGAGTATCTTGTAAAACAAAAAGAAAACTGTATCTGTCAATCCGAAACATTTCCAATGTTGATGCTGTAGCACATTATAAGAAATACTGCAAAATATTAAAGACTGTAATACGGATGGCAAAGCAAATATATTACAAGGAAAAGATAGTCATATCAGATAACAAAATAAAGACAATATGGGATATAGTGAAGGAGGAGACCGGTAGAACCAACCATGAAGAGGAACAAATAGCATTAAGAGTAAATGATACATTGGTGACAGATGTGTATAGTGTTGCAGAACTGTTTAACAAACATTTTATAACTGTTACTGAAAAGATGGGGTTGTCAGGTTCGGTAGATGTTGCTATGGATTACCGTAGACCAGACATTTCAAGTAAATAAACAATGTTTAAAGATTTGTACATTTCAAGTAACTTCCATAATACGAATTTGACCCTCACTACCCCAACAGAAATAATGTCCATCATAAAATCCTTAAAATCAAAAACATCTAGTGGGTATGATGAAATATCAACAAAGTTAATTAAAGAATGTGATTCTGAGCTAAGTAACATATTAAGCTATCTGTGTAACCAGTCGTTTATCAGTGGAATATTTGCTGACTGGCTGAAATATGCTGAAGTTAAGCCACTGTTTAAGAAGGGAGATAAAGAAATAGCATCAAATTTCCGTCCAATTTCACTGTTGCCAGCATTCTCAAAAATTTTCGAAAAAGTAATGTACAGTCGTCTTTATAACCATCTTATCTCAAATAACATACTGTCAAAGTCACAGTTTTGATTTCTACAAGGTTCTGATATTTAGAAGGCTATCTACACTTACAGTGAAAATGTGCTTAATTCATTAGACAAAAAATTGCAGGCAACTGGTATATTTTGTGATCTGTCAAAGGCATTTGACTGTGTAAATCACAATATCCTTTTAAGTAAACCAGAATATTATAGTGTAACAGGAAATGCTGCAAAATGGTTCAAATCTTATATCTCTGGCAGGAAACAAAGGGTGTTATTAGGAAAGAGACATGTATCAAGCTATCAGGCATCATCCAACTGGGAACTAATTACATGTGGGGTCCCACAAGGTTCCATTTTGGGGCCCTTACTTTTTCTTGTGTATATCAATGACCTTCCATCAGTAACATTACCAGATGCCAAGTTTGTTTTGTTTGCTGATGATACAAACATTGCAATAAATAGCAAATCATGTGTAGTCTTAGAAAGATCAGCCAATAAAATATTTGTGGACATTAATCACTGGTTCCTAGCCAATTCTTTGTCACTAAACTTTGAAAAAACACACTACATGCAGTTCAGAACCCTATAAGGGGTGTCCCAAGAGCATATGTCTAACATACGATGACAAGAAGATAGAAGAAGTGGACAGTGTTAAATTCTTGGGATTACAGCTTGATAATAAATTCAACTGGGAGGAGCACACCACAGAACTGCTGAAGCGTCTTAACAAATCTCTGTTTGCAATGCGAATTTTATCAGACATTGGGGATATAAAAATGAAAAAGCTGGCATACTATGCTTACTTTCATTCCATAATGTCATATGGGATTATTTTTTGGGGTAATTCATCAAGCCAAGCTAAAGTTTTCCGGGCACAAAAACGTGCAGTAAGAATTATATGTGGTGTGAACTCAAGAACAGCCTGCAGAAGCCTGTTTAGGGAACTAGGGATACTAACTACAGCTTCCCAATATATTTATTCCTTAATGAAATTTGTCATTAAAAATATATCACTTTTTCAAACCAACAGCTCAATTCATGGAATCAATACTAGAAATAAGAATAATCTTCACAAGGATTTAAAGTCACTTAGTCTTGTACAAAAAGGTGTGCATTATTCAGGAACACACATTTTCAATAACTTGCCAGCAGCCATAAAAAGCTTAACAACTAATGAAATTCAGTTTAAGAGAAGCCTAAAGGATTTATTGGTGGCCAACTCCTTTTACTTCATTGATGAATTTCTTAGTAAAACCAACTGATTTGTATATAAGTACAACATAACTTCTGCACAATTTCAGTTTAGTAATGTGTTCACTGAAAATGTGTGTGTGTGTGTGTGTGTGTGTGTGTGTGTGTAAGTATAATCTAACTTCTGCACCATTTCAGTGCAGTAATGTGTTCATTGTAAATAAGTATTACAGTAGTTGTATTACATGTTTATTATCTTATAAATAAATAAAAAACTTTTTTATTTTAAATTCAGTGCATTAGTATTTGTAAAATGACTCTTAGTGTTCATTAAAAAATGACGATCATTCCACTTGGGACCTGCGGAATGGGACATTAGCTTGTTTGTTTTAGTTATAAATATTTATCATGCATTGTTGTTTTTCTGACATGTTCCACATCCTGGAGGACCTCCTCACTATGGATCAATTGGAATGAAAGTAAATCTAATCTAATCTAATCTAAATCAGTTCTGTGGTGTGCTCCTCCCAGTTGAATTTATTATCAAGCTGTAATCCCAAGAATTTAACACTGTCCACTTCTTCTATCTTCTTGTCATCGTATGTTAGACATATACTCTTGGGACACCCCTTACAAGTTTTGAACTGCATGTAGTGTGTTTTTTCAAAGTTTAATGACAAAGAATTGGCTAATTTGACAGTATGTTATTTGAGATAAGATGGTTGTAAAGATGACTGTACATTACTTTTTCGAAAATTTTTGAGAATGCTGGCAACAGTGAAATTGGACGGAAATTTGATGCTATTTCTTTATCTCCCTTCTTAAACAGTGGCTTAACTTCAGCATATTTCAGCCATTCAGCAAATATTCCACTGACAAACGACTGGTTACACAGATAGCTTAATATGTTACTTAGCTTAGAATCACATTCTTTAATTAACTTTGTTGATATTTCATCATACCCACTAGATGTTTTTGATTTTAAAGATTTTATGATGGACATTATTTCTGTTGGGGTAGTGAGGGTCAAATTCATATTATGGAAATTACTTGAAATGTCTGGTCTAAGGTAATCCATAGCAACATCTACCGAACCTGACAACCCCATCTTTTCAGTAACAGTTATAAAATGTTTGTTAAACAGTTCTGCAACACTATACACATCTGTCACCAATGTATCATTTACTCTTAATGCTATTTGTTCCTCTTCATGTCTGGTTCTACCGGTCTCCTCCTTCACTATATCCCATATTGTCTTTATTTTGTTATCTGATATGACTATCTTTTCCTTGAAATATATTTGCCTTGACATCCGTATTACAGTCTTTAATATTTTGCAGTATTTCTTATAATGTGCTATAGCATCAATAATGGAAATGTTTCAGATTGACAGGTACAGTTTTCTTTTTGTTTTACAAGATACCCCTATTCCTCGAGTAATCCATGGCTTCTTTGTAGACTTTGCTCTAACCTTGGTAAGTTTTGGGTGAAAGCAGTGTTCGAATAAGGTAAGCACTTTATTAGCAAAAATGTTATATTTTTCATTCATACCATGAGCACTGTAAACATCAGTCCAGTGAATGTCTCTGAGGAGTGTCCTAAAATAATCAATTTTTGGCTTACTGATTACCCTCTTGAGCTCAGATTTAACAGATTTTGTATCCTGTTCAGTATTACCATTTAACAGAAGGAACTGCATTTCATGGTCTGAGAGGCCATTGACTATTGGTTTTGTAATATAATTTTGTTCATTTGACTTTTCTATAAAGATATTATCAATGGCTGTTTGTGAGCAAGTGGCTATCCTAGTGGGGAACTTTGCAGTGGGAATTAAGATGAATGATAGTGTTACTAACTCAAATAAGTTCTTATTGGGAGAGTCTTTAAGGAAATCTACACTGAAATCACCAGCAACCACTATTTATTTGTTTTTGGTTGTTAAATGGGCCAGTACAGCTTCAAGGTGGTTTACAAACAGATTAAAGTTACCTGCAGGTGCTCGATATACACTTAATATTATGAAAGTTTTGTTGTGAAAATCTAATTCTGTTGCACATGCTTCCATATGCTGTTCTAGGCAAAATTTATGAATGTCTATGTTCTTAAATTTATGACAGTTCCTGATGAATGTGGCAACTCCTCCTTTCTCCATTTCTGATCTACAAAAGTGAGATGCTAACCTAAACCCTGTAACACTTAAAAGTTCTATACCAGTGGTCACATGATGTTCAGAGAGGCAGATTATGTCAGCTGGGTTTGAAGACTCTAATTCATCTACGCAGATAGTTCATTCATTAATTTTTTTCTCAGTCCTCAAATATTTTGATGCAATAAAGATAGCTGACATTTCACATTGACTGAGTTAAAATTGGGTGGAGTTAAAATATCTGCTGACAGCTGAAAATTCTTAACCAATGGCTGTTTAAGCTGATGAAATAAGCTGGAATTATGTTTTTTGATTTCTTTCTCAAATTGAAGGTTTGTCTCAGTTCTAACCCCTCTTAAAATTTGCTTTCTTTCTGTCCTCCCTACCATAAAAAAGGGTCTTTTCTGAATCCTATAACCACTGGTATTTTACCACTCATGACAGTGCCTCCCCCCTTTAACTTTCCTGCTATTTCCCGCCAATTTACCCTTCCCCTTCCTGTTGATGTGAAGGCCATACCTAGTATAATCCCACCTACTGAGAGAATCAACATGAACCACAGCAATGTGTGACCCCACACCCGACATGAGCAGCCGTTCCAGCTCCAAATTAACTCTCTTGACAGAAGAGTTCAAATGAGGTCGGTCATGGCGCCCAAGAACAGATACAAACTCAACACTAGTATGCTTCGATGCTGATGCAATCTTCGCCAGGTCACACTCTATACTGTACCCAGGATCTCTGTCAATACTGTTACCTGCCCCACCCACTATAACCACTGTGTCTTCCTTAGTGAAATCTTTGCAAAGTGATCCTAAATCCTCTGTCACCTGCTCCAGACCAGCACTAGGTTTAAAAAAATTGGTGACCTGGTATTCTGATCCTAGTTCATCCTGCAAAAGTTGGCCAACCCCTTTTCCATGGGAACTACCTAACAACAACACTTTCTTTCTCTTTACTGATTTCCCTACATTCTTACTTTTCAATTTGCTGCTGAAAGTTTGTTGTGCCCTGTCTACACCTGCAACTGCTTGAGGCTCACCAGCTTCTAACTGAAGCAACAGGTCAAATCTGTTTTCCACATTCACCATAAAGCTGTCAGACAAAGTTCTAGGCCTGTTCCTCCTGTTGCCTGTTGCCACTTCCCAACTCTCTTTACCCTTCTCCCTCCTGAACCTGTCAAGATCTCCCCTGGCCTTGTCTAACTCAGCCTGAAGGGCGGCAATTTTCCCCTCCTGTTCTAGTATCTTCCTATCTCTACTACAATTCCTACAAAACCACCGATGAGTCTCATTTACCTTCCCTATTCCCACACGACTACAGTCACCCACATGGAAAAAACTACAGCACCCATCACACCAAAGCCCCGACCTAACAATTCTACGGTAAGTCAAGCACTTTTGCACTTTTCACTCATGATAAACGTAATAGTTTATTAAGAATAAGTCAGTTAAATTACAGATAAACACGAAAATATGGTTACACAAATTCGGCCTATACGCAACTGTGTGTAAACAAAAACAAAAGTGCAAAGTTTCTGAAACAACAACTTAAACTTTACGCTACTTTCCGGAAATGCTAGTTAAATAATGAAGAGGTACGCTAAGTTAAATTGCTGGAGAGAGCAAGGAACAACTAAACGAAATTCTATAGATTTGCTGCAGCAGAACGTAAACAGCAAATACGGCTGTACGGTCTTTTCGCGTTTTCTGATATATTACGTAAAGAAAAATGAAACCTTTAATGGTACACTTAAACGGCACACTAATACACTTATTTACCACGTAATCAGTACTAATCTATATGTTTTATAATCTAAAATGACTTAGCTTTACGAGAACACCAAAACTCGCGCTAGTCGCCTGGCTGCAGGGCTGCCAACTGGACCATGCGACCACAGTGCTCTCCAGTGGCAATTGCTTTATCTGGTTCTCAAACCACATAGTTTATTCAAGACTTGGACCAGTTTAATATTCCCAAGTTAGCTCCATTAAAACGAACATTTCGTCCTTTTTCCATCTGCCAGTCATGTTGTTCTGTCTATGGTAGACATAAATAAAAACTTCAATGCAAATACATTTCTCAGGTCTGCAATTTGATCGTATTGTGAAAATTCCACAATATTTCATCGATGCAACCGCTCGGCATCTTCAGGTGGTAGTAGTTGCTGCTGTCACTGCTGCAAGATGTGACTGATGATAATCACACAGCGGAGTCGAAATTTATCAGGCCAGCAGGAGGCAATATACAAGTGCAGGGAGATGGTAGCATTTGGAGGAAAGTGGCGTTCCTAGCGCCCCCTACCAGGCAATGCAGAAAGGCACTGTGGGCAATGACTGTGCTGCTGGACGCTCCTGTGATTAAAAACTGAATTAATTCTCAGCTGTAAATTGAGTCACATCATGAATCGAAATTTCTTGTTCTCCCTGTTTTGATTTAATGGCACCCAGTACTGGAGTCCAGGCGGCACTTAATTGAAAACCTGCATCACTGTTGATAAGACTGTCCGCTGTACAGATATGTATGGCCTCCTTATCGACACAGTCCCAGAAAGATGACGCCGGGGAGAAAATTTCCATCCTTTCATCAAATGTGCAACGCCCCTTGTCCGAGCAATACTCTGCTATCACTGATTTATCAGGTTGCCCCAGGCGTGTATGACAATGGTATTTGACACAAAATTCTTGCATGGTTTGGCATATCTGCCCAATATTAGATTTCCGCATTGGCATGGGATGTCACGTTTCATGAGACCAAGGTCAACTTTAACTGAGCACAATAAATTCCTAAATTTTGCTGGTGGCCGAAAAACTCATTTGATGTGTCTGTTGATCATTTTTTCTATTCATGAAGACATGTCACCAAAATTGGGCAAGAACACCATTGCAATGGGAATGCATTGCGTATCTATCTATTGGAATAGCCATTCTGTTGGAAGGAATACCATTCTTAGATGTTGTATCTCCATGTAGATTGTCAGCATCTGAGACCACATACGCTCTATACATCAAAGAGTGTAAGACACTACTGCATTGTGCAGGGTGATGACATCTTGTGACCTGCACATATAGCTCTGTCTGAGTTTGTTTGTGATAGACACTATATACCAATATACAATTGGCTTTTCTTTTGACCATTACATCCAGGAATGGTAAAATGCCATCTTTTTCCACTTCCGAAGTGAACTGTATATTCGGGTGGAGCGAGTTCAGATGCCTGTGAAACACAGGCAATGTCTCTATTCAGTGGTGCCACACCATAAATGTTTCATCTATGTGCCGCCAGAAGCATGAAGTTTGAGACTTACTGACAGCAGTGCTTTTTCCTCAAAGTCTTCTGTAAAACAGTTGGCCACTATGGGAGAAAGAGGACTTCACATGGTGGCACCATCCACTTGTTCAAAAGATTGGTCTCTGAATAAGAAATAAATTGAGGTAAGCACATGTTTAAACAATGCAAGAATGTCTTTCTCAAACTGCCTGCTGATAAGTTACTAAAGTACCTCTGTAGGACTCATAAGAACTTATTAGTATTCAGTAGCAAAATCCTTAGAACATATGAATTACAAGACTTTAAACAAGAAAGTACAAAATATCTTACTGCAAGTAGTGCAAGATCACTTATACATAAAGTAAATCAAATAAACTTACCCCTGAAGAGAGATATAACATCGAATATTACAGAACATTCTACTATTAAATTAATAAGAATGTCCCAGAACACTCTAGAAAATTTGAAGGCAAACAAAGAAAATAGGATTCAGTGTGAAACAAACAAGTTACAGATCAGTTCATAATACCATATCTCTATTCATTACACTACACTGAACTTCCACAACATGCAACAATATAGTGTATCCTACCATCTCCAGAAGTCTTTTATCACCAATATTTTGTTATCAGACGTCTTATTATAACTAGTCATACAAAAAAATTAGTTTCTGATGGATCTTCAATGTGCCAGTGGCTTGAAATGACATGCTTTCATAACATGAAAGTTATAATACGAATATTCTTTAATCACAAGTATGACATTTCTCGTCGTTTTACTACAACAAATCGTACCTATAGTGACGTGTTTTTGAGAGATCCTCAATGTCATAGTGCTTTGAATCAGCATAATATAGTCATAGGATGCAAGTTATAATATGAAATCCACCAAAAATGGGCTTCAACTGAAATTCAATATATGGCTTCTTAACTCTATATTGACAAAAGTAGTAGCCTGCATGAGACATACATTGCGTTCTTCAGTGTCATTGGTCTATATTCAAATGCACCTCTTACATCTTGATATTGTTCTGGACGTTTGCGAAGACTCCACGGTGTGTTTTTCTACATTATGATGTTAGAAACTCGACATGCTCAGCATTGAATTTGAATGCACGGCCTATATGATGATGGCTTAAATGCACAATCATTTTTGAAATGCACTTGGCTTGTCAAGTTACATCTTTTATTTGAAGAAACTTTTGCTAACCTGAATGGATTGACTTTGTGTGCGGTCAAGGAGAAGTAGGAATATTATTGTGCATGAAGTTATCTAGCTCTAATATTTAATTCAAGAGGAATGTCTACCATACTGTAAAATTTAAAACTTTCCTGCTATACAGATAAGGAGCTCAGTGTATTGCTTGACAGTATTCACCTGAAGATGGCCAGAAGACTTTGTGCTGAAATATCGTAACAGCATATTACAGATGAGTAGTTCTCCAGATATTTTATAGAACAATCTATTGTACCAACTAAATCAGAAAACCGAACAGGCGATTTCCGAACGCCATATTAGACTGTCTAACTAAACAGCTTCAGGTCTTAATGTGCCCTTATTTATATATACACTGCAAGAGGTACTCGGGCTCTGCTCCTTTTAAAGATAAACTGTCTGTGTTGTCAAGATATCATCATCACTGTAGTGACAATTGTAGCAGATGAATTAAAACAGCAGCTCAGTATATCTTCAGTTGGTACATTCAGTCAAATTTTGGAAACTACTGCTGGCTTTTCATTTTTTTTTTTTGCATGAGAACCTGCCACATTCATACTCGTTATTTGCATACATATTATGAAAAGTACTTAACAATAAATTTCTCAGTGGTAGATATGTGTTCTGGTTTGTGAAATAAGTTGTAATTTGTGCAAAAAATTACAGTGTGAGAAAAATAAACTTTTCCTTTGCACTTGAAAGTAACCAAAATAATCACAAAAAGCAGGAACAGTAACATTCCTCTGGGATAACAAGATATGTTTCATTTGCATATGTACTTAGTTTGAAGATGTTCTTATTTGGAAAGTAAATTTTCAAAAATAACTAGCCTGACAGAGAAAAAACTAGGTTGACAGAGAAAAAAATGGAAAAAAATGTCCAGCACTTTGATCGCCACCACCCTTGTAATCTAAAGTCAATTTATTAATTTTGAAGTGTGTTAATACACTCCTGGAAATGGAAAAAAGAACACATTGACACCGGTGTGTCAGACCCACCATACTTGCTCTGGATACTGCGAGAGGGCTGTACAAGCAATGATCACACGCACGGCACAGCGGACACACCAGGAACCGCGGTGTTGGCCGTCGAATGGCGCTAGCTGCGCAGCATTCGTGCACCGCCGCCGTCAGTGTCAGCCAGTTTGCTGTGGCATACGGAGCTCCATCGCAGTCTTTAACACTGGTAGCATGCCGCGACAGCGTGGACGTGAACCGTATGTGCAGTTGACGGACTTTGAGCGAGGGCGTATAGTGGGCATGCGGGAGGCCGGGTGGACGTAACGCCGAATTGCTCAACACGTGGGGCGTGAGGTCTCCACAGTACATCGATGTTGTCGCCAGTGGTCGGCGGAAGGTGCACGTGCCCGTCGACCTGGGACCGGACCGCAGCGACGCACGGATGCACGCCAAGACCGTAGGATCCTATGCAGTACCGTAGGGGACCGCACCGCCACTTCCCAGCAAATTAGGGACACTGTTGCTCCTGGGGTATCGGCGAGGACCATTCGCAACCGTCTCCATGAAGCTGGGCTACGGTCCCGCACACCGTTAGGCCGTCTTCCGCTCACGCCCCAACATCGTGCAGCCCGCCTCCAGTGGTGTCGCGACAGGCGTGAATGGAGGGACGAATGGAGACGTGTCGTCTCAGCGATGAGAGTCGCTTCTGCCTTGGTGCCATTGATGGTCGTATGCGTGTTTGGCGCCGTGCAGGTGAGCGCCACAATCAGGACTGCATACGACCGAGGCACACAGGGCCAACACCCGGCATCATGGTGTGGGGAGCGATCTCCTACACTGGCCGTACACCACTGGTGATCGTCGAGGGGACACTGAATAGTGCACGGTACATCCAAACCGTCATCGAACCCATCGTTCTACCATTCCTAGACCGGCAAGGGAACTTGCTGTTCCAACAGGACAATGCACGTCCGCATGTATCCCGTGCCACCCAACGTGCTCTAGAAGGTGTAAGTCAACTACCCTGGCCAGCAAGATCTCCGGATCTGTCCCCCATTGAGCATGTTTGGGACTGGATGAAGCGTCGTCTCACGCGGTCTGCACGTCCATCACGAACGCTGGTCCAACTCAGGCGCCAGGTGGAAATGGCATGGCAAGCCGTTCCACAGGACTACATCCAGCATCTCTACGATCGTCTCCATGGGAGAATAGCAGCCTGCATTGCTGCGAAAGGTGGATATACACTGTACTAGTGCCGACATTGTGCATGCTCTGTTGCCTCTCTCTATGTGCCTGTGGTTCTGTCAGTGTGATCATGTGATGTATCTGACCCCAGGAATGTGTCAATAAAGTTTCCCCTTCCTGGGACAATGAATTCACGGTGTTCTTATTTCAATTTCCAGGAGTGTAATTTATTTGGTTGGTCACTTTTTCACAGCACTTGGCTTGCTGAGATAGTGACACACTGCAGAAGGGTAGCAATGGTTGAATTTGAATGAACAGTTTTCATAACACTCATCTTTTATTCTTCTTATTTGTTGTAAGTTGTGGACTCGTAGCTCATTCTGAAATGCAACTTTTTTAATACTGGTTTAGAGGATGCTGAGCTTAATTTTGTTAAATAAAATGAACATTGGTGGACTTCCTGTTATTGAATAGATATATTTTTATCATATTACTTCACAATTCAAATTAACATCATACAACATGCTAAGACAATACACATAACTTGTATGCCTTCAATGCCTTCAAACTTGTACTACAAGTACAAAGTACAAACAGCCCAAAGCCAAATATTTACCTCTAACAAAATGTAGCAAAGAAAATACTATCATATATCGATCTACTTGTGCAAAATCATCTTTGAAACCTACATCTCAAAAATAAAGTACAAATAATTATCACTGCTTATCTGTTTAAGAAGTCCATAATCATCATCATAATTACATTAAGTGTTTATATATGTTGACATTTATACATTTTCATATAGCTATATGGCAGTGGATTTCAGGTTTTGAGTCTTCATCATGGGTATCGGTCATTTAATACGATCCAAGATCGGTTAGCACATTTATCTCACCATAACCAGTTTCATTGCGGTATGGAAATAGGACTCTCACAACAGTCGTTTGGGGACATCCAGTCTGTATTACTAAACGCCTATCCCAGGGCATGGAAAGCTGCCTCAGTTGAAGGTTGCCTGTCTGACAGCTTCAGGGGAAACAAAAATTTGATTTTCGTTTGCAGTTAACACACTTATTGCAGCTATAAAATGTGTAAACTGATCAGCCAGAACATTATGACCACCTACCTACTATCGATATAAACCCATCCAGGCGATATCAACATCACCTGATGAGGAATGACTACTAGTAAGGTACATGCGTGGTTCATGCAGTGTCAGTGAGCATTCTGTTCATGTGTAGAATGGGGAAGGTGAGCAATCTATCTGAGTTTGACTTAGGGCAGATTGTGACAGTCCAGAGGGTCAGCATGAGCATTTCGGTGGCTCCACGATTTTCCAGGTTTTCAAGGAGTGCTGTGTCGAATGTGGGGAAACCAAGGTGAAACCATGTCCAGACGTTGTTGGGCTGGGCGGCTGCCTCTCATTACAGACGTTGGGTGTTCTAGGAAGAGGGGTATGTGGCGGAACTAACATTAGACTTTAATGCTGGGCAGAGTGCAAGTATGTCTGAACAAATAGTGCACCATACACTTCTAAGGATAGGCCTCCACAGCTGACAACCCATGCATGTGCCAATATTAACACCACGAGATCAGCAACTACGACTGAAATGGGCACGTAGCAATCGGCACTTTGGACGGTGGCACAGTGGCAGAGTGATACCTTCTCCATCATGCAGATGGGAGCCCGCAAATCCGTCGTCTTCCACAGTAACAGCTCCTTGACGTCCGTGCTGTAAGACAGACACAAACTGGCGGCGACTTCATTACACTCTGGGAAACATTCACATGGGCATCCATGGGTCCAGTGGAGCCCGTGCAAGGCACAATGGCGGTCGAGGAGCATCGTATACTGGTTGCAGACCACGTCTACCCCTTCATGACAATCATGTTTCCCGATGGCAGTGGCATTTTTGAGCAAGATAATGCGCCATGTCACCATGCTAGGAGTGTGGTGGTGTGCTTTGAAGAACATAGTGGTGAGTTACAATTGATGTGCTGGCCACCCAACTCGGCAGATCTGAACCCAACGGAACGCATCTGGGATGTATTGAACGTTGTGTCAGAGCTCATCGCTCTCGTCCCTGGAATTTACGAAAATTAGGTGACTTATGTGCGTGGATGTGGTGCGAAATCCATGCAGCGACGTACCAAGACTTCATTGCTTCCACGCCACGATGTGTACATTCACAACAGATTCTGCAGACAGTGCCCACATATAGCTTTGAACGCTCCTGCAAAATTACGTTATTGTATGACACATGGTTCAGGAGATATGACATCATAAACACTGAGAAGGATGAAAAACTAGATATTGATTAAAACAGAGTGCAAATTACCCAGAATACTCTTACAGTGTTTGATAATGAGCGCACTAAGCAATATCCAGCAAACTTTAAACACAGTTTCAAACCTTTCCTAAACTTTTGCAATCAGAAGTTTGAAGCTGTTTGGTACAAGGAAGTTCGATTCTTTATCGAATTAGGGGTTTGTTGGTAGGGTAATAAAGGAGTTGGTTGTTGAGGACAAAGTTTCGTTCGAAAATCTTTTTCGAATAAGTAGAAAATCTTTTGAACCACATTATCTGGCTCTATAGAGAAATCTAATACACATAAATGAGATTCTGTGCCACTTTACGTAAAATTATGTGCAACACTGAGATATCTGGCAACTAAAGATACTTTATCATTACGACAGTACTTGTATCAAATTCCTAAGAACACTATTTCTAAATTTTTATGTGTAGTACTGGATACTCTCTACAATATGCTGAGGGTACATCAGAAATGAAGTTTTTGTCTCAACAATTCTGCTTTGCTTTTATTCTTTTGTTTAGTTGAAGTTTGCTGTAAATATAACGTTTCCTTTACCAGACTGATACTTAAATTTGCAACCAAACTTTGCAATACTCTGCAAAACAGCCATTACTCAGCTTATGTTCCAATAAGAACACTGTTTTATTTACATAGGATTTCAATTAGGGTCAAGAGTAGCTTTAAATCCGTAAAGGCACAAATAGATTTATATTTTCACTCCACTATAATAATTACGCTCAGAAGCTAAATAAAAATAATAATTAAACTGAAATAAGAAGTACTTTCACAAAATTGATCGTTCTGCAATAATATTAGACTCAGTAAGTCCAAACTCTTAATTACACTTTTAGAATTCATTTTGTCATTTTAAACGATGCTTTATTATTTGTTACAAATACATGATTATAGGGAATAGTTGCATGCTACAAAGAGACTCCTATTACATGGCTTAACAAAATTATGCCACTTTATAAAGCATTTTTTTACCTAGTTCAAAACTAGCACATTGTTTTCCCATGAAACTAACATTTAACATATACAAACAAACAACTGAAGACCTGTGCTTTGAACAAACCAAATCAGAAGTACACAACCTCACATGGAGCAACAAGCAGACGGAAGAGAGTGCCTCCCTCCCATCTGCAAGATTTTTTAGTCACAAGCATGATGAAAAAGAAACCTCCAAGATAAGTAACATTAAATCTCTAACAGTGCTTCACCAAAACATTCAGAGTGTAAAAAGCAAAGTGCAACAGCTAGAAGTTGAGTTACAATCCTTAGACAGTCCAGTTATCTGCATCACAGACCACTGGTGCAAAGTCAATGAAATTCAATACATAAATTTGCCCTCATATGTACTAGCTTGTTCTTATTGCAGAAAATCAATGAAAGGTGGAGGATCATGTATTTTTGTTAAGAGTGGTATTTCATTTAAAGTTAGGAATGATATTATCCTACTAAGTGTAGACAAGCATTTTGAAGTGTCAGCAGTAGAGATACCAGCTGTAGATATGCCCAAAAAACTAATTGTACTATGTGTATACCGTTCTCCCAGTGGTGATTTAGAAACATTCTTTTCAAAACTTATGCAAAGCCTAGAACAAGTGTCATCCCTGAAAAGTAATATACTCTTGTGTGGTGACTTAAACATTAACACAGCTAAGGCAGATGAAACCAGTAACACTTTTCTGAATATTCTGAATAGTTTTGGCATGTCCTCTTTAGTTAATTGTGCAACAAGAATAACCAAACACTCAACATCTACCATTGACCATGTAGCTACAGATATAGGTGGGGAAAACTGTGTCATAACTGTCAAAAATCTTGGACTGTCAGATCATTTATGCCAAATCATAAAAGTAAAAGCTTCTGTAGAAAAACCAGTAAACCTCCACATGTTTAAAAGAGTCTACTCAGACGCAGCAATACAAAAATTTTGCTTACAATTAAGACATGAAAGATGGGAAGAAGTATATTCAGAAAATAATGTGAATCAGAAATTCTCCAAATTCATGTCGGAGTTTAAGATAATATTCGAAGAAGCCTTCTCCAAAGCACTAAGTTCTACTGGAACATCCACCAAAAATAAGTGGATTACCACAGGAATTAGAAAATCTGCCCAAACTTTTAAATACCTAAACTCTATAAAAAACAACAACAGTGATCCAGATTTTCTTCATTACTACAGAAACTACAAAAAAATCTATAGGAAGGTGCTCAATGTTGCAAAAAAAAAGGCCAATGATAGACTAATAAATCTAGCTAAAAATAAAAGTAAAGCTACATGGACTATAGTGAAACAAGAGACAGGAACTGCAACACAAAGGCAAATAAACACCCAAATCAGGAACAAAGAAAACCTAACAAGTACCCCAAAAGAACTAGCAAACTTTGTTAATTCTTACTTTAGTAGTATAGCTACAAAGTTACAGGAACATTTTTCAAAATCTCATAATCCACGAACACGGGAATATACATCAAATTCAATGGTATTGCTACCCACTACTGAGGAAGAAGTATGTAATGTGGTAAGGAAATTAAAGAGCAAAAATTCAGCAGGTTTAGATGAAATTCCAATGTCTGTGCTGAAAAAATGCATAAATAGTATCAAAGCCCCCCTAACCAATATCATAAATGAATCTTTCAAAGCCGGTTGTTTCCCTGATTATCTGAAACATGCAAAAATTTTACCTCTACACAAAAAAGATGATGTAGAAAACATTGAGAACTACAGGCCAATTGCCCTACTGTCATCATTTTCCAAAATAATAGAGTCCATAATGAAGAACAGACTTATGAGCTATCTAAACAAATACAACCTTCTTTCAAATGACCAATTTGGTTTCAGACCCGGCAGAGATACAGAAATGGCAATAGCACATTTCACTAAAGTGGTTTTAGAAGCACTGGATGAAGGCAACTATGTATCTGGCATATTCCTTGACCTGTCAAAGGCCTTTGATACAGTTGACCACCAGAATCTATTACTTAAGTTAGAAGCACTAGGAGTAAGAGGGGTAATCAACAAATGGTTCCATTCATACCTAAAAAATAGAGTACAGTGGGTAGAGATCTCGCATGTCTCCAGTAGATCAAAGTTCATAGAAAAACACCTATCAGATCCACAACATATTAATATTGGGGTCCCTCAGGGAAGTGTGCTGGGTCCGGTGTTGTTCTTGATTTATATAAATGACTTTCCACAATATATCCGACATGGAGAGAAGATATTGTTTGCCGATGACAGCAATATTATAATCACCAGTGAGACATCAGCACAAATGTTGGAAAATTGTAATGAATCACTGAAAGATGTCTACAAATGGTCTACAGAGAATAAAGTGACCTTAAATATTAAGAAAACAAATAGCATACGCTTTAGAATAAACAGAAAAAACAGTCCCCTAAAGTTAAAGCTACATAACACCTCTGTAGACGAAGTGCCCACCACAAAATTCCTAGGGTTGCATATTGACAGCCAGCTTAGGTGGAGTGAACATGTTAAAAAACTCACAAAGAAGATATCTACAACGTGTTACGCACTTAGAGTTCTCTCCTCAGTATGCAGCGATGAATGTCTAAGAACTGTATATTTTAGCTATGTACATTCAGTCATAAGCTATGGGATAATTTTCTGGGGAAATAATGTACTCAACTTACAAACAGTTTTTAAAGTGCAGAAGAGAGCAGTGAGAATTATAACTAAAAGCAGTAAGTGGGCTCACTGCAGAGAACTATTCAAAATACTTGGTATTCTAACTGTTCCCTGTTTATTTATGTTCCACACTATAGTATATATAAAGAAAAATATAGTGAATTATAGTACAAACAGCATTTTACACAGCTATAGCACAAGAACAAGCCACTGCCTTCATCTAGATAGGAGAAATAAGCATAAGACCCAAAAAAGTTTCTTGTATCAGGGTGTAAAATTGTATAACAAGCTGCCACAGGAAATCAAAGAAATTAACAGCATGTACTGTTTCAGAAAAACTCTTAAACTGTATTTTCAGGAACACTGTTTTTACACAGTAAGTGAATATTTAAATGTTTGAATGTAATTTAAGTGACATAATGACATTGTATTGTATATTCTGTAAATGTATAACAAGCTGCACAGGACATCAAAGAAATTAACAACATGTACTGTTACAGAAAAACCCTTAAACTATATTTTCAGGAACACTGTTTCTAAACAATAAGTGAATATTTAATTGTTTGAATGTAATTTAAGTGATAAATGTCATTGTATTTGTATACTCTGTAAATGCATATAAAAGTGTCAATGTATCTGCAAAAATCACTGTATCCAAACTGACAACATCCATACATTGCAAAATGTCTACGGATGGCTAATCAAATAAATAAATAAATAAATAAATAAATAAAGAATGAGAGTAGATCAACATAGTGGCTGTTGCTGCAGCTCATAGTGTTGTTGGAGGAAGGGACTTCAACCCAGTAAGAAAGTGAAGAATTGTTTCCGAAATTTGGTTTCCGTTTTCTGGAAGTTGTTTGACATGTAAATGCGGTGTACGTCGATTCACATACATGGAACAGAATGGGACAGAATGCCAAACATTCCGCAATACGATTGTCCTGAGCTTCATGGTTAGTAGTTTACATGTTGCCTGTAGGTGTTTATCTTGGGATCTTCGGTTAACATTTTTGATGATTTTTCTAATGTTTTGCCATTTGACATTATCAAAGTTTCGCCCTCCATTACTGATGGAAGACTGGAGTGGAGCCTGCAGCTAGAGATTATACGTATATACCTGTCTTGGCAACATCTATGGACCTTTCCTGTATCATTACAGCTGTAGTTCTCCCCTTGTTACTTGCTATGGTCGTTCGCTGTAGTGGAAGAATGTAGTATCCATTTAATTTAAGGCTTTCTTCTTTCTTCTGAAAAAGGCTTTTATACTCATGAATTTCTACGGCTTCTCTGAACAAATGGGGAAGCCATAGAATTTGACCAATTCTACCTGCTTCCACTATTGTACACTAAATTTGTATTGTGTTGGGGATCTCAATATAAAAGTAGGTGTTTCTGTATACACAAAATGGACAGAGGATGTCTGGTTAGCTACCTGCTGTATTTGTAGAACAACGGTTCTGAGGCATGCATTGAGGGCCTGCAGAAGCCTTCCAATCTCTGATGTTCCAAAAACCTTCGTATTCACCTCAGACCTGTAATATATAATGTAAGAATGAATGAGTATTGAATGACACATCTTTTAATGTAAATAAATATTAGACATAATAATCGACTACCAATCTTAAGCAATAAAGTATGTATAATTATGGTGCTTATCAGAATAACTAGCGAACTCCCTAGATCAGTGGTTGTCAAACTGCGGTCCAGGGGCCAAATGCAACCCAAATCAAGTATTCATGTGGCCCACGGTTCTGAGTTGTATTTTATTGCAGTATTCATCTAGTAGATAACAGACAAATCCAAAATCGTCAGAAAACTTTAAGAGCTTCCTAAGAATATTGTTTTCCTGCTTAACAACAAATAAAAATACCTACAGAGACAGCAATATCTTAAGAAGTGCTTAATTTTAATTGACTTTCATAAATTTGGCATAGAGTGATGTACAATTGCCACTGACTTCAGGGGGCAGAGAGGAAGCAAGTGTGTCCACTGCAGGGTTAGAGGGTTTGAGAGGGAAAATGTTCTATTGATTGTTTCCAGTACTGACAACCCACAGGCCCATGTGCCTTGTACCAGTCAGCTACTACAGTATAAATTTCGAATGGAAGTAACATTTATTCACAAATGTGCAGTATAGGAACAGTCATCTTCAAATGCGGTACATATTTGTAGCAAAGTATTTGAAATTAAATTAAGGCTGTTACGATAAAAAGCAATATGGAGAAGAAAACTTATAGTAAAACATTTAATAAACATTTGTGATCATATCTCTTAATGCATAATGCAATTAAATATAAGTAAATACTCCACTCTAACAGACAACACAACAACACTTTGTTAGGCAATTCCAGTGTTACAACTCTGGCATTGCTGAGGGTGGCAGCAATCTGGAACATAGAACAGTCAACACAAAGTGTTCCAAATGATGCCAACTCTCAAGACCAGTACCTGGGAGCTGGTGGCCAGCTTATCGCACCATTACTATAGATGGTCTGCTGGGGGCTCATAAATTACTAATTTTTGTATATTAGCAATTAAAAATCAGATCATACATATGTGGCCTGAGGTGGTGCCCAAAAGTATCAGCATTGGCTCTTGAGCAAATATGTTTGACATCCACTGCCCCAGAATGTCCTCTACTTCTATTAGAATCCCATAAATTTTGAGACAGATTATGTTAGCAGTTGCTTTAATGTATCTTAACGATAAAATCAGTGAATACTAGCTTACAGGTCTTTCCACAAGAAACAAAGGGTGCCATAACAAACCATTAGACTGAAGAACCTCGTATTTCCTGACAAACTGCTGCCCCTGTCTGATCTGTAGTTTATAGCAGCACATTACCTTGTCTTGTCTACCGAGGGGGAAGCCTACCACTACTCTACGCCAGGTAACACCAAGGGCAAACACACCTGTTTGTGTTGGTAGACAGTGTCGGGTGATGGGAGATTCATTCAAAGGAAGATTCTGGAGAACAAGCCTAAAAAGCCACTGGAAAAGTATTGTTCTCTCTCATTCAGCAGCTTATTTATTTGATCACTCAGTTACTTGCTGTTGTCAACAATTATTGAAGAGTGATAAGATGTGAACCACATCCTGTCAAGTTACGCCCAATCCACAATTTCATTCCATTTTGATACATGCTCCATCATCCCATTTCAAGAGAGCTTAGTGAAGAGTTGATTGTTCTCAAGCATTATTGTTTCTGTACAGTTGATCATTTGTGTGTGTTTTGAAGTTGTTACTTCATATTTTATTTTATCCCTTTCAGACCTGATTTTTTTTTTTAGCAAGAAAAGATCTTTCTAATGCTGTCATTATCTTAGATGATTTCTTAATGCTTTTAGAAGCGAAATTTATATAATCATATGTACCTGAAACGCCAGCTAAACCTGCTGGGCAGGACAGATGATTAGGATTGTGGAAAGGGCCAAGGGAGTTGCGGTGGGATTCACTTCACAATTGTAATTTATTATCATTTAGTTCACAAATGCACTTTTGAAAGAATTAAATTTGTTTCACGGCTGAAGGCCTGCAAACAGATGCTTTAGAATAAGTTCAATTTTGAAAAGACATGACATACAGTTAAATTTACAAATAAGATAAACCGTATACATATATCAGATGAGCATGTGGAGTGGCTGAAGGCCGCCAAATTAAATCTTCAAAATTCCAAATATACTATGATGATTACTGAAGGCAGAAGGCCACAATGTTTTAAGATGCTAACAGGCCTGATGGCTCACAAGGTGCACAGAAAGAGATAAACAAACGCAATAAGATGGTTGTAGGCCACAAGGTTAAATTCTACAAATTAAGGAAATATATATTGCAACAATTGGTAAAACAATACATTAAGTTTAAAATTTTCCTTTTTTGCAACACCAACGGCGGAAGGCGCACAATAACCTGTAAAATCTTTCTGAGAAAACTACAATAACCTTTCAAGAGTAGAAGGCGATAATGTTTGGACTTGAAGGAAACTCTGAGAACATGTTTCCAGGGCTGAAGGCCGACAACTAACCTTGCCAAATTAAAAATATAAAATACAGTTAAATTACAACAACATTAACACTGCCAAAAGGATAATTAAGAGAACAGCTCTCAGGAGTCTCCAGTGGATCGGTCTGCCCTCGTTCATTTAGGTGAGACAGGTGGTGAGCCCAACTACAGTGTGTTAACTGTAAGACGGCAGAGTTGTGACGGGAGTGCGGGGAGAGGAGGAAGCAAGCATTGGCTGGCGAGAGGTGAGGAGCCGTTGGGAGGGGGGACAAGGCACGCCTATCAGTTGCAGTGCTGGCACTACAAATTGCGCGTCATGCTTACACGAAAGCAGACGAAAGGCTTGGAAGAAAACTCGCTTTAAATGTTGTTCGTAAACGAAACTGGAATCGTCATGTACATTAAAAACTACATATATAAAAATTAATGTATGTATGTTTGTCTACTATGCGCTCACAAACCATTCACCCGATTGCACTGAAATTTTGGTGAGTTGTTCTGCAAACGCCCGAAAAGTGTAATGGACAATGTTTCAACAGTTAGGTCACTGTAGCATGCGTAGCACAACTGACGCCGCCACGGTAGCTCAGCGTGTTCGGTCAGAGCGTTAGCTGCCCTCTGTAATAAAAAAAAAAAAAACTGAGTTAATCGATCAACAACGAACTTAAACGGATGTCTTACGACGTCCGCCCCGAGCAGATGCAACGAACAAAAGCGAACAAAATGAGATTAATAAAAAAAAGGATAAATCCTTGTCATGCAGCGGACCTGGGTTCGATTCCCACAGCTCGCATTTTTTTAAAAATTTTATTTCATTCCCCGCAATGTTAAACTATTAATTATAAAATTTAAATATACTTAAACAGGTCATATAGTATAACGTAACTGTCAATCTCTATATATAAAAATGAATGTGCGTTTCCATTTCAGATATTTTGTTCGCGGAAATGGAAACTTACCTTTTCTTGCCAGGTGTTTGTGGTGATACGCCAGGATGATTCTTGAAAAACTGTTTGAATCTTCCATTGCTACGCATGCTTTGTCCTGTGTATGTAGCAGGTCTCACTGAAGATTTGTAAATGGGGTGAAGCAATTTTTTCTGCTCCCTTTCCCTTTCGCAGCATTCAATCACACGCAATATAATTTTGCGAGCATTGCTACGTAATACTGGTTTCCTTCTAACCGTAGGCCTACTGGTAGGGGTTGTTGGCGACTCCCGAGATGGGCCAGCAACTGCCTCTTCACTCATCTGGATAATGTTTAACACAACTGCACAATAGAAACACGCAGAACAGTACGGCGCAAAACAATAACGAAGCAGACGATAATGGCTACCTTGTTCAACACAGTCAGCTACGTAATGTTGGCAGCAGTCGAAACTGCGTGCCTACCGAAGCCTCCCGACGTTTACCAACTTCTACCGATTCAGGACTAGAGAGAGGTCTGCCATCTAAAAGTTTACACACTGTACACTTACTTCGTGCGAAACCCAACCAAGGGACAGTCAAGGACAGACCGACCAACCGCTTGCTTGCCACAACGGAGTACACGAGAATTCAAGGGCCCCCAAAAAGTTACAAGGATCACTATCCCCAAACAAACGCGTATGTGAATTGAGCTGCCAAAACTATACACCATGTTGGACAGCAACAACAGGTGAGGAAAAGACACTGTCTAAAAACTACGTTAGCGGCCAGGGCAGGTAACCAGAACACTAAAGGCCACAAGGCAGGAAATTCCGCTGGTGCACTCGAATTGTAGTCAACTAATATAGTTAATTTCACCGCATGGCAGCTAAATTTCAGCTATAGAAACACTCAATGTTGCTCACAGGAAAACCTCCCGAACAGCGAACCACTGAAACGAACCACCACAACATGAATGGACAGGGCTCGGGTAGTTGAAACAACTTCTCAACTTTTATGTTCTGGGTCGGTGAACCACGAAGCTCGTAGCGATTGGACAGCTCCACACACGTTCCGACACTGCACAGGGACCGGCAGCGGACCCAGCCTTACCGATAATTTGAGTCACGTTCAAGAGCTTTTGTGGTTATTAGCCATGTTGGAAGTTCAGGCTGATACTTTGCGTGTCCCGCACAAGGTAATTCTCTCGCTACTGTATCCCTTAACTTAAGCAGTGTTAAATTTATTAGTTTCGGAAGTAGACTATTAAATATCTGAGGACTTTAATTATAGCTAGGAAATTGTCAGCACGAATGCGAATCGAACTTGAGTGCAAATTTTCCTAGCAAGTGCAGAGCTCTGCCGAAACATTAGAACAATACGTGGAGAGGGTCCGTAACGCAATGTTGGCTCTGGATATGTCTATGGCTGAGTCTGCTGTCGTATCTAGCATTCTTGAGGGCACGCCCCCTGATGATCAGACATGGCTACTTTTTGCTAGCCAGCTGGCTAGCTTTTTGGAGTTGGACAAAGTAGAGGAGTCAATTCAGGCCCTTGTGTTCGTTGATTCCCAGCGTAGTACCAATTATAGGGCAGGGACAGTTGCGCATGGAGTCTGTTGTGCAGGCTAGGAAGCACTGTTTCCGCTGTGGCGACACTAATCACTTAGTGCACAATAGCCCTATTCCTATGGGATTGCAGGCGAACATGTAAGTCACCCTTCCGATGTACCCACATTGTGCTCCCGGCAGGCCCCCTCGCCCCTACATTTGTACTCGCGTGGAAACAGAGTCCGTTTGTGGACTGCTTGATTCCGGAAGTTCGGAAGTTTTGTCGATTGAATAGGTTATCTGTTGTGAGGCCTACCTAGCAGAATTGTCATGTTGCGAATGGGGATGAATTGCCCTTGGTGGGGGAAGTGCAGGGTAGCCTGTCAATCTGTGATTTTACGTGGCCAGTTACCTTATTGGGCTGCGATTTCATTCAGCACACCGGGTTGGTATTAGACTATGCTAGTCACACATTAAGCTTTAAGTTCAGACTGGAGGAAGAGGTAGCACTGTGTGTGTGTGATCGTTGTAACTTGGTCAGCCAACAGGTTTGAGATTAGTCACCTTCCTGATGATTGCGCGGCTCAGTTAATAGAATTGTTAGATGAGTTTCCTGACATGCCTTCTCAGAAACGTGATGTAACTAGCTTATTGAATGTCACATTCGTTTGTATGATGACCTACCGGTTCGGCAGTCGCCTTGTAGACTTTCGCCTCCCAGGATGAGAATCCTAAAGCAAAAACTAGACACTATACTGCAGAATGACGTTACCAGACCGTCAACCTCGTCTTACGGTTCACCAATATTTCTTGTTCCTAAAGTCGGCGGTAAGGATTATAGACCTGTCGTTGATTACTGGTTATTGAATAAGAAGGTTATGTTGGAATCCGTCCCCTTACCCAATATTCATAATTGTTTTATGGTCGGCCGTGGTGGCCAAGCAGTTCTAGGCGCTTCAGTCCGGAACCGCGCGACTGCTACGATCGCAGCTTCGAATCCTACCTCGGGCATGGATGTGTGTGATGTCCTAGGTTAGGTAGGTATAAGTAGTTCTACGTTCTAGGGGACTGATGACCTCCGGTGTTAAGTCCCATATTCCTCAGAGCCATCTGAACCATTTTTGAATTGTTTTATGTGGTTTTCCGGGGCAATATAGTTCACTGTTCTTGATCTTAATCAAGCTTATCATCAGATTCCCCTTAGTGAGGAATCAAAACATGTTACCGCATTCTTCACGGACTGGAATCTCTTTGAATTTAACAGAGTTACGTTTGGTTGAGCTACCAGGGCTACAGTATTGTCGCGCTTGTTGGACCGCATTTTGAGAGATTTAAATCTTAAGTGTGTGTACAATTACCTGGATGATGTGGTGTATAGCCGATGCTTCGATGAAGACCTTTCTCATCTTGAGCAGGTGTTGCGTAGATTTTGTTCCGCTGGAGTGACGGTTAAGCCGGCCGAGATTACTCTTGCTAGACACCAAGTTTCCGTTTTAGGCCATCTTGTCTCAGGGGTCGGAGTTAGAATTGATCAAGAGCGGACCAGTGGGATTTAGAAATTTCCGTCCCCAAGGACAAAGAAGCAGGTAGGACGTTTTCTTGGCATGGCGAATTATTTTCGCAGGTTCTTCCCTAATTTCACGCCAGTTTGCTGCTCCTCTCAATGACTGGCGAAAGAAAGGCCAAGAGTTTACCTGGGGAGACAGCCAACAAAGTATTTTTGAGGCGATTAAAACCGCCATTACGAATCCTCCCGTTTTGGCAGTTCCCGATTTCCAGGAACGTTTTGTAGTCCAAACAGATGCTTCCAATGCTGGGATAGAAGCCGTGTTTCTTCAAGAAGATCAGGGCGTGAAGCGCCACCTTGCCTTTGCTTCAAGGAAGCGCACCACCACAGAGTTAAACTATTCTGTTTATGAGTGTGAGGCTCTTGTGGTGCTTTTCGCCTTGGAGAAATTTCGATTTTATTTAGAACATAGGGAGTTCGACCTCGAAACTGACAATCAAGCATTGAGTTGGGTCCTAGCTTGACCTCAAAAGACCGGAAGGATTTCGAGGTGTTTGGTCCGTATTTCCGCCTTTTCTTTTAAGGTGCATCATATTAAATGCTCCGACAATCACGTAGCTGACACCCTTAGTAAGATGTTTAGTGAAGACCTTGAATCTCCGGGGAGAACATGACTCGTTTAATCAAGTGGTTAATAGTGTCCTCACAGAGATCATCCAATTATTCATTGACCTTAAAACCAAGCAGAATGAAGATCCGTATTTGGGTCTGATAAAGTGGAAGGTCACTGCTGGCAAAGGCCTGCCCGGTTATTCCTTAAGGAATGGGGATACTCTATAAAGAGGTTGGTAAACCCGGAGATGTTATTATTTGCTTACCACTTGATTTAGTTTCACCTCTCTTTCAGTATTTCCATAATTCTGTACTAGGAGGGCACCTCGGGCTCTATATAACTTTGGCCAAGGTGCGGGCCCATGTGACGTGGCCTTCTCTGTACCACGATGTGCAGCAGCTCGTCAGTCAGTGGGACGACTGTAAAAGGAGTAAGGTCAGTTCTCACACACCTTTGGGTCTACTTCAATCTCAAAGAGAGCAGCAACGGATGGATAAGATGTTTATTGACTTTGTAGGACCTATGCCTAGGACTAAGGGAGGGTACCGTTATATCTTCGTCGCCGTGGTTGGCTTTTTGCGTTTTGTGTGGCTCCTGCCCAGTACTGCAAATATGACCATACGTCATCTCACCCGTGTTTTTTCATAGTTTGGGACCCCGAAACAACTCGTTAGCGATAATGCGCCTGCCTTTGTATTAAGAGAGTTTAAACAGTTTTGCTTCCGTAGTGGAATCAGGCATATTAGGATTATCCCTTACTATCTACAAGCATCCTTGGCAGAAAGGGTTAACTGTAACCTAAAGGTAGCGCTTATAATTTACCACGCCAAATCCCCAGTAGGTGGGATACTACACTCCCATGGTTAAATTTCACATTCAACATGGCCCAACATGAAACATCTAGGGCAGTTTCGGCTGAGTTAATGTTGTCATATCTGTTCAATTCGACTCTCTCCAATCTTTGGCAGATCAATGACTTGTTGCCATTTTCCATTACTCCAGATACCCTTAGGTAAAATTGGCAGTGTGCTCAAAACAACATGAAGTTAGCCCATCGTCCGCAAGCTTAATGTTATAACCAAGGTAGAAGCACTTTTCCGGCTAAAACCGGGGATAAGGTGTTTATTAAGAACATTGCTGGTCGGAATGCTCGTGGTATGGGAACTCGTAAGTTTGTACAGCGTTACTTGGGACCGTGTGTCGTCACCAAGTTCTTGGGTTCTGTTAATTTGTTAGTTAAGGAGCGTGCAATGCAAGATGTTCAGAGTGTACCTTAGTGAAATAAAGCCTGTTAGATAAGTCTCTTTCCCTTCTTTCAGTGGTGGTAAGGCGAAAGAGGGGTTGGTCAGGTCTGAGCGGGCCTCTTCTGGCACACCAGCTCTTTGGAGCGACACTATCGATTACCCAGTCGTACTAGGATCTTTGCCCCTGTTGTGATCTCACGGGTGTTTTGGTGCTCAGGGCAGTTAGTGTTGGACTCGCTCCGAGGCGCAAGGACGTACTTGCATTGATGAAAGAGGAAGACACTCATGCTCGGCCA
This sequence comes from Schistocerca cancellata, assembly GCF_023864275.1. Taxonomy (NCBI): domain Eukaryota; kingdom Metazoa; phylum Arthropoda; class Insecta; order Orthoptera; family Acrididae; genus Schistocerca; species Schistocerca cancellata. The sequence continues at coordinate 329,677,957 of NC_064633.1, read as the reverse complement.
GCAGCGGCGTGGCGGGTCTACTTCCTCGCGCGAGTTTGTGGTGGACCTGCGTGATGTCAATTCCAGGTGCTGTTCGTTGCGTTGCTTTGGTGACTGTTTTCTCAGAGAGGCCCATCCCTGGAGACCATCTCGAACAACGCTCTCCATCGAAGTGATTTTTGTGCCTTCGTTTCATTGAATTATTTGCGTTGCAGCGAGTGCACTTGTTGCTTGATTGCCCTAATGTACGTGTTGTTGAAGTAAGAGCAGCCGGTAGAGTGTGTAACCGCATGAAGAGCAGCAGTTACTATTTCTTTTTAAAAATCCGCTGATTGGATTACTATTAGGAAGCTAATTAGCTCGAAGTTGTTTGTTATATTTTGGTTCTTTTGAGACAGTATCCAGAAGTTTATGTATTGTCTTTATGAGATTTGCAGTGTATTTTGATTGCCATAAAATCGACGTCCCTTGTATATTGCTGTAAAATTTGGGTCACTTCTATTGACAGCACTTACTCAGTTATTAGTAAAGACTCGTATTCTGTGAAGCTAGTCATTTGTACATAGTTCCTTTATATACATGTATTTATTTGAAAGCACCCACACAGTTATTAGTAAAGACCCGTATTATGTAAAAGGCAATCTTTTGCATTTAGAATTTTATATGAGTGCATTTATTTGAATGCACTCACTCAGTATTAGCAAAAGAGCAATTGGTTCTTCATTTATTTGTTATTTATTGATCTCTTAACTTACATTAATTGATGTTTGATCGGTGTTTGCCGTATCTTCTACGGTCTATTGTGTTCCAGTTTTCTGCGAGTTGGGGTGTATGGGAGCAGCGCCACATTCCGCTTCGTTGTACAGAAGCTCTGATGTGCCGTCAAGTGGGAAGTGACTCCCGGTTGTGCCCCTGGGGGCTTAGGTGTTGTTTTGGATGGCTGGTCTGCTGTTTCTGGCATTTTAAGTTAAATCACCTTTTGCCCAGAGCAGCCTGGTCACTGTCCATTTGGTAAACATTTAACGTGTCTTACGCATATTTAAAAAAAAAAATATAATCATTTTATTTGCTTGGGATTGAGTTGTATTAAATTGTAACTTGTGCTGCTTGTGTTATTCGGGTTCTTAACGAATTGGTGTGCGTTTCATAAATCACTTTCATATTGCAAATTATTGCTCCTTTAAATAAATTATCTGTGCCACATTTCTTTAAATGACTTTCTGATTGTAATTTATTGTTCCTTTAAGTGTTGAAATCTCTGTGGCTCATCTTTTTAAGTCAGTTTTCATAATTTTAATTTGCTGCCTTGCTTGAGAAGCAAGCTATCTGTGATATTTTGGTATTGTCTTAAAGATGGCCACGTGTTGATTGTCTCTTAGCTGTTTTATAAATATTGTCTTTGAATAAATTGTCAATTTATTGATTTGGTAGTTGTTATGCTTAAGAAGTGACATTATAGGGGCCTTGACCTTCCATGCTAAGTGTACCCCTCATCCTGACTTCCTCAGTCACAAGGTACACTGAACAAGCATATGTACCCTTTGCTGCTGCGGCTGACGTTCAACTTCCGCCGAATGGTTTTAACGGTGCCTAGTGTTTCCACCATGTACACCAGTGCAAAAATTGCGGTTGCACTGCTCTCCGGAGTGGTGAGGTCATGTTCAGTGGAGTTACAAGCCCACGGTGTCCTTAGAGAAGTGCTGAAGTGTGTGGCAGATGTCAGCAGTATCAACGATTGTCAGGAACATCTTCATGTCGCTCATCGCGCTGCTAACATCCGTTTTCGTTCGTGAAATGCAATCGACAACCCAAGGTAAGGGGTGGTTTCATTGCTGCTCTTTGTGTCACCACCTAATACCTTTTCGTCTCGGTTCACAGCGGCCATGTGTCTGAAATGTTTTCCTCGGCCTCCCATAAGAAAACGATGTGACTCCGATGCTGGGCGTCGCAGTTCTGACCGCCATCGCAGAGGCGTTAGAAGAAGGAATGACATGTGCATAAGAGCGGCTCTGAGGACCTTCACATCGTGTGAGACGCCCACGGAGGTGTTGGATACAATTTCGGTGAAGTTTCGTACCTACACGCCATCATTAACCCACTTAACACGTCTCACGAACTTCCGAGCTCCGGCCTTTTTTGCATGTGTCGACATATTGCTGTTCGAAGCGTCTCCGAGCCCGAGAGTGACTTCGCAGAGCGCCACGCTTTTGAACTATTACAGAGGAAGACTGTAGCCATGGTTGAGCCAAATTTCAAACTTATGCGTCTCAATGGGAGACAATTACAGAGTGATCCTTTAATTGTTTTGCGCAGTGTATATCGGCAGGAAGCTCCTGACAGGACGCTCAGTGGCAACGGCAGCATGCAGTATGACTGACAGTCTTCTGCGCGTGAGTCGAAGCTGGTGGTTCATCGTCCAACAGGTTGTGTAGCTGACCCTCTCTCGCTACCGAACGGGATATCTTGACTATTTGTCACCGATTTTCCGCGTTCACGTCACCGCAGTTTCTTCTTAGACTGGCGTAAAGAGGAGGCTTCGATCACAGTCTCAGCAGCGTTCACAGTCTCAGCAGCGTAGTCGCGGCACCTGAAGATGTTGGTCAGTTGAGCCGATGAAATATTGTGTAAATTTCACAGTGGCATCCGATGTCTCACCCGAGAACCGTATCTGCAACAAGTCCGCCGGGATAGGATCAAGAACAAATGTTTTTACACTACTGGCCATTAAAATTGCTACACCAAGAAGAAATGCAGATGATAAACAGGTATTCATTGGACAAATATAGTATACTAGAACTGACATGTGATTACATTTTCACACAATTTGGGTGCATAGATCCTGAGAAATCAGTACCCAGAACAACCACCTCTGGCAGTAATAACGGCCTTGATACGCCTGGGCATTGAGTCACACAGAGCTTGGATGGCGTGTACAGGTACAGCTGCCCATGCAGCTTTAGCACGATACCACAGTTCATCAAGAGTAGTGACTGGCGTATTGTGACGAGCCAGTTGCTAGATCACCATTGACCAGACGTTTTCAATTGGTGAGAGATCTGCAGAATGTGCTGGCCAGGGCAGCAGCGGAACATTTTCGGTACCCAGAAAGGCCCGTACAGGACCTGCAATATGCGGTCGTGCATTATTCTGCTGAAATGTACGTTTTCGCAGGGATCGAATGAAGGGTAGAGCCACGGGTCGTAACACATCTGAAATGTAACGTCCACTGTTCAAAGTGCCGTCAATGCGAACAAGAGGTGACCGAGACGTGTAACCAATGGCACCCCATACCATCATGCCGGGTGATACGCCTGTATGGCGATGACGAATACATGCTTCCAATGTGCGTTCACCGCGATGTCGCCAAACACGGATGCGACCATCATGATGCTGTAAACAGAACCTTGATTCATCCGAAAAGATGACCTTTTGCCATTCGTGCACTCAGGTTCGTCGTTGAGTACACCGTCGCAGGCGCTCCTGTCTGTGATGCAGCGTCAAGGGTAACCGCAGCCATGGTCTCCGAACTGATAGTCCATGCTGCTGCAAACGTCGTCGAACTGTTCGTGTAGATGGTTGTCGTCTCGTAAACGTCCCCATCTGTTGACTCAGGGATCGAGACGTGGCTGCTCGATCCGTTACAGCCATGTGGATAAGATGCCTGTTATCTCGACTGCTAGTGATACGAGGCCGTTGGGATCCAGCACGGCGTTCCGTATTACCCTCCTGAACCCACAGATTCCATTTTCCGCTAATAGTCATTGGATCTCGACCAAAGCGAGCAGCAATGTCGTGATACGATAAACCGCAATCGCGATAGGCTCTTATCCGACCTTTATCAAAGTCGGAAACGTGATGGTACGCATTTCTCCTCCTTTCACGAGGCATCACAACAACGTTTCACCAGGCAACGCCGGTCAACTGCTGTTTGTGTATGAGGAATCGGTTGGGAACTTTCCTCATGTCAGCATGTTGTAGGTGTTGCCACCGGCGCCAACATTGTGTGAATGCTCTGAAAAGCTAATGATTTGCATATCAGAGCATCTTCTTCCTATCAGTTAAATTTCGCGTCTGTAGCACGTCACCTTCGTGGTGAAGCAATTTTAATAGCCAATAGTGTCCATCTTGAACGACATTTTGATCATGCTAAACGTCGCCGGCCGCAGGATCCCGTCCCTCCTGACACCAGTTCAGAAAGCCCACCAAAACGAGGGAGGAGCGGACATGTTGCAGTTGTGTCAGGCTATTTCAGACGATTTCTTTGGCTGCCTAATCGGCACTGACGAGTTCTGGTTTTATCACTACAACTCCGAGACAAACGAGTGAAACAGGCAGTGGAAATACAGGGGTTCACCAGTGCCGAGAAGGTGAACATACAACTATCATTGGGCAACGTGATGCTGAGTGTCATTTGGGAATGGGGATGTGTTGTGCTGACAGATGATACTTGTGTGAGGCGAACCATCACAGGAGCATACTACAAAAATTTCCTGACTAGGTTAGAGGAGACTGTCAAGACGAGGTGTCGCCTCCAGACGAGATTAGGGGCGACTGCCAAGCCGAGATGTCACGGGAAGGGAGTGTTTACGCCCTGCGGCAATGCCCCAGCTCATTGTGCATGGGCATGTCCTAGCATGCTGCATCTTTGTGCCTTCAAACGTTGCTTCACGTCCCGCATTCCCCTGATATGACTCCCAGCGACTTCCTCCTCTGTGCTTGTGTGAAGAAACCCTGTGCGTGGTAGGCATTTCCAGACTGAAGACGCCGGCCACTGTGGCCGAGCAGTTCTAGGCGCTCTAGCCTGCAACCGCGCGACTGTTACGGTCGCAGGTTCGAATCCTGCCTCGGGCATGGATGTGTGTGATGCCCTTAGGTTAGTTAAGTTTAAGTAGTTCTAAGTTCTAGGGAACTGATGACCTCAGATGTTAAGTCCCATAGTGCTCAGAGCCATTTGACCAGACTGACGACAAGGTGATTCTCGAGGTCAAGCGTTTCCTGAACACCAAACGCAGACTCCTCTAATTGGCGTCTCCACTAAGTCATCCATCGTTGGAAAAAATATTTTGCTTGGATGGTTGGATATATGGAGAAGGATTAACACCATGTTTCATTGTCACAGCTTCATTTTTTCGAGACGATAACTAAAAGCTTGTAATTATCCTTCGTGTGTGTTTAACAAAGGTAACGGACAGGATTGTAGAAATTATAGAGACATAAGTGTACTGGTACTATGTTCAGTGACCAGGCTCTATGAACGAGTGCTAGAAAGCAGAACTGAAAAACATTATGAAGAACCAGTGGCAAAATGATTCTATCGGAGCACAAAAAAGGGGAATACGTTCCTCTTTAAGAGACTCTGGCAGAAAAGTGGGAAACCAGCTGCCTCAATCCTTATTCAGCCTCCTTCATCAAAAATTTTGGCAAGTGGACATATTGGTACTCTTTTAACACAGAACACTCTGAATTCCTTAACCCAGTCTATCTCTGTAATTAAGTCTTCATACTCAGCATCTTCCTCTCACTGTCATTGTCTGTAAGTGTCTCTCTCCCACTGTCTCCTTTTCTACAGTTGATTTACAGTATATCCCACAGCCATTGTCCCCTCTATATGAAACAGAGACTGGGGAAAGAGAGGGAAGGGATGGGTGTGAATTCGTGACTTCCAGCTGTACAGGGCATTGTGATTATGCAATGGTGAAAGTTGAATATTTGTGCCGGACCAGAACTCAAACCCGAATTTACCACTGTCAAGAGTGGTTGCCTTAACCGCTTCGGCTATCTGGACACAGCCCGCTCCTGACCGACTCAAATTTCGAATTTATCACACTCTGCAGTGTAGCGTCCCTCTTCCAGTAACCCCCTACTCGTAAATTATTGATTCCCATAGGAGTTTGGACGGTATTAGTACATCCGCACCAAAACAAACGTCAAGGAGCCGTCGCGCTCTTACAGACGTGACCGTTCAGTCACACATGTCTGACGAAGCAGAAACCACTCAAATATATACATTATTGTTTCCTCTCTCACTTACACTGTCTCCTTTTGTCTTGCTTTCCAACTGCCACTGTCTCCACCGTACCTTGGTAGCCAAAAAATTATGGGGAGTCCAACATCTTTTCTCCTATGCCCATTTGTTTAAAATTTAGGACCAAAATGCGCTCTCCCCCATATCTACGTGTTAACGTTCGTCGGTCTGGGAGGGTACTGACCCCACAAGCCTATATATGGTCTACATTCATCTGCATTTTTCATTTCCACCTGAACCGTGCTGCGGCTCGCGTTGGTGCTGTTTGTCAGTTTCTGCCCTCTGTTGGAGGCCAGAGGGTTTCGTTTAGTTGGCGTTGTTGCAGTTGTTTGTCTTCTTCTTGTGTTGACAGGCGCCACTCGGTTTCGCAAGCGTTGTCTGTCCGCTAGTGGCAGCAGCGGTGGTTATCGATATGTAGTAACTGTTGGCCTATCTTTGGGCGACGTCGTTGTTTTGCCGGAACGTGTGAGTGGCGAGTTCAGTTGGCGACTGAGGAGAAGCCAGGTCCGCACAGTGCGACAACACGCCAGGACCGCTGGTGGCACGCATGACTGCTGAATGGAATAGCTGTGTTTCGCTTCGTCTCTTTTCTATTTGTTTTGTTTTATTATTACTATTCGCGTAACAACTAATGTATGAGATAAAATATGTTACTACGAAAAGAGACCAGAAGTACCTTTTAGTGATGCTGTGCTATGCCTTTCTTTGGATCATTAATTTTCAACAAAACAAAATATATTATGTTCTTATTGTTCTGGATCTGGATTTCTATTAAAGGAACATTTTTTCGTTACTGTAACTCGCCATAAAGTTCAAGCTATCTTCCTTACTTTATAGTTATTGAAAAGGTTAATGAAAATTACTTCGTTATCAATACTGATGTTACAGTACGCAATGATTGTTCAACATCATAATTTTGCAGTGGATTTTTGTTAACAGTAAAACAACAATAAGTACCACGACTAACACGAGAACATGAGACTATTATCGGAGAAAAAAGATGTTTTTACTATAAGGTTGCCAGACCAGAACTACGCACAGCAAGATTTCTTTTACGTGATGAAAGTAAATTATCTTTTTGCACTGTTAGTAATATATTATCAGCAGCCAGCGTCAACCTGTAAAACACATCATAAAATCTGCTGCTCTGCTCTGCAACTTCGAAAGCTGAAAGAAATAATTTTTACTCCACTATTACCTGCCCGCTTCTTTGCGGTATGATAGATTTCATTTAATGAAATTTGAATGCGCCGCGGCAACGGCTCGTTCGTTCGTAGCGCAGCTCTGCACCACGAATAATACAGTATTTAACTAACTGAAAATGTCTTAAGGGGATGGGATAAAATACCAGGCAAGCTTATCATAAATCATAATGCAAGGTTTCACTAAGTAACTCTATTCAAAACATTTAATGAGTACGTAATGGCGTACATCTCTCGATCTTGACAAAAGAATGCTACGCTAGCGTACACTATCACGTCACAGGCTATCCTACTCCCGTAACTCCAAGAAGACGACAGAGAAATTAATGTTCGTTCTGTATTATTTATACTAGTCACATATTCTCATCTTTGTTCGATATTTAATAAGTATCGTCTGTGGCGGTTTCAGTACTCGCCGACACAGATAGTATCTAAAATAAATAAAAAAACAGTACATAATTTTATACAAGAACAAAACATGACACACAATGTTTTCTCTTTATTACATAATATGACTTTTGCTAAAGACGTTACAGTCCGCACAGTGCGACAACACGCCAGGACCGCTGGTGGCACGCATGACTGCTGAATGGAATAGCTGTGGTCACGAGGGTGCACGACTTTGTCGTAAACCGGATCCATCAAGCTTTAAGATGAGTGCATTTCAATCCAAGTAGAGAAACCTTAACCATTGTGATATCTCACGATTCTCCACTGACTTGGGTTTGTGTTGCTGCTCGTAGTGTCGCCGAGGCCAAGAGCAGCGAGTGGAGTGCTTGGGGAAGGCGGATCTGATTAGCTTTCCTCGACGTCTTATTAATATTTACTGCGTACAACTTGTTACAATTTGTTAATTTCAACCAACGGTAGTTTTTCTTGCCTGGTGGCCGCTAACGCCCCAGTTACCTGCCTTGGGGGTTAGTGTATGTAACGGCACTGTACATTTCCTCGCCTTACCGCTGCTGTCCAGTAAGCTTGTTGATACCAGTGTCTACCAATTTCAAATGTATATTACAGCACTGAAGATGGTCACTAAGACACCGAAAGTCGATTTTGCGGATAATAAAACAAAAAAATACGACCAATGCTGTTTCTCCTTCCAATTATAGCGTGTAGTTTTGACAGCTTTCTTGATTGTAGGCCGGCTGGTGATTCCTCTACTTCGGTGGTGATGATTCCTTTCTCGTTCTGGGGGCTCTAAACACAGTATTCAGGATGCAGTGCAGACTGCTGGTTCCGGCTTTGGCATATTGTTACATCGTTGCATTTGGTTTATTGGATGTCAGATTGCTTCAGCAAGATTATCATTAGTCATTCGTTAGACTGCCACTAGTCTGAGTTACCATCTTGTGAAGTGGATGCAACTCTTGGCTGCCTATCTCATCACTCACGGAAGTGTTTGTTGCCAGACTTTCTCAGAGGTCGATTCCTGGAGCACCGACTGGATCAGTTGGTTGTTTTTTTTTCAATCAACTTTTGCTATTGTATTTGCTGTTTTACAGCAGGTTTCAAAACTTTTTATATTATTGCCGTTCCTGGCGTGTAAGGTCTTCAGTCATGATTGTGGTCGCTTGCCTTAAAATTTTAATTTGGTATTTGTATTTTAGCAGTAAGCCTTTAGAACCTTATTTACTGCCATTCCTGGCGTCTGATGCCGTCTGCTGTGCTTGTGGTGTCTTGCCTTTAATATTTCAGTACCTGTAATTTGTAAGTTGCAGCGAGTTTCAAACAATTCTTAATGTATTGCCATTCCTGGCATGTAAGGCCTTCTACCCAGATCACAGTGGCTTGCTTTTGAAACATTATCTGTTGTATCTGTATTTAATGGTGATTTGCTAAATTCTAACTCACTGAAAACACTATTATTTACACTGTTGTTTGTTCCTTCATTAATAACGAGTAGTATTTTTTATTTATTGTTGAGTCTGGAATTATTTGTTTAAAATAAATTGTGTGTAATTGTTAAAGACAACCAATAGTAACTGATTACGGCACCGTCCACGATCCTAACCTAATCCTGCCTTACCTTGAGTACCACCAGGTTTCACCACTGTTTCCTTTCTTTTTTTTTCCCACTGCTTGTACCTCACCCCATGTCTCTTCCTGTATTACTGCCACTGTCTCTCACTGACCATCACTATCTTCTCTTAGAAGTATTTTTCACTAGGGAAAGATAGATACTGCCTACAGGAAAATGAAAGAGGCCTTTGGGGAAAAAAGAAGCAGCCATCTGAATATCAAGAATCCAGATGGAAAACCACTCCTAAACAAATAAGTGAAAGCTGAGGCGTGCAAGGAGTATATGGAGAGTCTATACAAGAGAGATGAACTTGAAGGCAATATAATAGAAAGGGAAGTGGTCTAGATGAAGATGAGATGGGAGAAACGGTACTGTGAGAAAAATTTGGTAGAACTCTTAAAAACCTAAGTCGAAAGAAGGCCCTGGGAGAAGACAATATTCCGTCAGAACTACAGACAGCCTTGGGAGAGTCAGTAATGACAAGATTTTTTCATTTGGTGTGTAAGATGTATGAGACGGGCGAAATACCCTCAGACATCAAGAAGAACGTAAAAATTCCAATTTCATAAAAAGCAATTGTTGACAGGTGTGAAAATTACTAAGCAAAATAACGACACGAATTCTTTACAGAAGAGTGGTACAAGCCGACCTCGAAGACGATCAATTTGGATTCCGGAACAATGTAGCATACGAGAGGCAATACTGATCATATGACTTATTTTAGAAGACCGGAAAAGGAAAGACAAACCAACATTCATAGCGTTTGTAGACTTACAGAAAGCTTTTGACAATGTTGTCTGGAATACTCTCTGAAATTCTGTAGGTATCAGGGGCAAAATACAAGAAGCCTTAGGAAATTTACAACTTATACAGAAGCAATACGGCAGTTGTAAGAGTCGATTAGCATGAACTGGGATTGAGACGGGAGTGAGACAGGGTTGTAGCCTATCCCAGATGTTATTTAGTCTGTACACTGAACAAGCAGTTAAGCAAACCAAAGAAAAATTTGGCGTAGGAATTAAAGTTTGCAGAGAAGAAATAAAAACTTAGAGATTTGTCGAAGACATTGTTATTCTGTCAGAGACAGCAAAGGACTTGGAAGGCAGTTAAACGAAATGGACAGTGTCTTGAAAGCAGGATGTAAGATGAACACGAACAAAAGCAAAACAAGGATAATGAAATGTTGTCGAATTAAATCAGGTGATGCCGAGGGAATTAGATTAGGAAACGAGACACTTAAAGTAGTAGATGAGTTTTGCTATTTGGGCAGTAAAATAACTGATGATCGCCGAAGAAAATGGGATACAAAATGCAGAGTGTTAATGAAAAGAAAGGCATTTATGAAGAAGAGAAATTTGTGAACATCGAATAAACATTTAATTGTTAGGAAGTCTCTTCTGATGGTACACTACTGGCCATTAAAATTGCTCACCGCGAAGATGACGTGCTATAGAAGCGAAATTTAGCCGACAGCAAGAAGATGCTGTGATATGCAAATCATTAGCTTTTCAGAGCATTCACACAAGGCAGGCGCCGGTGGCGACATCTACAATTTGCTGACATGAGGAAAGTTTCCAACCGATTTCTCATACACAAACAGCAGTTGACCGGCGTTGCCTTGTGAAACGTTGTTGTGATGCCTCGTGTAAGGACGAGAAATGCGTACCATCACGTTTCCGACTTTGATGGAGGTCGGATTGTAGCCTATCGCGATTGCGCTTTATCGTAACGCGACATTGCTGCTCGCGTTGGTCGAGGTCCAATGACTGTTAGCAGAATATGGAATCGGTGGGCTGAGGAACGTAATACGGAACGCCATGCGGGATCCCAACGGCCTCGTATCACTAGCAGTCGAGATGACAGGTATGTTATCCTCATAGCTGTAACGGATCGTGCAGCCACGTCTCGATCCCTGAGTCAACAGATGGGGACGTTTGCAAGACAACAACCATCAGCACGAATAGTTGGATGACGTTTGCAGCAGCATGGACTATCAGCTCGGAGACCATGGCTGCGGTTACCCTTGACGCTGCATCACAGACAGGAGCGCCTGCGATGGTGTACTCAACTACGAACCTGGGTACACGAATGGCAAAACGTCATTTTGTCGGATGAATCCAGGTTCCGTTTACAGCATCATGATTGTCGCATCCATGTTTGGCGACATCGTGTTGAACGCACATTGGAAGCGTGTATTCGTCATCGCCATACTGGCGTATCACCCGGCGTGATGGTATGGCGTGCCATTGGTTACACGTCTCGGTCACCTCTTGTTCGCATTGACGGTACTTTGAACAGTGGACGTTACATTTCAGATGTGTTACGACCTGTGGCTGTACCTTCATTCGATACCTGCGGAACCCTACATTTCAGCAGGATAATGCACGATCGCATGTTGCAGGTCCTGTACGGGCCTTTCTGGACACAGAAAATGTTCGACTGCTGCCCTGGCCAGCACATTCTCCGGATCTATCACCATTTGGAAACATCTGGTCATTGGTGGCCGAGCAACTGGCTCGTCACAATACGCCAGTCCCTACTCTTGATGAACTGTGGTATCTTGTTGAAGCTGCATGGGCAGCTGTACCTGTACACGCCATCCAAGCTCTATTTGATTCAATGCCCAGGCGTATCAAGGCCGTTATTACTGCCAGAGGTGGTTGTTCTGGGCACTAACTTATCTGGATCTGTGCACCCAAATTGCGTGAAAATGTAATCACATGACAGTTCTAGTATAATATATTTGTCCAATGAATACCCGCTTATCATCTGCATTTCTTCTTGGTATAGCAATTTTAATGGCAAGTAGTGTATTTGTCTGGAGTGTAGCTATGCATGGAAGTGAAACATAGTTGATAAATAGTTGAGACATAAAGGGAACAGAAGCTTTCGAAGTGGGTTGTTGTAGAAGAACGTAGAAGTTTAGATGGGTAGATTACGTAACTGATGAGGTATTGAAAAGAATCGAAGAGACAAAAAATTTGTGGCAAAACTTGAGCAAAAGAAGGGGGACACATTCTGGGACATCAAAAGATCACGAATTTAGTATTGGAAGGAAGTATGTGTATGTATTTGTGTGTGTGTGTGGGGGGGGGGGGGAGGGGTTAAAATCGTAGAGGGAGACCAAGAGATGAATACAGTAAGCAGCTTCAGAAAGTTGTAGGTTGCAGCAGTTATTCGGAGATGAAAAGGCCCGCACACGATAGAGTAGCATGGAGAGCTGCATCGAACCGCTCTTCAGACGGAAGACCATAACAACAACTTTGATTTCCACTGCTATTCTCCCCATACCTCTCTCTTTCTATTTCACTGCCACTTTTTCTCTCCCGCAACCACTGTCTCCTTTCTCTTTCTCTCCCACTGGCACTGTCTACTCTCCCTTCCGCCGCCACTGTCTCTGAGCTACTCTCTTTTAGCGCACAAAAGCACGAATATAACCGCATGTCAAAATTTTTGGCTGGGAAGACGGAGTGACGACTGAGGCAGCTGGTTCCCCACTATTCTGCCTGAGTCTTTTTTGGGCTTCGACATGAGCTTTTTTCCTATGGTTCCCTTCTTTTCCCTGCTATAGCAGGATGTGGTGCTTAGATAAAACGAATTATATAGGTCGGTAAAGTTTTGGCAGTTTATTTACCGAATTTACAGTTTTGCCTAATTTGCAGTCTTTCCAGTTTTACCTGGTTTTTGATAGTCATTTTAAGTTTTTCTCAGGCATGTTAATACCCTTTCTAGCTCATTTTTTGTCACTGCAGTACCACTCTGGCCTATTTGTATAGGTATGAGGTGCCCGTTATGTAGAGACATCGTGTCATAATGTTTTATTGGCGAAAAAATTATGAATGAAAACATAGGCTGGTGACTTCAGAGTCCTAGTGATGATCCTCAAATCTCTGACATGTGTTCACTCCGTCAGTTAAAATTACAGTTATGCCTCAGATAGGTTATTATGCGTATTTTACGTGCAAAAGTACGGCAACTTTGAACCTCTGGACCTCGCTAACGGTTAATGATATGAAAAGTTTCGAAGCTGACCGTCCCCACAATGGATACTTTTCGTAACCAAAAATAATGTTTTTTGGGTTTCCTTAGGTATCTTCCAGGGACAAATTGTGCTTTTACAAGCCGTGTAAGGTCCACCTTAGACCACACCTAGTGCAAAAGAACCAACCAATTTGCTGAATTTTCCTGGGGTAGAGAAACTTTGTAATGTTTTAATTTTGGTTCTGTGCTGTAGGAAAGGTGCAATACGCCCGTTCTTCCGATGGATATACAAACGGTCGCTTGGACAAGAGCTGTCCAAGACACATCACTCCTTATCTCTGTCATCAATAAAATCCGAGGTAAGACCCCTTGAAAAATCGGTTTTTTACTCTCGGCTTTTTCTAACATATTGATACCGTAGATTATCGTGCACGGACCGACTAGAAAATAAAACGGGTTCAGGCCCAGTTGGTCTTGCGTAGATGGTATTTTCATATGCAACTAACAGGAAAATTTATTGTAAGAGGACGCACAGGCCATTCAACATTTGTAGACATAGAAAAAGCTTATGACAGAGTGCCGTTAAATGAGTTGTGGCTGAGCATGGGGAATGATAGTGCCTTAATAGCCTACATTAAACAGAATATTATATTGTGGATGCACCAACTCAATGAAAGTGAGTAATGTGCTATAAGATGAATTACAAATCAGTTAAGGGCTAAGATATGGTAGTCCACTGGCTCCTGTGGTGTTTAAAATTAATGTGGAAAAAGTATTGAAGGCATGAAGAAGTAAATGTAGTTCTATGGGAATATTGGGAGATGATAAACTATACCCGCTGCTATCAAGTGAAGATAAGGTGATAATTGATACAGATTACGACAAGTGGAGTTTAAAAATAAACACAATGAAAACTAAATATACGCTAGTGAGCAGAGACAAACAGCATGACTTAGATGCTGAGACATTTAGTATAAAATAATGTTATTCTTTCCAGTATTTAGGTGTAACTGCACTTGCCAGTGGAAATGGCGTAGAAGATATTAGAAATAAGACTGGACAAAGAAAACGTGTTATTCGACAGTTAAACTTGAGAGGTGGCATGAGCCCCCTCTCATATTTCTATCTTACGATTCTCCTCTCTAATTGCATGCAGTGGAAAGTTGCTATTCCTTCACACGTGGACTTTCCACGCAGCGTCTCTCGTCACCCGGGTGGTCCGATGACAGGCGGGCTCTGCTGTCTTTGAAAGGGTAAGCTGACAGGTGTGAGAGAGTCAAGTGAATGCTTTCCAGACGCCGACATTGTCAAGAGGCACGCCCGCAAGGGCCTGAAGTAGCGGCTGGGCTAGAGGTTCCGTTACTTCGCAGAAACTTAGCGAAAACACTTTCTGGTGGGCTACCAGCGAGGCGTGGGAATGACTTGTGTACCCAGGCAGTTGTGGCGGGCAAATTCCCGCGCTTTCTGCAAAATCGTAACTGTGATTGGCTTACTCAGGGCATAGCTCCGTGACGTAGCAAAATCGGAGCAGAAATTGGCGCCAAGAATCTCCATTGGCGGAATGGTAGTGTTCCGGCAATGGAGTGGAATTTTCCGCCGGTTTTCGAGTTGCTGATTGGAACGGTTAACCACGGCCACTGTCGTGGGGGCGGGAATGTTCTGTGTTCGGTTTTGTACAGGTGCTCTTGTGGGTAGTCGGCTCTCGCCTTTCGGTCGAGGACGTCGAAGCAACCAGCCATCGCCTCCGGTACGCCAGATCGTGTTCTGGCAGTTAAGAAGACAGTTTGGTAAGGTATGTCCGCAGCACCGGCAGACAGGGATTTTCCTAGGTGATAATCAGAGCTCAGCAGAGCGCGCCTGTTCGTCTTTTTCTAACTTTGTTCTGTCTTGGGTAGCAGCAATTAATGTTGTGTTGGCTATGTGTTTTCTCTAAGATTTGAGTTGCAAGGAATTGGCTGCACATACCACTTCGTCATAATCCTCACAATCTAGTTTAGGGACAACTTCACATTCACAGTGTTTGTTTGAGTATCCAATTTGAGCCAATTTGATGTATTGTAAATGTTTCATGTGTTTTTGTTTATTATTTTGTGTTTAGTCTTAATAAATCATATTGTTATTTTGGACAGAACTTTCATTCTGTTAATCGGTAGAGCAACCCTATCATTCCTCACTATGTTAATGAAACCTTCGTTTATTTAACTTATTTATCAAATTAAATTATTGCAGGTGCCAAACTCTCTTCTACTCCACTGGCAGGGTTGATTAGAGTCAGTTCGCGTTTTTTTTTTAATCCTTATGCAACAGCAAAAGTCGGAGTTAGAATAGGGGGGGCTTAGAGCATCATTTACATATGTAGATTCTAGAAGAATTTAGTGTTAAATACACTGCTTGGCCCGGCACCTCGCATAAAATGGCGACCCTTAGCCTCGGATCTTCCCTGTGAATCGCTGATAAGCAAGCGGTATTATCAGTAGGGACACTCAGAATATTTTTTTGCTTAATTTTTTATTGATTAATACCCAAGTTTTTTTTCTGGTAGTTCCGCGTTTAGTTTTAAGTAGCGGCGCATGATTTCAGTTTTTGTTTTCAGTGTATATATTTTTTTGTTCATTGTTTTTGTGTTCCTTTGATGGTGTGTCCGTATCACATCACACTTTGTTGGGTTTGTGTGCGGTTTCTGTACCACAACAAATCGTGCGTATAATTACAGCGTTGGAGCGGCGTTGTTGAAATTTTATGTCTATGTGTAAAAATATATGGAATAGGTTAATTTTATTGTGCATTTTAGATAAATTTGTTTTTCATGAATGATAACGAGAAGTAAGGCACGACTATTATCGAGCGAAGCTAAAACAAAAGATGATAGCATAATGGATAAGGGGCAGTTTACCGACGGGAATAGGTTCGGAGATGAGATGGGCACATTTTTAGCAGGACAGGACGCCAGGGTCATTGATGAGGAAGGTGATCTCAGAGCAGCGTTGCGGCCGTGATTATGATAGTGAAGTAGAGGATGAAACAGAGACAGGCACACAGGTCGAGACAGTAGCAGAAGTTTATAATCAAACGAACGAGAGCAGACAGGGGCTAGCTCGGCCACGTCAGAGCTCTAGCGCCCAGGTGTCCAGAGTTACATCTCCCACGTTTGAAGAGGATCAAAAAGATGACGTAAACCCAATACTGAGCTTCCTACGATCAATGAAAGAAGAAGCTGACGAACAACGTAAGAAGGAGAAGGAAGAAGATGAGAAACAGCGTAAGAAGGAGAAGGAAGAAGCTGACGAACAGCGTAAGAGGGAGAAGGAAGAAGAGGAGAAACAACGTAAGAAGGAGAAGGAAGAAGCTGACGAACAGCGTAAGAAGGACACTGAGGCAATAATTTCGCATATAGGGGAAATTCGTGGGGAATTACTAACAATAAAGAAAGAATGTGGAGAAGCAAAACAAATATCAATAGTAGCACAAGAAGTAGCAGGCCTAGCCAAAACGGCAGCAACAGGGGCAATGAAAATTGCAAAAGCAACTTCTCAACTCGCAGGGCGCTTGCGACGTACGACACAAGCCCACTCAAAATCCCTAGCAGTCTTAAAGACTCAAGGTAATATTGTGGTTACGAACATCACGAAACGAATGAAAGAAGTAGAGAGTCGGATAGCAAAACTAGAGCGAAACGGGCACACGAGCACTGCGCGTTCGGATGCCAATGATGGAGTACATAGAATTGTGTCTCCGAGGAAAAGCCCGCCGTGCTCTAGCCCAGTGGCAGAGTGCGGAACTAACAATGCACACGCAGAAACAGAGAGTAATAGCTCCAATAATTGCAGCCCACTTAGAAGAGTGAATGCTGAATGCCACGTCCACTGTAATACAGAGGTAGCAAATCACAGTTATCAGCAAGATAGACCAGGACACTCAGCAGACGTGCAAGTACCGGAAACGAGTGACAATAGAAGTGCGAGGATCGGACAGGATTTTGATCACAATCACTTCCTGTCGATACTAAAATTCCAGAAGTTCAAAGGTAATGGAGGGTCGATGCATCCGAAGAGCTGGGTGACGCAGTTTACAAATTCATTACCGTCATCATGGCCAACCCAGGCAAAATTAGAATTCATGTGTGGACACATCGAAGGCCAAGCCGCGGAAAAGATGCGGCGTGTGGCAGCGACGTGTCGGACTTATCAGGAATTTGTTGGTGCATTCCTGCGGACCTACTGGTCAAAGGAAACGCAAGACAGGATTAAGGAGGAAATAATATTTTGTCCTGAACTGGAAGTGTCTGGGCATAGGAACGCACCAAATTTTTTGATGGTTTACTCAAGAAGAATCAGTTTTTAGATAGTCCATATAGCAACGGAGAAATCATTAAATTTTGCTTTTCCAAATTGCCTGTTAGGTATCAACAGACACTTGTCGGGAAGTGTGGATCTGACATAGAAGCATTCAAGAGTCTATTGCGCGAACTCGAAGTAGTCTTCGATAAACAAGACGCAAAGGACAGGAAGGAGGCACAAAATAACAAATACCACGGGCCAGCAAGGGAAGACGACAACAGATCGCAAAATCGCACTCGTCAGTTAGGAAACCAGGGTTACGGAAATCAAGGTTACGCTATTCAAGGTTATGGAAACCAGAGACACGGAAACCAGAACGTCAGGGAACAGGGTCAATCTAGACAAGGAATCTGGGACAGGAGGAATAACGAACGGCAAAGCGACCGTAATTGGAGAGAGCGAAATCAAGGACAACAGGAGAACCAGGAGATTGAAATTAGACCTGCAAATCCTAATGCACGTCAGAAGAGGGGGGGTCTAACAAGGGATTGGCGCTAGTCCATAGGATTCCACCACATCTCTCACACAAAGAAGTTCGTGGAATAATACTAGTTTAAGTGATGTACATAGTAGAATAGACAAATATATGAACCTTTCTTCAGGGAACAATAATTGTTGCATTAATAGATTAAGATTGTTAAATTATTAACACGCTGCATTGTCTCACATAAGAAGTTACTGCTGCTATCCTTTTTTGTTTCTGTTCGCGACTTCCAATGTCGATGGAGTTGGAGACACTACCTTTCCATGAGCAATGTTTTAGTCCTTTCCTGTCTGGTGTCCAAGTTGAGGGATAATGATGAGTGAGGAGATGTCGCACAAACGGGCGCATACAAGAACGTGCTCTTAGAAGCGTTCTGTGAAGTCGTGATACGCTCCATAGCGGCCACAACCAGTTCGTGAGACGTTCATACCAATGCTTGCAGGCACGCGTCAGTGCACTGCAAGATTGTGGTATATTGCGTGATTTCGAGGATGAATATGGGCAGTATAGTTTTTACAGTGATGCGCCAGCATCGTTGTCTTGCAAGTCGGGGTGAACCTGTGAGCGTTTGACTCCAATAGTTCCCTAGACGGTAGAAAGGCGGGCATAAAGCCTACCGTGCCAATGTGCTGGTTGGGGATTTAGCGTGCTGCTCGTGACTGTCACAGATGAATAACCAAGGTATTATACTTGGAGATTCGTGACATACTCTGTAGCTGGCGTGTGTTGGGCGACTGAATCCGCAACAGGAACCAGTCCTGGCTTGGTCATATTGCATTGCCTCTGGAAAGGTGTGCTTTGATTGCGAAAACCGCATCATATAGAGAAGGAAGTTGACACTATAAATTTATTGTCTTGTATAGCCATGGCTAACCCAGTCTCTGGAGTTTCAGTGAGGTGTAGTGAGAACTCGGAGGCCATGTCGTACGGCGCGCACATCTCTGTCATCGTCAATAGTGGCGAGCAGCGAGACATCTCAGCGTAACAGGAATTATGTAAGAGTATTGTATAAGGTAAAAAAAAAAGGTACGATATACTAGGATAAGTTAAACTGTAGGATTTAACAATAACTAGATTAATATTGTGGGGGTTTTCTATCACAAGTGTTCAGCAGAGTGCGCCTGTTGAGATGCTATTTTTCAGGTCACCAATCCACAGACTCGAGATGGAGGGACGACGGGCGAGCGAAAGTAGCATAGTTGCATGTTCTTTATAGCACAGTAAAACTTAGACCTGTATAACAACATAATTTAATTAAAAGACATAGAATGTAGATCGTTGGCAAATGGTAGTTAATTCTTGAGCATGTCTACTGTCAATCTATATAATTAATAGTAATATTAGTGCGGGCCCGCACATTTAGCTGTTCACCAGCGTAGCGTCACACACCATGTACAGTAGTGAGACCGGTCTCTATTTTGTTATAATGATAGCCATAGATTAATAACTATAAAAGTAAAATAAGAGTGTCTGAAATGACAGACCATCAATGTGTCATTATGTAAATTTATTATAACATAGAAGGTCATGGGAAAAAGTTAGGCATAAGATTTTTGTCAGAACTGTGCAGATGACGGGTATCTTGGCAATGCAGAGGCCAGCCAGTGCAAAAACAAGAGGTCTTCGGCTACCTGCCAGAAGGCGAGCGTCCGGTCCTGCAAGCTGACAGTCACCGGGCCGTTTCCCAACAAGTAGACCTCAGAGACAATTAATCGATGTGAGGAGAGCCTATCACTGTGTCTTCCTACCGTACTGCCGTGATCATATGCGTAGGTCATGGTGCAATCTCAACAGAGTACTGCAGATGCTCCAGCACACCCTATTGCCGTTGCAACAATGTAGCAACAACACCCGACGTTTAGCCCTATGTGATGTCAGTACTGTGGAATTTGTGAAGTGCTTCGAATATTTCTAACAATGTGATTTAGTGCCTCATTCTCAGCACAGTCGTGAACTTTGTGCAATGTGCACGCACAACTTGATGCCCCATGAACCTTGTTTTTGTTCTTAAATTTCCTTCTCTAGTGTTGTTTTTGTAATGTATGTTATACCTTGTATGTGTTTGTGTTTTACACTGTAATTCTTATTACAAATTACTGTATTGTTCTCCACACCATGTTTTTTTTGTATTTTGTATTTATTGTTGTGTGTATGCAAACAGTGTGCCTGAAGTCCCCATAAACCGAAGCAGATACCACCACTGTCATTGTGAATGGACCATCAGTTCAGGGAACATTTTGTAAAGGTTATTCTTGCTGCAGGGAGACAGAATGAATCGGAGGTTGTAATTAGATTCTGAAAGCTCACAAAGAGGTTGTTAACTTAAATAGTATCATGTGTGAGTGAGTTCACGTTAGTTTAATGATTAAAATTGTTGTAACATCTTGGGCATTTAATTGCGGAGCACTCCAACTCTGATTTAAAGAATAAATTGCTCCATATTTGGCTCACATGCCCGGGCCATATTTAGAGAGTGAATGTCTGTGTGAATCGGTGTTTGGAAGGGGCTCCCTGGGTATGGATGTGTGATGTGAGTGTTAGCGTTCCATATTAAGAAGGTGAAGTTGGCTACATCATAAATAATCCTCCCTCTACGAGCTGCATTTTTCAGTTGCAGTGATTTTCTTTATAGAGTGCGGCCTGTGCAGCCAGTTTGCGAGATTGTTCTTGGGTGGTTGACTCACTACCTTGCTCCTAAGTGAGCCAACCGCTCACCAATTACAATCTAAAATGGCGTAGGGGCTATGAGAGGTGGCATGAGCCCCCTCTCATATTTCTATCTTACGATTCTCCTCTCTAATTGCATGCGGTGGAAAGTTGCTATTTCTTCACACGCGGACTTCCCACGCAGCGTCTCTCGTCACCCGGGTGGTCCGGTGACAGGCGGGCTCTGCTGACTTTGAAAGGGTAAGCCGATGGGCGTGAGAGAGTCGAGTGAACGCTTTCCAGGGCCTGAAGTAGCGGCTGAGCTAGAGGTTCCGTTACTTCGCAGAAACTTAGCGAAAACACTTTCTGGTGGGCTACCAGCAAGGCGTGGGAATGACTTGTGTACCCAGGCAGTTGTGGCGGGCAAATTCCCGCGCTTTCTGCAAAATCGTAACTGTGATTGGCTTACTCAGGGCATAGCTCCGTGACGTAGCAAAATCGGCGCAGAAATTGGCGCCAAGAATCTCCATTGGTGGAATGGTAGTGTTCCGGCAATGGAGTGGAATTTTCCGCCGGTTTTCGAGTTGCTGATTGGAACGGTTAACCACGACCACTGTCGTGGGGGCGGGAATGTTCTGTGTTCGGTTTTGTACGGGTGCTCTTGTGGGTAGTCGGCTCTCGCCTTTCGGTCGAGGACGTCGAAGCAACCAGCCATCGCCTCCGGTACGCCAGATCGTGTTCTGGCAGTTAAGAAGACAGTTTGGTAAGGTATGTCCGCAGCACCGGCAGACAGGGATTTTCCTAGGTGATAATCAGAGCTCAGCAGAGCGCGCCTGTTCGTCTTTTTCTAACTTTGTTCTGTCTTGGGTAGCAGCTATTAATGTTGTGTTGGCTATGTGTTTTCTCTAAGATTTGAGTTGCAAGGAATTGGCTGCACATACCACTTCGTCATAATCCTCACAATCTAGTTTAGGGACAACTTCACATTCACAGTGTTTGTTTGAGTATCCAGTTTGAGCCAATTTGATGTATTGTAAATGTTTCATGTGTTTTTGTTTATTATTTTGTGTTTAGTCTTAATAAATCATATTGTTATTTTGGACAGAACTTTCATTCTGTTAATCGGTAGAGCAACCCTATCATTCCTCACTATGTTAATGAAACCTTCGTTTATTTAACTTATTTATCAAATTAAATTATTGCAGGTGCCAAACTCTCTTCTATTCCACTGGCAGGGTTGATTAGAGTCAGTTCGCGTATTTTTTTTAAATCCTTGTGCAACAGCAAAAGTCGGAGTTAGAATAGGGGGGGCTTAGAGCATCATTTACATATGTAGATTCTAGAAGAATTTAGTGTTAAATACACTGCTTTCCCCGGCACTTCACAAACTCAATCCTTTAGATTAATAAAAATTAGGTTCAAAAACAGTAGAAAGCATACATACATATGAATCAGAAGTTTGAGAAATGATAAAGAAACGAACGATTACTGTCCATGGAAATGGATTACTAAATATGACGTTCTGGAGTGTCAAAAGTAGACCACATCAAAAATGAACACAGCAGACACTTTATGGAAGTAGACACTTTATGGAAGTGGACACTTTATGAAAGTAGAAAGGAACAACATGGGATCTGCTAAAGGGAAGAGATCACTACAGTACGGCCATGTTCATGCTCTGCTAGTACTTCGTAGTATCCTATTCGACTTCTAAAATAATTCAAACTCTTGAAGTAACATGATTAACATGGCAGTAGACGACATTTAGACTGTTGCAAGTCAACGACAGAAGCTGAGGGAATCTCAACTGACCTTCAGTTAGAAAACTTACTACATGTCGTAAAAATGTACACGTCCAAGGATCATTTCAGATTCATCTATATATTTGTCAAACCATACTTGAAAAGAAGTAACAGTGTGATTTGGTGTATTGTCTACTTGATGCTTTCATGATGTTCCATGTCATTTCAGCTTCAAATCTTCACATATTCTGTCACTGAAAAATAAGGAACAGTGCAACATTACATCCCAGTCTGCTCAGACGGGGTTTCAGATATCTGACTTGGACTCCATTTGGAGAAATGATTCTGCGTCTTTTTCTTTTTAAGTTGAACGTAATAGAGGATCATGGCTTGGGACATGACATTATCTCCGAGGAAACCGAGTTCCAACATTCATCGGAGTATCTGTGGGTTTTGTAAGCTGGAGGTGCTCACTTAGGAACGTGAGCTGAAGTGTTGGTTTCCGCTAGTCTGCCTATCACGGACTCCAGGACAGATTTAAAATGCTAGGTGAATGTTGCTTCCGCAGGCCAGTAGGCTGGCTTAAGTGTTGGAGGCTTTCCGAGCACCAGGTATTCTCCAAGTGCCAATAATCTAGAAATAATGATGGAGGAAGTTCTGACAGGAAGCAGAGAACAGACATTAGCCGGAAAGGGAGAAGACTGATAAGAATACCCAAAAGGAGTCAAAAGGCAATAATATGACATTCGGTCTTTGAGTGACTGAAATTCGCAGTGTTTCAAAAATTTCAGAAATTACTTGTGGTTTCCGAAATCTAGGGATAGTTTGGCAGTCTTCCCAGGTGCAGCAGACGAGTAGCGGTGCTGCTTCTTATACCGACGACGGTTTTGGACGTCGAAAGTCAGTGATCCAGAAAGTTATTCTTATATCATGGAAAGATCAGAAGAATTCACCTGGACCTTCCATTGCACAGGCGTGCAGCTACATCCAGGTGTCCAGGATGTTGTTGAAGAGTGTTACAACTAAAGGCATGTGTACATATACTGCTGACGATGTATAGTAGGAAGAGTACATGATACTTTTTGGTATCTGGGGAGTGGTTGGGAATGGTTGGGGGGGGGGGGGAGTGGGGAGGGGGCGAGGTACACAGGGTGCGAAATTTAGCAGGCATCTCTGAAACAAACAACAGCTCTTACCGACTGAGCATCGAACTGAAGTGAGCACGAATGACATTAGGTTTACGTCATCCTGTGCTGTTTCAAACCTTTATCACAATCCAGCGTCGGTAATGTCTGACAGGTAGCGACGTACAAGGCTCTCGGCATACATTGTTTAAATAATGCAAATTTCCCTATCATTGCTCGGGGATGGGCTAGTGTGATAGAAGCTACTCAATCTGGTCCAGTCGCTGCCGCCGGAATCGAAGCACTCTACGCACTGCGAAGAGCGTGAAGTGTTGCATACTCGGTAGGCATTTCACATGTCGGTAGCGGCGCCGGTACTGGTCACCTCTCTAGTTGCGTGTTTGAAGCACTGTGCTAATTCTTATACATACTGTATTTACGCTTGTCTTTCGTTGATAGTCTTGAAAATCGCTAAAATATCAGTGCTTACAGAATATTGCTATTACGTCGCACACAAACGTCTTACGTCCTACGTTTTGTTAATATTTACGGGGATTTTGTGGAAAATGACGTTACGTCATTATTTCTACCAGTAGGACAAAAAGCCCTTTTTAACACGTACACTATGACGTCTAACACACTAATAATGAAGGGATGACTTACCAAGAGTTTGTTTGGATACTGCACTGTGGTATTCTTTAACATTTAAAGTCTCTGAAGGAGCGCATTTTTTGCTAAATAAAGCACTGCAGTAGATCATTAACATCGTATTTAGGATAAGTCGGTTTTTGGGGAAAAAATGATAAAAATTGCAACAAATTAACTCAAAATAGCACTTAATTATGAGATTTCTTACATATTTTCCTATTCTCACTGTGGGTTTTTGGTCTCTGTTGGCTCCTCGAACGACTAAATTTGCATGGCTGGAATAATGATAAATGTAATTTTTTTGCTTATCATAAATTCCCACAGACTGATCCTCTCACTACAGAACACATACTTCGGAGGTGAGCAACAGCGCATGATTGATAAACAATTCAAATCGTTCATACTTTTGAGCTCAGGCTGCACTGTGATTGGCTGAAAGCACCATGACGTCGACCCAACCAGACGCTGACGTGACGTGACGTCGACATGACTCGAGTTTGCCGAGATGGGACGCGACATTGACGTAACGAGGCTTTGACGTATGGTAGAGAGCAGTGGGGTAAAACTCACGTAGCGGGAATAGCAATTCAATTAATTTGTTATTATTATTATTTACAACAAAAACCCACACCCTGGTCACAGAAAAATATGATCTCCTCACTAGAGCACACAGTCCTCGAATATTAAAAATAATTTGGTGTTGTGATTTATAACAAATACTCATACCCTCACACAAAGAAACTTGATACACAGAGCAAGGCTTATGCCATCCAGACAACTGCTCTAATTATGAAGGATGAGGAGGGGGAAGTCGAGAATGAAAATTATTGGTTCCATCGGAGGGGGAGGGAAGGGGAGGGCTGAGTGGTGTGTGGGAAGAATGTGGGATGCCCTGGGTGACCTTGTACAATTCCCTCAGGTCACTGTGCTGGATGGTGGTTCCCCATGCAGAATGGAGTGGCGGATATCCTTACCCAATTGCCTCATTACACCTTTTAAAGGAAGCACTGCTTATCGACGTAAACAAATTAAAAGTGGGATAAGTCAGAATGCCAATGGTGTTTATTGTAGAGTCTATTTCGAGTCTTCTTATACCCCAGACATTGAGATAATATCGTTATCTCGCTTAGAACTG
Source organism: Schistocerca cancellata (assembly GCF_023864275.1). Lineage (NCBI taxonomy): Eukaryota > Metazoa > Arthropoda > Insecta > Orthoptera > Acrididae > Schistocerca > Schistocerca cancellata. Next base: position 329,652,634 of record NC_064633.1, on the reverse strand, counting down.
GCCCTTTGTAACTATTTTGGGCATGTCCACCATTTGCATTTATGAACCACTTGATCTGCGCTAGGGACATTTTCAATGAGGTGTCTGAACGTCTGTGGAGAAATGGCAGTCCTTCCTTTTCCAAAAACCTAAACCAAAGAGGGTAGTGATGGCGGATGCTGGGATATGGAATGGGCTCAATGTTCTAACTGATCCCAAAGGGGTTCCGTTGGGTTTGGGCCGGGAATCTGGGCAGACCAGTCCAGTTCAGTAAAGCTACTTCACAGATATTGCTTCATGATAATACAAGCAATCGTCTCCGAACTGTCCCTCAACTCTACACAGGAAACAATCCTGTAAAATGTGTACATATCCTTATGCATTTAACGATTCTTTAGGCGCAATAATGGGACTACCCCCTAACCATATAAACCACACCCATAACGTAACATATCCTCCTTCATACTTCATTGTTGGTACCTACATGTGATGGCAGATAAAGTTCCCAAGGCATTCGCCAAACCCAAACCCTTCCATCACAAGGCGACGCAGCATTGTGTGATTCATCACTCCCAATGACTTGTTACCAGTCATCCACTGTCCAGTGGCTGTCGTTAGAGCACCTCAAGTGTTGCATATCATTGACTACAGACATATGTGGCTTGCGAAGAGCTGTTCCACCATTGTACTCCATTCCTTTTAACTTCCTATGCACAGTCAAAGTGCTAGCTGAACTGCTGGTGGAACTCTGGAACTCACGAGTGATTCGTTCCAGTAATATCATGCGACTGTTTGCATCCATCTCCGCAGTGTTCGACGATCCTTGACCTTCGGTACATGTGGTCTGTCTTGTCTTGCTTTAGCGTGGTAGTTCCTTCTCGTTTCCGCTGCACAATCACATCAGTAACAGTTGAATTGGGCAAGTCTGTAGGTTTGAAATGTCGCTGATGGTTTTTTTTTACTCAGGTGCCATGCAGTGACTACTCCACTATGCCCTTCTTACTGACCCATTCTGCTGTTACAGCTCCTCTACCGACAAACTCTCCATCTAGTTTTACGAGGGGCGTTTGAAAAGTCCGTGCAAAGTCCGAGAGGTGGCACCACCGGCTCGTATCGAGGTCATGTTTAGTTAGTAGCATCTTTATAAAGAACGGACACCAAGTTTCAGCCATATTGGTCTATTTCTTTGTATTTGGCATTCGTATGAATCGAGGAAGTCGAGTCATAATCAAAAATGGACGAAGAAGAACTTCTTGTGGCGATTAAACATAAGTTAAAACGCCTCAGGAGACTAAAGACAAGCTTAATAAACATTACAGTGACTCTGAACCTTCGATTAGAACAGTTTATAAGTGGTTTCAAAATTTTCGGAGTGGCCATATGGGAACAAGTGATGCTGAACGTTCTGGACGCCCTGTGGAGGTTACGGCTCCAGAAATCATTGATAAAATCCATGATATGGTGATGGATGACAGAAGAGTTAAGGTGCGTGAGATTGCTAGTACTGTGGGCATCTCAAATGAACGGGTATATAATATTTTGCATAAACATTTGGACCTGAGAAAGCTATCCGCAAGATGGGTTCCGCGGTTGCCCACGCTTGACCAAAAATGGAATCGTGTGAAGTGTTGCAAGGATGGTTTGCAGCTGTTCAAGAAGAATCCGCAGGACTTCAAGCGTCGTTCCGTCACTGTAGATGAAACATGAATACAGTACTATACTCCTGAGACCAAACAACAATCTAAACAATGGGTTATCAAGGGAGAGTCTGCACCAAAAAAGGCGAAGACCAGTCCTTCGGCCGGAAAGGTTATGGCGACTGTCTTATAGGATTCGCAATGGATAATCCTCGTCGACTATATGGAAAAGAGTGCCGGCCGGAGTGACCGAGCGGTTAAAGGCGCTACAGCCTGGAACCGCACGACCGCTACGGTCGCAGGTTCGAATCCTGCCTCGGGCATGGATGTGTGTGATGTCCTTAGGTTAGTTAGGTTTAAGTAGTTCTAAGTTCTAGGGGACTTATGACCACAGCAGTTGAGTCCCATAGTGCTCAGATCCATTTGTATGGAAAAGGGTAACACTATTACAGGTGCATATTATTCATCGTTATTGGACCGTTTGAAAACCGAGCTGCAAGAAAAACACCGGCGATTGGACCGCAAAAAAGTCCTTCCCCATCACGACAATGCACAAACACACACCTCAGCAGTTGTGGTCGCAAAATTAATGGAAATAGGATTCCAACTCGTTTCATATCCCCCCTATCTCCAGACTTGGCTCCCTCGGACTACTATTAGTTCCCCAATTTGAAGAAGTGGCTGGCGGGACAAAAGATTTTATTCAAACAAGGAGGTGATTGCAATTGTTCCCCAATTTGAAGAAATGGCTGGCGGGACAAAAGATTTTATTCAAACGAGGAGGTGATTGCAGCAACTAATAGCTATTTTGCAGACTTGGACAATTCCTATTACTCGGATGGAATCAACAAATAGAACAGCGTTGGACGAAATGCATAAGTCTAAAAGGAGACTATGTCGAAAAAAAAAGTTTTACCCCAAACATGCAAGTAGTTTTTATTTTTGCACGGACTTTTCAAACGCCCCTCGTACAATGACCTGGTCTTGTTCGGTCGTAAGATGTAACGCAGCAGCTCCTCGGCGGCGCTGGGCGCGGATACCACGGCGCAGGCGCAACCGCGAGGATGGGTGGAGAGAAGACGAAACAGGCGAGGAGTCGAACGTTGGGGAGATAGCAGGCAACAAGTAGCGGGCACACACTAAGAGAGAAAACAGCCGTTGGATATGAATGTACGCCGTGTCTGCCGTGGTGGGACAGCTGTAACAAGGAGGAACGAGCTGGCGGAATACTTACTATACGGCGAGGCTGGGCGCAGCTTGCTTCAGGGCTAGCTGGCTGGTCTTTTCCGCAAACAGAACCTGGAGGCAGCGAATTTGCTTGTGTGAGTGTGTTATAAGATGGTGCTTTCTCTACTGGTTGGGTGTCTACTGATATTATAATAAATCAGTTGTCAGCTGTTGTGTGTACTGAATGTATGCAACCTGATCGGAAAGTAAGGAACGATCGGTCGCGAAATGGAAACCAGAGTGAAAATCAAAACTGTTTTCTTTGCACATTTAGCTACAACTTCTGGCGTTAGGAACTTGCTTATTAATAATAGTGATGCTGTAACTGTTGGTTGGTAATATTTACTGACAAAATGCAACCTAACGCTAGATTGCGTACTTACGGCTATCCTGTGTGGCCGTTTTTTAGTACGACTTTAAAAGAGACAGAGATTATTAATTGATCACCGATGCGTCGGTTCTCGATTGTGTTCAGGGGACGTACGGATTAATCACGCGAATAATTTACCTTTTGACCCGGACTGCCTTCACGCAATCAGAATCTTCGATGAAAATACGTAATTCGAATATAAAAATGGAAATGAAAGCAAATTAGTGGAATTTCGTAAGAGAAAGATTAACAGATCGGAGATTGAACACATTAGTCGTGCCCCAAATACAATCGAGACACCTCGATAAAGAGCGAACCTGTAACAAAGCACATACACAATTTGAACATCATTTTTGGTTAGTGAAAGAAAAGAATAAGTAGAAAATTACTGCATCGTAAAATATTAATATATTTTGAACAAATTGGCTTTAAACTTCTACACATTGACAAATACACAATAAATGCATGACTTACATCTGATATTTCTTTTGTAAATGGCACCGTCCAATAATCGCTGCTCTGTTAGTCCGTTCCTTCTGAAAATTAAATGTCCTTGTGTGTGCGTAAGTACATTGTATCCACACCCGAGTTACCGAAATGTTTGTTCGTCGTTTCACATAGTTTTTACACAAAATAAAAATACAATTTGTAGCAAAGCTATGTTGTACGTCTTAACATGTCGGCGACCAAAAGTACAAGTGGTAATGAAGTCTCTAGAATATTTTTTAACAAAAGATAGATTGTTCTCTCAAATGTTTCGCACCATCGAACGCTGGGGCAATGATTTTAAATATCTGCGCCCAGCGAGTCATACTGTTTATTTAGAGTATTTAAACGCTGGACACGCGTCTTGGTATAGGCGCACATTAAAAAAAATATTTCGTCTCTTTACCCACGCGCTGCGATGCTTAGCATCTTTACGAACTACATTTCGTTGGCTGTCCTTTCCTTTAATGTCAATAGATCTCACATGCAAAGTAGCTGAAATCCAATAATATTACAAACTTCCAGGTACTTCTCTACATAGTCGCCGCTCCGACTTAGATATTTCGCGGAGCGTTATACCAACCAAATTTCCAACACCTTCGTCATAGAAGGCAGCCGCCTGTGCTTTGCGATAATTCTCTAAGCTGGTCTATAGTGCCTTGCCTGCACCCAAGCGTTGTCTTTGTATCCAGCTTTCATGAGAACAGAGATGATATTCAGAACGAGCCAATTAGGGCTGTGTAGTGGGCGATCGAAAAGGCTGCGTCTTCACAACCCCTGCAGAGTGCAGCAGAGAATTGCCACGAAGAAGGAAGTGCGTGGCAGTTGTGTTAGGTGGGTTGCATTCATTAAGGCGAAGTCTCTCAACGGGCCCTCCTACTTGGCAGGAGACATTGTTGTTCTGGGCACCTTCACTACCTCACAGTGCACTCACAACTGAAAAGAGCGTCTTGATGCGATCGACGGGCATACTAGAGACACTGCCCAAAACATCTGTGAAAAGCCTTGTCCGATTTTCACAGTGGTTTCCATTTTGCGACCGGTCGTTCCTCACTTTCCGAATAGCCCTCGTATTAACAGCATTCACTGTCTGATTTGGATCAGCGTTCCTTAACTGCCCAGATGCAACATGCAAATTTGTCAGTTGCCAGTTCGTTTGTCCCCCTTTCAGTTTGATGTAATTTGAGCCTTCACTCGTGTTTTCTGTAACCAACCCATTCTTTATTACCTGCCATGCTTCTTTCCATTTGATGTGTTTCTGTGTGGGCAGATGTTGTTTATCTAAATTGTTGTGCATTTCCTTTTAAGATAATGGGGTATTTCATTTTAAAATTCTAAGTAGAATTTACTCGTTGCACAACTGTTTTCATGTCTGACATAATTACTTGCACCTTTGAGAGCAGTTATCATGGAATATTTAGTGGTTCACTGTTTGGTTAAGCTTATGCTATTGCGTTGGTATCCTCTGTAAATTCGTTGTGCAGACGGATTCAGTTATTGCTCTTGTGTTATATTTCGGAAACTGTCACTCTTGAAATTAATTACTGAATTATTTGTTACTGCAGATTTAATTTAAATTGATGTTAATAGAGAAGCACCATTGGTACTTCTTGTATCCTCTCTTTCAAAGGTTGTAAACTATTCCTCGGGTATCTGGTTGTCTGGTAGATTGTTCTACTAATTTGCTACAGAAATGACCTGTTATTTAACGGTAAACTAGCTCTCTTTCTGGCAAGAGTAAGTGCCTTAAAATTTATTTAAGTTTACTGTATTTGTAGGAAAATAAATGTTTAAAACTTGTATAATTAAAAAAATTATTTTAGCAGTGGGCGAAAACCACTCCCACCTCAACCCAGTCCTACCACTCCCTCTAGAAACAAACATATATTAGTTAATCCCGCATTACATAGAGGTGTCCGGCTACTTTTGATCAGATAGTGTTAACCCATGCATGTTCGCATATACAGGGCCTCAAAGCTGCACTGCAGATATTGCAGAGATGGAAAGTGCTAATGATGTGCGATTTTCACAGAATGCATTGCTAGCCAGAGACTTTTATTGGTAGGCAATAAACAGATAGTAATGATTTAAGAAAGTGTATTTTTTGCGAACATAGGCTTTTTAAATGGAACAGTACCCTATGACATTACAAATTAAAAGTAGGTTATATTAGAATAGCATTGACGTTTGTTGCAGGATTCTAGTACAAGTGGTTCACGAGATGTTTTCTGAAAATTTCCCAAACCGACACTTTTCTGTGACATTCAACCTTCGTAGTTACTAGGTGCGATGTTTATATGGTTGCTTACAGTGTGCTTGTGTGTTGCTTGAGTGCAGTGCGACTTGCTAGCCAGTTCGTGTGTGACAGTCCAAGCAGTAGGTCGCGAATGGACGACTGCATTTACCAACGCAGAAAAAGCCCACAAGCTCATAGTGTCTGGAGAGTGTAGGAAGAATGCAGACATTTCTTGCTCGGTGTGTGCGGCAAGATCTCCCAATAGACGTCAACCATGTCGGCAACTACTTCAACCAGTACGTGAAAGTGTAACATCTAGACAACGGAACAGAAGGAAACCAGTGTCGACAGAAGAGGGGGAAATTAATGTTCTTATTGATGCTGAGCCGTGGCTGGCTCGAGTCATGCTTGTCTTGGGTTAAACCTTGGTTGCAGTCCTGTGGTTTTATTTCTCCTGCGGTTATCGCGATAATGTTGCTGTCCTCTCAGTGATTGGCAGCAAGAGCGTGTTTCGATACTAGTACTGCTGTATTATCTTTGGTGCGGCGGATATAGTTTCCGGCTGGGCGGTGTGTAACGAGTCGGTCGATTGGCGTGGAGCAGCAAGGAAGTCTCCGTCGCGCGTACTCTGGCCGGGCCACGGGCAGTATGCACGCGTGGTTGGAGTGTGAGGTGCTGATTGCGAGTGCTACGACGTTCGTCACCCACCGATCTTGGACATGAAAGTTGAGTCCTCACCTAACCTACTGCCGAGCCTCAACTGTTTACATTTCTTCGTTTGATCCTGGTTGTCGCTTTAGTGATATTCCCGCGAGCAACAATGTGTGTGTGTATTCAAGTCGGTTAAGATTCCAGCCGTCTTCCTGTGTAGTTTTACTTAATTTATTCGTGTTATTGAAGTTGACCAGCGGTATCATCTGCCTTGTGGCCGTCGACGTTCCGGTTACCTGCCCTGATCGTTGACCTACTTTTCGGCAGTGTAATTTCCTCGTCGTGATGTTGCTGTCCAGCGCGGGGAGTAGTTCGACAGCTGAGGTGTCGTTGGTCGTTGTGGGCACCAATATTCTGTGTGTTGTTGCATTGAAATCTTGTGGTCGTTTTGCTTGTTGCGTGGAGCAGAACTGATTTTGTTGATTGGTCGGTCGGCTGTCTGTCGGTTGGGTTGCCTTCTGATTAATAAGTCATTGGACAGGCTGCCTGTCTCATCTAAACGGGCGTTAGTGTTACAATCTCAGGCCGACCCATGGAAACTTCTGAGCGGCTTTTCTTGTGTGTTACATACTAATTTCTCTGTCTGCGTTTTAGTTATTTGGTTGATATGTGGCCTTCAGCCGAATTTTACATGAGCTGTTTTAAGATAAGGCCATCTGCCTTTTAAATTGAAACTCTTTTTCTAGGCCTTAAGCCGTTAAACATATTTTGTTGATATGTGGCCTTCAGCCGAGTATTAGTATCTCTTAAATCAATGTTCATGTCTTGCCCTGTCCTGCTAGACCAGGCATTTCAAATGTTGCAGCTGATGCGCTCGTTAGCTCCTGTGCAACCGCATGAGGATGTGGCATGAATCAGGCAAGTGCCCTGCACATTCTCTGACACATGTTCCATCCCTACCAAATGTCTCTTCGTCAAGAGCTTCATGGAAATGATTATAAGACTCATGTTAACTTATGTACATGGGCATTAAGACAGGATACTTCAGATGTATAGTGAATCTTATTTACTGGTGAAGCCATCTTTACCAATCATGGCTATGTAAGCCGCCGAAAGATGCACCAATGGTCTGATGATAATCCCCTTTGGCCTCGTCAGGTGAAACATCAGCGTCCATGGAGTGTAAAAGTGTGTTGTGGGATAGTGAACCATCAGCTCACAGGTCCGTTTTTCATAGGCGGAACACTGAACGTGCACAAACATCGCAGCCTCCTAAGAAACCATCTTCCACGGGTGCTAGAACACGTTTTTTTGCAGACTAGGAGGAAATTGTGTTACCAACATGATCGCTGGCCAGCCCATAGTGCATGAAGTAGTACAGCATGTCTTCACGAATTTTTCTCAAATTCTTGGATTGGGCGTAAAGGACCTGTACCTTGGCCAGCCCATTCCATGGATTTAACGCTGTAGACTTTTTTTGGGGGGGAAAGCGAAAATAGGCTATCTACAAGGCCATGCCAAGTATACTGCTGCCTGCTCGAACATCTCCGCCGAAATGCTAGCATGCGTGAAGCAGTCATTCCACACCAGACTGGAAGAGTGGATTGCTGCTGATAGTAGTCGTTTCGGACACGTGATGGCCGGTTGTCTCGTCTCTGGTCACCTGTGTTGTTCTTTAGCATGTGCCACCATAGGTGCGGTATAATTGTTGGTGTGGGAACTTTTCAAAATACGATGTCTATTAAACGACTCGCACTAGAAACCTGCAACAAACATCTCTAACGTTCTAATTTACCCTACTTTTAGTGTGTCAGTGTCAATAGGCACAGACCGAGTGAGGTGGCGTAGTGATTAACACTCTAGATTCTCATTTGGGAGGACGACAGTTCAAATCTAAGTCCGACAATCCAGATTCAGGTTTTCCATAATTTCCCTAAATCACTCCAGGTAAATGCCGGGATGGTGCCTTTGAAAGGGCACGGTCAATTTCCCTCTTCATCCATGACACAATCAGGGCTGGTACTCTGTCTCTAATGATGACCTCGATGTCAACGGTGCGTTAAACCCAATCTTCTTTCCTTCCTTTCAATAGGCACTGTTGCATTACAGAAAATGTATGTTTGCTCAAAAACACACTTTTTAAGTATTATTAGAATCTGCTGATTGGCTAACAATACGAGACTACCAATAAAGCGTGGTCTATTGATCGTGACCGGGCCAAATATCACACGAAAAAAGGACAAAGAACGAAACTTGTCTAGCTTGAAGGGAGAAACCGGATGGCGCTATCGTTGGCCCGCTAGATGGCGCTGCCATAGGTCAAACGGATATCAGCTGCGTTTTTTTAAAAATAGAAACCCCCATTTTTATTACATATTCGTGTAGTACGGAAAGAAATATGAATGTTTTAGTTGGACCACTTCTTTCGCTTTGTGATAGATGGCGCTGTAATAGTCACAAACATATGGCTCACAATTTTAGACGAACAGTGGGTAACCGGTAGGTTTTTTAAATTAAAATACAGATCGTAGGTACATTTGAACATTTTATTTCGGTTGTTACAATGTAATACATGTACCTTTGTGAACTTATCATTTCTGAGAACGTATGCTGTTACAGCGTGATTACCTGTAAATACCACATTAATGCAATAAATGCTAAAAATGATGTCCGTCAACCTCAATGCATTTGGCAATACGTATAACGACATTCCTCTCAACAGCGGGTAGTTCGCCTTCCGTAATGTTCGCACATGAATTCACAATGCACAGACGCATGTTGTCAGCCGTTGTCGGTGGATCACGATTGCAAATATCCTTCAACTTTCCCCACAGAAAGAAGTCCGTGGACGTCAGTTCCGTGAACGTACGGGCCATGGTATGGTGCTTGGACGACCAATCCACCTGTCATGAAATATGTGCCGGACATCCATCATGTTGGAAGTACATCGTCATTCTGTCATGCAATGAAACATCTTGTAGAAACATCGGTAGAACATTACGTAGGAAATCAGGATACATTGCACCATTTAGATTGCAATCGATAAAATGGGGGCCAATTATCCTTCCTCCCATAATGCTGCACCGTACACTAACCCGCCAAGGTCGCTGATGTTCCACTTGTAGCAGCCATCGTGGATTTTCCGTTGCCCAATAGTGCATATTATGCCGGTTTACGTTACAGCTGTTGGTGAATGACGCTTCGTCGCTAAATAGAACGCGTGCAAAAAATCTGTCATCGTCCCGTAATTTGTCTTGTGCCCAGTGGCAGAACTGTACACGACGTTCAAAGTCGTCGTCATGCAATTCCTGGTGCATAGAAATATGGTACAGGTGCAATCGATGTTGATGTAGCATTCTCAACACCGACGTTTTTGAGATTCCCGATTCTCGCGCAGTTTGTCTGCTACTGATGCGCAGTTTAGCCGCAACAGCAGCTAAAACACCTACTGGGGCATCATCATTTGTTGCAGGTCGTGGTTGACCTTTCACATGCAGCTGAACACTTCTTGTTTCCTTAAATGACGTAACTATCCGGCGAACGGTCCGGACTCTGGACAATGTCGTCCAGGATACCGAGCACCATACATAGCACAAGCCCTTTGGGCATTTTGATCACAATAGCCATACATCAACACGATATCGACCTTTTCCGCAATTGGTAAACAGTCCATTTTAACACGGGTATTGAATCACGAAGCAAATACCGTTCGCACTGGCGGAATGTTACGTGATACCACGTACTTATACGTTTGTGACTATTGCAGCGCCATCTATCATGAAGCGAAAAAAGTCGTGCAACTAAAGCATTCATATTTCTTTACGTACTACAAGAATATGTAATAAAAAATGGGGGTTCCTATTTTTAAAAAACGCAGTTGATATGCGTTTGACCTATGGGAGCGCCCTCTAGCGGGCCTACCATAGCGCCATCTGGTTTCCCCCATCAAGCTAGACGAGTTTCGTTGTTTGTAGTTTTTTCGTTTGATGCTCATTTCGTGAGATATTTGGCCCGGTCACTATCAATGGACCACCCTGTATACTTTGTGAGAACCGCACATCAATAGCATTTTCCGTTTCCGCAATATTTGCGTTGCAAGTTTTAGGCGATTCGCCCTTTATACAAGCGGTCTACAAATTTTCTGAGCAAGATTTATCAATGGTGCCGTGGGACTGAATGTTCATGCCTGGCGGCGAGCAGGTTGGCGGCCGCCGGATCAGTGCCGATCTCCAGCGTGATGGAGGCGAAGCGCACGCGTTGGTGCTGGCCGCGGCTATGGGCGCCACCCCTGCATTCGGTCGGCGTCCGAAGAGGCGTCGCGCTCGTCCTACGGGGGCGGCAGCTCCCACGCCAGGTCCGGCAGGTCGCCGGCCACTGCCTGGCACACCGTGCGGCCGCCAACCACCGCGCTGTCCACGTCCAGGTCGCGATGCGCGGACCTGAGGCAAAGCAGCCGGGGCAAGGCGTGCGTGCACTGCTGGCCTGTGGCGCCTCTGGTGGCTGCCACTGTGGCATTACTCTGAAGGCACACAGGACAGTCGTAGTGGCATCGCTGAAGAACCGTACTATTGTTAAAATGAGTCAGCGACTCGGTAACTGGTCCTGCAAATACCTCGATACATGGCAGTGAAATTCCATTCACCTTCTGTGACTGGAACTGATCACTTTTGAACTTAATGATATACAGGGTGGTGTTGTTGTTGTGGTCTTCAGTCCTGAGACTGGTTTGATGCAGCTCTCCATGCTACTCTATCCTGTGCAAGCTTCTTCATCTCCAAGTACCTACTGCAGCCTACATCTTTCTGAATCTGCTTAGTGTATTCATCTCTTGGTGTGCCTCTACGAGATGTTAAGTCCCATAGTGCTCAGACCCATTTATTTGTCCCTCTACGATTTTCACCCTCCACGCTGCCCTCCAATACTAAATTGGTGATCCTTTGATGCCTCAGAACATGTCCTACCAACCGATCCCTTCTTCTAGTCAAGTTGTGCCACAAATTCCTCTCCAATTCTATTCGATACCTCCTCATTACTTATGTGATCTACCCATCTAACCTTCATCATTCTTCTGTAGCACCACATTTCGAAAGCTTCTATTCTCTTCTTGTCCAAACTATTTACCGTTCATGTTTCACTTCCATACGTGGCTATAATCGATGTTAACAAATTTCTCTTCTTCAGAAACGCGTTCCTTGCCATTGCCAGTCTACATTTTATATCCTGTCTACTTCGACCTTCATCAGTTATTTTGCTCCCCAAATATCAAAACTCCTTTATTACTTCAAGTGTCTCATTTCCTAATCTAATTCACTCAGCATCACCTGACTTAATTCGTCTACATTCCATTATCCTCGTTTTGCTTTTGTTGATGTTAATCTTATATCCTCCTTTCAAGACACTGTCCATTCCGTTCAACTGTTCTTCAAAGTCCTTTGCTGTCTCTGACAAAATTACAATGTCATCGGTGAACCTCAAAGTTTTTATTTCTTCTCTATGGACTTTAATACCTACTCCGAAATTTTCTTTTGTTTCCTTTACTGCTTGCTCAATATAAAGATTGAATAACATCGGGGATAGGCTACAACCCTGTGTCACTCCCTTCTCAACTGCTTCCCTTATATTAATAAAACAGACGACTGCAGGGCCTGATTCCTGACTAGAAATGGAGGAAAAATATCCTATGTATATGTGTCCGGAAATGCAACATCGCCACAGTAGATAGGGCTGACGAATGTCAGTTCCGCTGACCACGTGCCGTGTGTTCCCTGTGTATTGCAGGCTGTGCCGTTGATGCAGCGCAATATAAGCAGTAGAATTGTCCGGTATCCATGTCAGGAACAAACCGAGATGGTGTTTGTGTATGCCCAAGCAGATGGAAAAAGGCGAGAGGGCTCCACGGCTATAAAAAAAAAAAAATGCTCTCACAGTCTGCAACCACTTCACAGAACATTTCAAGCCCTTTTTGCGCGTTTGTGTTAGAATGGGACCGGCCGGAGTGGCCGAGCGGTTCTAGGCGCTACAGTCTGGAACCACGCGACCGCTACGGTCGCAGGTTCGAATCCTGCCTCGGGAATGGACGTGTGCGATGTCCTTAGGTTAGTTAGGTTTAAGTAGTACTAAATTCTAGGGGACTGATGACCTCAGAAGTTAAGTTCAAAATGGTTCAAATGGCTCTGAGCACTATGGGACTTAACAGCTGAGGTCATCAGTCCCCTGGAACTTAGAACTACTTAAACCTAGCTAACCTAAGGACATCACACACATCCATGCCCGAGACAGGATTAGAACCTGCGACCATAGCGGTCGCGCGGTTTCAGACTGAAGCGCCTAGAACCACTCGGCCACCCGGGCCGGCAGAAGTTAAGTCCCATAGAGCTCAGAGCAATTTGAACGATTTTGTTAGCATGGGTTCTTTCAGTCAGACGAATGTGCAGAGAGGCGGTGGACTGTGTGTACACCAGATTTGGAGGACTGGGTTCTAGAAGACCGGATTCTACAGGATATTTAGGCGAATCCTAGCACAAGCTTCAGGTAAGTGGACCGCCAACATGGTGTAAGCCAAAGTAAGAATTTGTGTATCCTGCATGACAACCGCTGCTAGCTCTATCACCTGCAATCCCGTGGAGGCCACTTAAAACATCTGTTATGACTTGGATGCTATGCAACTCTGTACTGTGTTCGGGGACGATTTGTTGTTGTTGCACGCACACCGTCCATTTCCGGACGCAAGTTCACAGGGCCTTTTCTCCTCTATTTCCAGTCAGGAATGCGTGGCTGCAGTTTGTCGATTGTATTGATGTTAACCCTCTATTTTGAGAAATAGACCACCAGATACATAAAACATTTCTTAGAAATTACATAAATTTTAGTTTTGAGTTGTCAAGTTATAAAACATTATTCTGTTCATATCCAGATATCCAGACATAAAGAATATACACTACTGGCAATTAAAATTGCTACACCAAGAAGAAATGCAGATGATAAACGGGTATTCATTATTATTATACTAGAACTGACATGTGATCACATTTTCACGCAATTTGGGTGCTTAGATCCTGAGAAATCAGTACCCAGAACAACCACCTCTGCCCGTAATAACGGCCTTGATACGCCTGGGCATTCACTCAAACAGAGCTTGGATAGCGAGTACAGGTACAGCTGCCCATGCAGCTTCAACACGATACCAAAGTTCATCAAGAGTAGTGACTGGCGTATTTTGACGAGCCAGTTGCTCGGCCACCATTGACCACAGTTTTCAATTAGTGATAGATCCGGAGAATGTGCTGGTCAGGGCAGCAGTCAAACATTTTCTGTATCCAGAAAGACCCGTACAGGACCTGCAACATGCGGTCGTGCATTATCCTGCTGAAGTGTAGGGTTTCGCAGGGACGAATGAAGTGTAGAGCCACGGGTCGTAACACATCTGAAATGTAACATCCACTGTTCAAAGTACCGACAGTGCGAACAAGAGGTGACCGAGACGTGTAACCAATGGCATCCCATACGATCACCCCGGGTGATACGCCAGTATGGCGATGACGAATACACGCTTCCAATGAGCGTTCACCGCGATGTCCCCAAACACGGATGCGACCATCATGACGCTGTAAACAGAACCTGGATTTAAGAACCTTCAACATTGCAGCGCGTCAGCAATCGTTGGTTAATATATTAAAAAACTAAAAACCCGCCTAGATTTCGACAAAGCACCTAGTGTTAACCTAGGTTTCGGCGTACATAACTACACCTTCTCCAGAACAACAACAAAAAAACCCACAAGTGCCTAGGAAGACCTTTGTCAATGATTAAAAGAAGCCGGCCGGAGTGGCCGAGCGGTTCTAGGCGCTTGTCTGGAACCGCGCGACCGCTGCGGTCGCAGGTTCGAATCCTGCCTAGGGCATGGATGTGTGTGATGTCCTTAGGTTAGTTAGGTGTAAGTAGTTCTAAGTTCTAGGGGACTGATGACCACAGCAGTTAAGTCCCATAGTGCTCAGAGCCATTTGAACCATTTTTTTTGATTAAAAGAATACCATAGCTATATATTTATAAACGAAAAAGAAAAGGAAAACACGAACAGTACATAAGTACAAAGTCAAAACCACTACTTAACTTAATGGTATTAAGTAGTTCAAAGTTCAAATGTGGGTGAAATCTTATGGGACTTAACTGCTAAGGTCATCAGTCCCTAAGCTTACACACTATTTAACCTAAATTATCCTAAGGACAAATGTTTTCCTTTTCTTTTTCGTTTATAAATGTATAGCTATGGTGTTCTTTTAATCATTAACAAAGGTCTTCTTAGGCACTTGCGGGTTTTCTTGTTGTTCTGAAGAAGGTATAGTTATCTACGCCGAAACCTAGGTTAACGCTAGGTGCTTTTTCGCAATCTAGGCGGGTTTTTAGTTTTTTAATATAAGAACCTGGATTCATCCGAAAAAATGACGTTTTGCCATTCGTGCACCCAGGTTCGTCGTTGAGTACACCATCGCAGGCGCTCCTGTCTGTGAAGCAGCGTCAAGAGTAACCGCAGCCATGGTCTCCGAACTGATAGTCCATGCTGCTGTAAACGTCGTCGAACTGTTCGTGCAGATGGTCGTTGTCTTGCAAACGTCCTCATCTGTTGACCAAGGGATCGAGACGTGGCTGCACGATCCGTTACAGCTATGCGGATAAGATGCCTGTCATCTCGACTGCTAGCGATACGAGGCCGTTGGGATCCAGCACGGCGTTCCGTATTACCCCCCTGAACCCACCGATTCCATTTCATGCTAACAGTCATTGGATCTCGACCAACGCGAGCAGCAATGTCGTCTTATAATAAACCGCAATCGCGATGGGCTACAATCTGACCTTTATCAAAGTCGGAAACGTGATGGTACGCATTTCTCCTCCTTACACGAGGCATCACAACAACGTTTCACCAGGCAACGCCGGTCAACTGCTGTTTGTGTATGAGGAATCGGTTGGGAACTTTCCTCATGTCAGCATGTTGTAGGTGTTGCCACCGGCGCCAACATTGTGTGAATGCTCTGAAAAGCTAATCATTTGCTTATCACAGCATCTTCTTCCTGTCGGTTAAATTTCTCGTCTGTAGCACGTCATCTTCGTGGTGTAGCAATTTTAATGGCCAGTAGTGTATTATTGGGTAACTGAAAATCCATGTTGGGCGCGGCAAGTTGCACAACAAAAACCGTGGTCGGTGAATGTATGGTGTGGGATTTAGGAGGACAGAATTATAGGCCCCTATTTCATCGAAGGAAATCTTTATGGTAGGAAGTACACCACATTCCTGCAAGCAACATTAGGTCTGTTATTGGACGAAATATCTTTAGGAACAAGGAACAGAATGTAGTATCAACACATTTTTCGCTGATGGTTAGAGATGAATTGCAGAGACAATTCCCAATTGGATTGGACGCGGAGGAGATGTGTTGTGGCCGGCTCGTTCGCCAGACTTGACACCTCTGGATTTTTGCTTGTGAGGATTCGTAAAAGACATTGTTTATCAAGACTTTCCAACTACACCTGAAGATGGTTCAAATGGTTCAAATGGCTCTGAGCTCTATGCGACTTAACTTCTGAGGTCATCATTCGCCTAGAACTTAGAACTAATTAAACCTAACTAACCTAAGGACATCACACACATAAATGCCCGAGGCAGGATTCGAACCTGCGACCGTAGCGGTCGCTCGGTTCAATACTGTAGCGCCTAGAACCGCACGGCCACTCCGGGCGGCACACCTGAAGACATACGAGAGAGAATTGTCAGAGCATGTGCTCCGATAGGCGCCTATGTGGTAAGGAATACCACTCAGTCCATGATAAGAAGATTGCAGGACTGCATGGATAACAATGGTCATCACTTCGAACACCTTCTGTAAATGAACCTTCATGCCACTTTTGTGACCTTCGTTGACTAACAAAGACACATAATTGGATTCGTCTTGATAGCCGCTATCAAAAAATAAGTACCAAACTATAGCATCCTATTTAAAAAAAATAAAGTTGACCTTCATATCTCTGAATCGATCCCATCTAGACACAAAAAACCAACGTCATATTATGACCCCCGTTGTCCCATGTAACTTTTGTCCACAAACTTTTCAGCTACTATCATTCTTTCGGAGTTATTCTTGTTGGCAATAGTTAGTGACTAATCTTGTATATATAGGGAGTCCCAAGAGGAATGGTCAGTCTTCCGGGATGTGACAAGAACGATCATTCAAAGCAACAAAAAAAAGTCTAATAAGCACGGGTTCTTAAATGCACACCTTAAGAGCTATGAGCACTTCATTGTCTTTGATACTGCGAAACAAATTTCTTCTACCGCAAGCTCTTTGATTTCCATATTTCAGAGGTGACAGAAAAAAAAGTCCAGTAAACATGGGCTCTAAAGCGCATACCTTAAGAGCTATGACCACTTGTCCATCTTCACTAGTATGAAACACATCTTTTCTACTGAAGAAGTGCTCATAGCTTTTAAGGTATGCATTTTAGAGAACATGTTTCCTGGACGATTTTTTCTTGCTTTGGTCCTTACTACCTCTTCCCAAAATATGGAAAGCAAAGAGCTTGCAGTAGAAGATATTTGTTTTACAGTATCGAAGACGAAGTGCTTAAACTCGTAAGGTATGCATCTGAGAGACCCTTTCTTCGCTTCGAATGAATGTTTGTGTCATTGTTCCTATGACACCCTACATTATAGAGGGTGGTCCATTGATAGTGACCAGGCCAAATATCTCACGAAATAAGCATCAACGAAAAAACTACAAACAACGAAACTCTTCTAGCTTGAAGGGGGAAACCAGATGGAGCTATGGTTGGCCCGCTAGATGGAGCTTCCATAGGTCAAACGGATATCAACCGCGTTTTTTTTAAATAGGAACCCCCATTTTTTATTACATATTCGTGTAGTACGTAAAGAAATAAAAATGTTTTAGTTGGACCACTTTTTTCGCTTTGTGATAGATGTCGCTGTAATAGTCACAAACGTATAACTACGTGGTATCACGTAACATTCCGCCAGTGCGGACGGTATTTGCTTCGTGACACATTACCCGTGTTAAAATGGACCGTTTACCAATTGCGGGAAAGGTCGATATAGTGTTGATGTATGACTACTGCGATCAAAATGCCCAACGGGCGTGTGCTATGTATGCTGCTCGGTATTCTGGACGACATCATCCAAATGTCCGGACCGTTCGCCGGATAGTTACGTTATTTAAGGAAACAGGAGGTGTTCAGCCACATGTGAATCGTCAACCACGACCTGCAACAAATGATGATGCCCAAGTAGCTGTTTTAGCTGCTGTCGCGGCTAAACCGCACATCAATAGCAGACAAATTGAGCGAGAATCGGAAATCTCAAAAACGTCGGTGTTGAGAATGCTACATCAACATCGATGGCACCAGCACCATATTTCTATGCACCATGAATTGCATGGCGACGACTTTGAACGTCGTGTACAGTTCTGCCACTGGGAACAAGACAAATTACGGGACGATGACAAATTTTTTGCACGCGTTCTATTTAGCGACGAAGCGTCATTCACCAACAGTGGTAACGTTAACCGGCATAATATGCACAATTGGGCAACGGAAAATCCACGATGGCTGCGACAAGTGGAAAATCAGAGACCTTGGCGGGTTAGTATACGGTGCGGCATTATGGGAGGAAGGATAATTGGCCCCCATTTTATCGATTGCAATCTAAATGGTGCATTTCCTACGTAATGTTCTACCGATGTTACTACAAGATGTTTCACTGCGTGACAGAATGGCGATGTACTTCCAACATGATGGAAGTCCGGCACATAGCTCGCGTGCGGTTGAAGCGGTATTGAAAAGCATATTTCATGACAGGTGGATTGGTCGTCGACGCACGTTCACCGGATCTGACGTCCCCGGATTTCTTTCTGTGGGGAAAGTTGAAGGATATTTGCTATCGCGATCCACCGACAACGCCTAGCAACATGCGTCAGCGCATTGTCAAACAAATGCATGTGCGAACTTTACGGAAGGCCAACTACTCGCTGTTGAGAGGAATGTCGTTATACGTATTGCCAAATGCATTGAGGTTGACGGACATCATTTTGAGCATTTATTGCATTTATGTGGTATTTACAGGTAATCACGCTGTAACAGCATGCGTTCTCAGAAATGATAAGTTCACAAAGGTAGATGTATCACATTGAAACAACCGATAAAATGTTCAAACATACCTATGTTCTGTATTTTAATTTAAAAAACATACCTGTTAGCAACTGTTCGTCTAAAATTGTGAGTCATATGTTTGTGACTATTACAGCGCCATCTATCACAAAGCGGAAAAAGTAGTCCAACTAAAACATTCATATTTCTTTACGTACTACACGAATATGTAATAAAAATGGGGGTTCCTATTTTAAGAAATGCAGTTGATATCCGTTTGACCTATGGCAGCGCCATCTAGCGGGCCAACCACAGCGCCTTCTGGTTTCCCCCTTCAAGCTAGACAAGTTTCTTTCTTTGTAGTTTTTTCGTTTGACGCTTATTTCGTGAGATATTTGGCCCAGTCACGATCAATGAACCACCCTGCATATATGTAATACAGGGTTGACACATTGGTAGCACTGTTTCCAGTCAGATCACAGAAGTTAACTGCTTTCGGTCGGATAGATGACCTTCGGGTCTGTTGAGCAGAGGTGCTACTTGATTGAGAAGCTGATAATCGCCAGGAGATAGCCAGAAGCTCCACAAGACATGGCCTGAACAATATGAACAAGTGAGTAACGACAAGTATCTCGCTCCAGAAAACGCTGTCCCTGTGTGCAAGCTGCCAGTCACCTGATAGAGTGGCACAGGCGACAGCCTACGGTACAGCCAACCTGCCACTGGCGTTTCGACTTCCAACAGTCCAATGACGTACCACAATGTAACATCAGTTGTCTGATAACCAAAGTAAGACTGTCCTCAGAATCTAGCAGCTTAATCGCCCTGAGGAGGATAACTGTATGACAGTCGAAACATCGAGCTTATGATTGTTTTAATGTTTCATAATGACACGACCTGAAACCCGAAAGGATTTTGTTAAAAGTGACTCTGCCGGCGGTTGTAGCCGAGCGGTTCTAGGCGCTTCAGTCTGGAACAGCGCTGCTGCTACGGTCGCAAGTTCGAATCCTTTCTCGGGCATCGATGTGTGTGATCTCCTTAGGTTTAAGTAGTTCTAAGTTTAGGGGACTGATGACCTCAGATGTTAAGTCCCATAGTGCTTAAAGACATTTCAACCATTTAAAAGTGACTCTGGCTGTAAATGCCCACGCTTGTGTAGAGAGACTGTTAACTGACCTAGGCCGAGTGCGTTCCGCAAGTTGGCAGGCGTGCTGCAGCAGGCGCGTGTTGAATGGCTGCTCGATCCAGACGTCTGGGTCGAAGCCTTCCTTCTCGGCGGCGGCGTCCATGATGTAGCGCAGCGGGTCGCGGTCGTCCAGCGTGCGCAGTAGCCGCATGTGCACTGTCTGAAAGGAGGTGGAACTACATACTTCCGCTGTATGTTGTTTTGAAGCCAGAGTGGGCGCCACTTTAAGTAGCCCAAAACAGTAGCAGACTACTATCTACGAGTGCTTCTTATTAATTATTTCTGTCGTGTGTGCGCAATAACTGTTTTAAATATTAAAAATTATAGAGATTACAGGAAGGCAATTTCGGACGTTTCTCTTTCTTGAATGCGTATGTGCTCTAGTGATACAACACAGTCAGAGTGACGTCGCAGAGAACTGTCACCGCGGTGAACTGAGGGGTATGAATGCGGGAACCTAATGCTAGTTAAGATGGCGGACGTCGTCTTCGAATTTGTGGCGTAATGCTACCTCTCCTCTTTTTCTTACCTCCATGGGAGACAGGCATTGTGTTGAGGTCTTAGACCAAGGTTGTACTGGCTGGTTTAACTTCATGACGTCACAAGGATGGCTGCTTAGGCGGGACTCTGAACAACTGCCTTTCGGAGTGGTAACCTACAGTTTATATGACTTTGTGCAAACATGACATCATTTTGACGTCATACGCTCTATCTAAGATGAAAAGAGCTGTCTACCAACTTTCGTGATCGTTCGGTTCAGAACATGTGAGGCGAACATGACGTTCAGAACCATAACAGTCACCTCAAGTAGAGAGAACTGGAGTTTATGCTTTTTCTTTACTGCAGGGAATGTTAAGTTTGAATTTATGTCGTTTAAAAATGTAACGTTCTGCAATCATGTGGCCTAGGCTGTGGATAACAAAGAAATTAAAGTGTTAGCAAGAATTAGACCCGAAATCTACTGAAAAAATTGACATACCTTCAATAACCCCAAAAGCGAGACTACTTACTGGGTTACAAGGAAAACAAAGCATTGAATTCAGTAACGTATATATTCAACAGTATTCATCAATGTATCCCAGCAAAATAAACTTATTTTGGAATACTTTGAATACTAGTTTCAGGAGTTGGTCTGAAATTAAAAACGATAGATAACCATACCAGCAGACGAATTAACTTGGCAACTCATTTATCTTATGCCCAATGGATAAATGCTGTTTCAAAACATTAAAAACCTCAAGAAAACGTATCGCTACTGGTAAAATTTTTGTAACAACATTACGAAAAACGTTGTACGTGTGGTTAATGATTTATTTCAATTGAATACATTTTTGTTTGGCAAAGAAGTGTCCTAAAATAACTAGCTCGTAAAGTTCCTTTTATACTTTATAGATGGCTGAGACTAAGTTGCTTTTTAATTCTTTTTCAAATGTTTATCACTCTGTTCTATGCTATTTATTCTGAGTGGTAGTTTATATTACCAGATTGTCAACATGTTTTGGGTATTTATTCGTATTTGCGTGTTTCATGCTTCATTTGTACATTACTGACAATGATAAGTCATACTTGAAAGCGAGAGAGACAAAGAGAGAGAGAGAGAGAGAGAGAGAGCATACCGTACGCAAGATGGAATATTACTAAAGAAACATACTTCTGTTAGCTTGATAACGAAGTTTCAGAACCTTTTGGAATCGCAAAGGAGAAAAAAAGAATTCAGATACAGTAGGACGCGGCGCACTTTCATAATTACCCTACAATTCTTAATTCGACGCTCATAGCCACAACACCACTATGAACTAGCGGAGTTCACCCTTTGTTTTATAAATTATACCTCACAAAGGCTTTAACAGCCGATACCTCATTATGTGACGTTTAAGTATAATGAAGCTTACGTTTCTATAAATCTTCAATGTGCAATTGCCTTAAACGGCATACTTTCATAACATTCAAGTTACAGTATCCAGTATGGTGTTCCCCAAGCAGCCAGCGTCGAATGTTGACGAAAATCGATGACAGCTCCTGCGGTCTTCCATAAGTGCGTTTGACGTCAAAATGAAGTTATGTTTGCACAAAGTCTTGTGTACTGTAGTTACCTCTTTCGGGGCAGACGGGCATCAGTTTGCTGATTGAGTGACGTTCACGATGTTATAAGAAAGGCAGCGTGGTCGTTAAGCACAAAATGATAGATTTTTCGGCAGGTCAAGGTATCATGATCCTGCAAGGCAGTAGCTATTCTAGCAGACGAAATAAAGCAGCAGCCATGATATCTGCAAGCGGTACTTACACTGAAATATTGGAGGCTATTGCTGCATTGTGTCCTTTTGTGCTGCCAAGTCATTCTAGCGATTTACATTTGTAGAAAGAAATAAGTTGCCCACTAATAAAATACTGTATGTGTACGTTTAACTGGTACTGCCTAATGAATGCAGTAGCTCTGCCGTGAACACTGAACTAATAATCTAAAGGTCTAGAGGTCAATCCCACATTGATACTACATTTTTTTTTCTTTTATCGCTTTATCTCCGCTAGCAGCGAAGTGTCCATTAATTTTACTAACTTACGACCAGCCATCAACTTCGTTGCATATTTGACTGGCTAGGTGGGTTACATCATTATGCAACTGATAATACTGACTATCCATACTTGACCTACATAACACAAGCGTTATTTCTCTCATTTCAAATTTAAAAAACAGATAACTACATGCTACATAAATTTATATAAAAGTGAACATTTGTAGAAAGTTTCTGTCTGAGTTCTCTATACTTCTTAAAAAGTTGTGGATTACACATATGTCCTACACATTTCGTTATTTTTATGTATGGAAAGTATATATTAGAAAAGAATGTATTAAACCATACATAAATTGACCCTAATCTGCATTTTCCAGACCGTGTCTTGCGAGTGTGTGTGCGTTTGTGTATGTTACTGTCACTGCTAAGGGACATCTACATCTGCATCTAGATGGATACTCTGAAAATCACTTTTAAGTGCCTGGCAGAGGGTTCATCGAACCACCTTCACACTTCTATATTATTCCAAACTCATATAGCGCGCGGAAAGAATGAACACGTATATCTTTCCGTATGAGCTCTGATTTCCCTTATTTTATCTCGGTGATCGTTCCTCCCTATGTAAGTCGGTGTCAACAAAATATTTTCGCATTCGGAAGAGAAAGTTGGAGGCTGGAATTTCGTGAGAAGATTCCAGCGCAACGAAAAACGTCTTTCTTTTAATGACGTCCATCTCAAATCCTGTATCATTTCCGTGACTCTCTCTCCCATATTTCGCGATAATACAAAACATGTTGCCTTTCTTTGAACTTTTTCGATGTACTGCGTCAGTCCCATCTGGTAAGGATACAATACCGCGCAGCAGTATTCCAAAAGAGGACGGACAAACGTAGTGTAGGCAGTTTCCTAAGTAGGTCTGTTACATTTTCTTAGTGTCCTGCCAATAAAACGCAGTCTTTGGTTAGCCTTGACCACAACATTTTCTTTGTGTTCCTTCCAATTTAAGTTGTTCGTAATTGTAATACATACACTCCTGGAAATGGAAAAAAGAACACATTGACACCGGTGTGTCAGACCCACCATACTTGCTCCGGACACTGCGAGAGGGCTGTACAAGCAATGATCACACGCACGGCACAGCGGACACACCAGGAACTGCGGTCTTGGCCGTCGAATGGCGCTAGCTGCGCAGCATTTGTGCACCGCCACCGTCAGTGTCAGCCAGTTTGCCGTGGCATACGGAGCTCCATCGCAGTCTTTAACACTGGTAGCATGCCGCGACAGCGTGGACGTGAACCGTATGTGCAGTTGACGGACTTTGAGCGAGGGCGTATAGTGGGCATGCGGGAGGCCGGGTGGACGTACCGCCGAATTGCTCAACACGTGGGGCGTGAGGTCTCCACAGTACATCGATGTTGTCGCCAGTGGTCGGCGGAAGGTGCACGTGCCCGTCGACCTGGGACCGGACCGCAGCGACGCACGGATGCACGCCAAGACCGTAGGATCCTACGCAGTGCCGTAGGGGACCGCACCGCCACTTCCCAGCAAATTAGGGACACTGTTGCTCCTGGGGTATCGGCGGGGACCATTCGCAACCGTCTCCATGAAGCTGGGCTACGGTCCCGCACACCATTAGGCTGTCTTCCGCTCACGCCCCAACATCGTGCAGCCCGCCTCCAGTGGTGTCGCGACAGGCGTGAATGGAGGGACGAATGGAGACGTGTCGTCTTCAGCGATGAGAGTCGCTTCTGCCTTGGTGCCAATGATGGTCGTATGCGTGTTTGGCGCCGTGCAGGTGAGCGCCACAATCAGGACTGCATACGACCGAGGCACACAGGGCCAACACCCCGCATCATGGTGTGGGGAGCGATCTCCTACACTTGCCGTACACCACTGGTGATCGCCGAGGGGACACTGAATAGTGCACGGTACATCCAAACCGTCATCGAACCCATCGTTCTACCATTCCTAGACCGGCAAGGGAACTTGCTGTCCCAACAGGACAATGCACGTCCGCATGCATCCCGTGCCACCCAACGTGCTCTAGAAGGTGTAAGTCAACTACCCTGGCCAGCAAGATCTCCGGATCTGTCCCCCATTGAGCATGTTTGGGACTGGATGAAGCGTCGTCTCACGCGGTCTGCACGTCCAGCACGAACGCTGGTCCAACTGAGGCGCCAGGTGGAAATGGCATGGCAAACCGTTCCACAGGACTACATCCAGCATCTCTACGATCGTCTCCATGGGAGAATAGCAGCCTGCATTGCTGCGAAAGGTGGATATACACTGTACTAGTGCCGACATTGTGCATGCTCTGTTGCCTGTGTCTATGTGCCTGTGGTTCTGTCAGTGTGATCATGTGATGTATCTGACCCCAGGAATGTGTCAATAAAGTTTCCCCTTCCTGGGACAATGAATTCACGGTGTTCTTATTTCAATTTCCAGGAGTATAGATATTTAGCTGAATTTACGGCTTTTAGATTAGACTGATCTATGGTGTAACCGAAGTTTAACGAGTTCCTTTTAGCACTCATGTGGATGACCTCAAACTTTTCCTTATTTAAGGTCTACTGCCGCTTTTCGCACCATTCCGATATTTCTTCTAAATCGTTTTGCAGTTTGTTTTGATCTTCTGATGACTTTGTTAGTCGATAAACGACAGCGTCATCTGCAACCAACCTAAGACGGCTGCTCAGATTGTCTCCCAAATCGTTTATATAGATAAGGAACAGCGAAGGGCCTATAACACTACCTTGGGGAACGCCAGAAATCACTTCTGATTATGTTCTTAACTTCGTCTAAGTTCGTTTCCTTTCAAGTTACTCAGGATATCTCAAGAAACTAAATTTCAACATATTATCACAACAAATAATCTTCTAGATTTCTGAATTAAACCTTTGCGCTTTTTTGTCCTTACAATATGCCTCCAGAAGTTGCATATGTTGAGATGTGATGTTTGTAAGATAACCGAAAATATTGTCCATTAAATGTCGGTCATTGAGTGTGAAGTGGTCGACAGGTACCCATTAGACGATCTCAGATATTTCCGATAAGGATAAAAGCTGAAGCAATGAATTAAAATTTGTGCCACAGCCAAGTCCCCAGCTTACTTGGCAGATGCCCTAACCACTACATGACCATAGCGCTGGGGCTCCCACAGCTGCACGGATTATTCTAATCCAGTGCCCTCCCTAATACAAACTTAAATTCACACCTTCAGCCCATTTTCCCCTTCTTAAATCGTCTGTACTGTCGAGGCTCCGTGACATTGGAACAGGACCCCAGCTTTCTCCCTCAGGCATAGGTGATCTATTGACCTGATGGAATTACATTTTCCTGGAGACATGTAAGTCTCAACTTTATCGTCAATAAGAAGAGAAGTTGACACAATGGGTTAAAATTTGTGCCACAGACTGGACTTGAATTCAGGTCTCTTGCTTACTCGGCAGACGCACTACTCCGTTCATCATAAGAATAAACCTGATGTCAACAAACACATGCGTTGATTGGTCAACAGACGTAGCCCTCAAACTCTGGTGTTGTTCCGCTCTTGGAAGTAGGTATAATTTGTGTATTAGATATTTTATTGCTACGTCACTGTAAATGAAACTTTAAGACATTTTGATGTATTAACAGCCATCAACGTTTTTCTGAATCATACTTTAGCTAAGTATTTCAAAAATCGTGTACAGTCAGATTCTCTGTAAGCGCTACTTGTGCTCTCATTGTCTCACTGATTATATGTACCGCAAAAATGGATAACACTGCTTCCCGCTTCGTAGTGAAACAAGGGCGCTGAACACCGTTAATGGCCAGAAACGAGTTGTTCTTAATGTTTTTCACAACATTGCACAGAAAAATGTGTTTTGGCGTTTGTTGAGAAAACTGTAATAAATGTAAGAGACGCAACGCAAATTGTTGGCTAGGCGTAATCGATAGCGTCGTTGATTTGAAAGGGCAGGTGGACGGTGATTCGAAACCCGTTGTGGGCAACAGTTCTTTTTGTTCCGTTTGAATATGTAAATCATTTGAATATGAAATTTATCAACATGTGGTAATTAATTCATACATAACCATCATTTTTTCCAGAAAAATGCAATTCTTCTGGTTTGTAATTACATGTCACAAGCAGAATCCTGGTTTTCATTGCAAATACACATTCTTAATCATTGATATATTATAAAAGATTGTTACAGATTTTGAAGTTAACAAAACGTTATGCAATTAAATTTCTTGGAGAAAAATGAAAAATCAAATACTCTTTGTTTGAATATTTCCACTGTTTTACAGGACAGATGTGGTCTCTCACGAGCCGGAATGATAAGCGTCGTAGAAAACGCAAAACGATTCTCACGGCGTCGAGCAGACTGTACAAATGCTGCATTTTTACAGTTTTCACCGAGCCACTGCTATCTGAATCCAATAGAACTGACCTGGAGCCAAGTTAAGGGATTTTTCGCGAGAAATAACAAGACATTTAAGCTGTCAAAGTTATTGGAACTAATGCACGAAGCTTTATGACACGTCACTGCCGAACGATGGCGAAATGCAGAGCAGTATGTCATGAGAGAGGACGAGGCAGACATGTCAAAGCTTCATCCCTTCAACTTCATTTTTATCTGGGATTCTGGTGGCTTGGTATTCTGCTGTTGATTGCCTCATTATCAGTGTATCGGTACTAAAATGTACCGCTTTCGTCGGAGTCCGATACGGAAAATGTTCAGAGATTACCAGACGACTGACTGTAATACCTTCAGTGGCTTCAATATTTAAGTACATGGTGAAGCCCAGAGCGCGCTTTTACGCCGCACATAGGTCATACAGAAAAATTACCCTTGTTAAAGTCAGAAATTTGCATAACTCTTGTTTTTAACTACAGTACCACGTTAGCTAAGATCGAGAGCATATTTTCCTTCAGATTACCTAAGAAGCGTATCGACTGAGTCTTATAATTATTTCCTTCTGTTTGAAAATTAAATGACACTCCAGGCTATATTGTTCTCAGCTCGTTTCTTCTCTTGTCTTTACTACAACTGTTCACGTCACTGCAGTTTGTTGGACAAGGTGGCTAGCCAGTGCTTTCCAAGTTAAATGCGCCGGTAAAGCTGTTGTCCAGTATTATCGCCGAGCCGATCTACGCGTAACGAACAGCATAAAACGTGTCCTCATCATCGTACTTAACTGTACTCGAGACAGAGTGGCTTCTGCTCCACCCGAAAAGTAATCCAATGAGGTCCCAGCAAACGCGGAAGAATCCATAGTGTAATGTTTACGCGAGGTTCATTCTTATGATGAACGGAGTATAACCACTACACCACTTTAGCATTATGGCTAGGACAGCGCTATCCTTGTCCACCCCCCCCCACCCCACATGAACCATGGACCTTGCCGTTGGTGGGGAGGCTTGCGTGCCTCAGCGATACAGACAGCCGTACCGTAGGTCAACCACAACAGAGGGGTATCTGTTGAGAGGCCAGACAAACGTGTGGTTCCTGAAGAGGGGCAGCAGCCTTTTCAGTAGTTGCAGGGGCAAGAGTCTTACTGATTAACTGATCTGGCCGTGTAACACTAACCAAAACGACCTTGCTGTGCTGGTACTGCGAATGGCTGAAAGCAATGGGAAACTACAGCCGTAATTTTTCCCGAGGGCATGCAGCTTTACTGTATGGTTAAATGATAATGGCGTCCTCTTGGGTAAAATATTCCGGAGGTAAAATAGTCCCCCATTCGGATCTCCGGGCGGGGACTACTCAAGAGGCCGTCGTTATAAGGAGAAAGAAAACTAGTGTTCTATGGATCGGAGCGTGGAATGTCAGATCCCTTAATCGGGCAGGTAGGTTAGAAAATTTAAAAAGGGAAATGGATAGGTTAAAGTTAGATATAGTGGGAATTAGTGAAGTTCGGTGGCAGGAGGAACAAGACTTCTGGTCAGGTGAATGCAGGGTTAACAATACAAAATCAAATAGAGGTAATGCAGGAGTAGGTTTAATAATGAATAAAAAAATAGGAGTACGGGTAAGCTACTACAAACAGCGTAGTGAACGCATTATTGTGGCCAAGATAGACACGAAGCCCACGCCTACTACAGTAGTACAAGTCTATATGCCAACTAGCTCTGCAGATGACGAAGAAATTGATAATAAGGATGATGAGATAAAAGAAATTATTCAGATAGTGAAGGGAGACGAAAATTTAATACTCATGGGTGACTGGAATTCGACAGTAGGAAAAGGGAGAGCAGGAAACGTAGTAGGTGAATATGGATTCAGGGTAAGAAATGTAAGAGGAAGCCACCTGGTAGAATTTTGCACAGAGCATAAATTAATCATAGCTGACACTTGGTTCAAGAATCATGAAAGAAGGTTGTATAGATGGAAGAAGCCTGGAGGTACTAGAAGGTATCAGATAGATTATATAATGGTGAGACAGAGATTTAGGAACCAGGTTTTAAATTGTAAGACATTTCCAGGGTCAGATGTGGGCTCTGATCACAGTCTATTGGTTATGAACTGTAGATTAAAACTGAAGAAACTGCAAAAAGGTGGGAGCTTAAGGAAATGGGACCTGGATAAATTGACTAAACCAGAGGTTGTACAGAGTTACAGGGAGAGCATGGGGGAACAATTGACAGGAAGGGGGGAAAGAAATACAGTAGAAGAGAATGGGTAGCTTTGAGGGATGAAGTAGTGAAGGCATCAGAGGATCAAGTAGGTAAAAAGACGAGGGCTAGTAGGAATCCTTGGGTAAAAGAAGAAATATTGAATTTAATTGAAAAAAGGAGAAAATATAAAAATGCAGTAAATGAAGCAGGCAAAAAGGGATACAAACGT
The DNA here is from genome assembly GCF_023864275.1 of Schistocerca cancellata. NCBI lineage: Eukaryota > Metazoa > Arthropoda > Insecta > Orthoptera > Acrididae > Schistocerca > Schistocerca cancellata. The sequence continues at coordinate 329,623,369 of NC_064633.1, read as the reverse complement.
CTCAAAAATGAGATCGTCAGGAAGTGCAAAATGGCTAAGCAGGGATGGCTAGAGGACAAATGAAAGGATGTAGAGGATTATCTCGGTGGGGGTAAGATGGATACTGCCTACAGGAAAATTAAGGAGACCTTTGGAGAAAAGAGAAACACTTGTATGATATCAAGAGCTCAGATGGAAACCGAGTTCTAGGCAAAGAATGGAAACCAGAAAGATGGAAGGGGTATATATAAGGTCCATAGAAGTGCGATGTATTTGAGGACAATATTATGGAAATGGAAGAGGATGCAGATGAAGATGAAATGGGAGATATGATACTGCGTGAACAGTTTGATAGACCACTGAAAGACCTGAGTCTAAACAGGGCCCCGGGAGTAAACAACACTCCATTAGAATTACTGACAGTCTTGGGAGAGCCAGTCCTGACAAAACTCTACCATCTGGTGAGCAAGATGTACGAGACAGGCAAAATACCCTCAGACTTCAAGAAAAATACAATAATTCCAATCCCAAAGAAAGCAGATATTGACAGACGCGAAAAATAGCGAACTATCAGTTTAATAAGTTACAGCCGCAAAATACTAACGCGAATTCTTTACAGGCGAATGGAAAAACTGGTAGAAGCCGACCTCGGGGAAGATCAGTTTGGATTCCGTAGAAATATTGGAACACGTGAGGCAATACTGACCCTACGACTTATCTTAGAAAATAGATAAAGGAAAGGCAAACCTACGTTTCTAGCATTTGTAGACTTACAGAAAACTTTTGACAATGTTGACTGGAATACTCTCTTTCAAAATTCTGAAGGTGGTAGGGGTAAAATACAGGGAGCGAAAGGCTATTTACAATTTGTACAGAAACCAGATGGCGGTTATAAGAGTCGAGGGACATCAAAGGGAAGCACTGTTTGGGAATGGAGTGAGACAGGATTGTAGCCTATCCCAGATGTTATTCAATTTGTGTACTGAGCAAGCACTACAGGAAACAAAAGAAAAATTTGGAGTAGGTATTAAAGTCCATGGAGAAGAAATAAAAACTTTGAGGTTCGCCGATGACATTGTAATTCTATCAGACACAGCAATGGACCTGGATGAGCAATTGAACGGAATGGACAGTGTCTTCAAAGGAGGATATAAGATGAACATCAACAAAAGCAAAACGAGGATAATGGAATGTAGTCGAATAAAGTCCGGCGATGCTGAAGGAATTAAATTAGGAAATGAGACACTTAAAGTAGTAAAGGAGTTTTGCTATTTGGGGGCAAAATAACTGATGATGATTGAAGTAGAGAGGATATAAAATGCAGACTGGTAATGGCAAGGAAAGCGTTTCTGAAGAAGAGAAATTTGTTAACATCGAGTATAGAGTTAAGCGTCAGGAAGTCGTTTCTAAAAGTATTTGTATGGAGTGTAGCCATGTATGGAAGTGAAACATGGACGATAAATAGTTTGGACAAGAAGAGAATAGAAGCTTTCGAAATGTGGTGGTACAGAAGAATGATGAAGATTAGACGGGTAGATCACAAAACTAATGATGAGGTATTGAATAGAATTGGGGAGAAGAGAAGTTTGTGGCACAACTTGACTAGAAGAAGGGATCGGTTGGTAGGACATGTTCTGAGGCATCAAGGGATCTCCAGTTTGGTATTGGAGGGCAGCGTGGAGGGTAAAAATCGTAGAGGGAGACCAAGAGATGAATACACTAAGCATAGTCAGAAGGATCCTAGTCCAATTCCCTCCCGAACACAAACTTCAATGCACACATTCAGCACATTTAATCATCATCAATAGTGTAGCGGTTCGTGATGTGATGGCTAGCATATCTGCCTTGTAAGCACGAGCCCCAGGTTCAAGTCCCAGCTATGAAACAAATTCATTGCTTCAGCTTCTATCCTTATCTAAGATAAAGTTTAGACTTATATGTCTCCAGGAAACTGTAATTCCATCAGATCACAGACTATGTTAAAATGTTGCGTTAAGTTTTTCTTAACGATCAAAGGAAGATATAGTAATTCTTACCACACAAAATTTAATTCTTTGTGAGTAGAAGCTTCTTAAGTCAAGGGCAACAAAATACCAGGGTTGCATTTCAAAATTTTCGGCCAAGCTTGAACTGTCTGACTTCAGTGAATAATTATGATACAGCTGCCAAATATGGCAAGATGACTGAAAAAAAATTGCATTGTGCACTTTCTATATGATATATGTCAGTTGATTCACTAATTTTGCTCCAAGTGGCAAAATTGTTTGACAAAGTTTCTCTTAATTTTGAGTACTTTTATCTCTTGAATGGTTGGTTGGTCACCAGTCTTGTGGTTAACATTGCTAAATATTGAACACATGCCCCCAGGTTCGATTGTCTGGATGGTCAGGGGGGGGGAGAGGGGGAGGAAATTTTCCCGGCAAGGGACTGGGTGTGTGTGTTGTCCGCATTATCATTTCATCATCATCATCAACACGCAAGACCCCATAGTGGCGTCAAATAAAAAGGCTTGCATCAGATGGCCGAACTCCCTGGAAGGGGACTTCAGGCCGAAGTGCCATAAACAAATTTCTTTTTTTCGTTAGCTGGTTTATGGAATCCTCCTCGCGTTATCTTGTTGTCTAGTCGCTTATTTAGAAAACCTGCCAGTTAGATCACTTTTGGGTTCATAGTTATTAAGATATAAGATGTGTGAGAAAAGTAATGAGGCTGATTCTTTTATCTTCCTAAGTTTTTATTTTGTATTTTTCAAACGACACTATTGTCCCCTTCACAGTAGTTCCCTTCGCCATCTATACACTGGCTGAGTCGTTGTTCCCAGTATTGACAGCAGCGCTTAAAGGCTCCAACTGGTAGGGCCTTTTACTTGTCGGTCACACTCTTTCGAATGTTTTAGAGTCCCAAAATGACGTCCTTTTAAGACATTTTTCAATTTAGGGAAAAGAAAAAAGTCACAAGGACTCAGATCAGGTGAATAAGGCGATTGAGGAACAACGGGAATGGTTTTTGTGGTCAAAAATTCCGTGATGAAAGTGGCCATGTGACATGGGACGTTGTCATGATGCAACATCCACTCTGTGCAAACCTTCTGCAGGTGCAAATCATCGACCAAAATTTGATGTTCGATGAAAATGTGTAAGTTTAATAGGTCACCCGTCATGCTCATTGTTAAATGTTATTATGATCTCACAAGAGCACACAAACATTCGACCTTTTCATTGTTTTTTCCATTGAGGGTCTCCCTGAGCGAGGTTTATCTCCAATGTGTTCCCCGACCTCCAAAAATGATTTTCATCAGCGAAAAACTTGTGCTCTTCATAAGGAATGTCCCCTGTACGCCTGTTTCAACTTTTCACACTCGGAAATTCCCCAAGTGTAACACAAAACTTGATGCCATAACGTTGCTCTAATTTCCACGCTTCCATTTACGTAAGGCACAACAAAAACACAGCTTCACTGATGGCGCTCTCCAAAATCACATAATGGCCGTAAAGGGCTGAAATTCGAGCTGAGCATTTGGAAGGAATGGACACACCGCTGTACACAAGTAGAACAACACAGGGTTGCCAGATCGCTCACAGTGTTGTCGCTTTTCTCACATACCTTGTATGTGGTAATGAAAGTAATCAAAAAACTGTCAGCAAAAATTAATGATTTTACCCTCGGATCTCAGAAGAAAAGCCTGATCCACACCTGCGTTTATCAGCATTTAAAACAGCATTCTTTTCTCTTCAAGAAACGAATTTTTCTCGACGACAAATTTCTTTGAAGATCTAAAATTATCGTATAAAGGTTGTCGTGTAAATCACTGTTACGATGCAAAAAATGGCTCTGAGCACTATGGGACTCAACATCTTAGGTTATAAGTCCCCTAGAACTTAGAACTACTTAAACCTAACTAACCTAAGGACATCACACACACCCATGCCCGAGGCAGGATTCGAACCTGCGACCGTAGCAGTCCCGCGGTTCCGGACTGCAGCGCCAGAACCGCTAGACCACCACGGCCGGCACTGTTACGATGCATCGTGTTCTTAGAGCATACAGTTTGTTGGAAATTAGAGCTCCAGTTCAGTATGCCTTCAACAGAAAGTGAAATGGAAGGATTTATCTGTAATATTTCAACTTTTAGAGCCACACAACACATGAAAAACAGATCGACTGTTAAAAAATTGAATCCAATTTTATTTCTGCAACTGACTCTGCCTGCTGTTGCTTTGAAAATCTTATGAATTTAGCAAGTGAATAAGGCCTGCCATACAGTACTTTCAATAATTTGTTTCCTACAGGTGTTCAGTTGCTAACCTATGATTTTAGCAAAATATAAGAGACCTTTATTAGGAACAAAAGGAATAGTTGGGGATTCTTTCGGAACAGAGGTTCAACGATAAATCCACAACTTGTCTTCATCAAAACGTCATTTTGTGACAAAATTGGAATCTGTGCAACAATCATACAGGAACTCTTTTTCAAAAATGTTTCATCACACTCGGAAAAAAGATATTAATAAAACTTTGGCAAATTAAAAATTACAAAAATCAAGAAAGGATGTTAGGTTGCGCAAAAATAGTCTTAAAACTGATACGTGGAACTTTGCAACATATTAGCATATGTTACAGCTTCAGTGGTATTTGATCATATTAAGGTAGAAGTCAGTAAAATGTTTCATAGCAGGATCAGCTTACCAGCGCAAAATTCAAAGGATCAGTAAATTCATACAAAAAATATGTAAAACGTAAAGTTTGACAAACACAAAGCTTAATACGCAATAAGTATCATCTGCTGCAGGCTTTGACCCAGGTGAGTTACAGTAGCTAGTTGTTTCAAGTAAACAGCAGTGCATCAGCTTCTCTGATTGTACTTAGCTATTGCCAGACTTACAACTTTCAACCTATGTGGAGAAAATTCAGATTTTCATACTGACACCAAATACAATACTGGACATTAAAATTGCTACACCAAGAAGAAATGGAGATGATAAATGGGTATTCATTGGGCAAATATATTATACTAGAACTGACATGTCATTACATTTTCACGCAATTTGGGTGCATAGATCCTGAGAAATCAGTACCCAGAACAACCACCTCTGGCAGTAATAACGGCCTTGATACGCCTGGGCATTGAGTCACAGAGCTTGGATGGCGTGTACAGATACAGCTGCCCATGCAGCTTCAACACGATACCACAGTTGATCAAGAGTAGGGACTGGCGTATTGTGACGAGCCAGTTGCTCGGCCACCATTGACCAGACGTTTTCAATTGGTGAGAGATCTGGAGAATGTGCTGGTCAGGGCAGTAGTCGAACATTTTCTGTATTCAGAAAGGCACGTACAGGACCTGCAACATGCGGTCATGCATTATCCTGCTGAAATGTAGGGTTTTGCAGGGATCGAATGAAGGGTAGAGCCACGGGTCGTAACACATCTGAAATGTCAGTGCCGTCAATGCGAACAAGAGGTGACCGAGACGTGTAACCAATGGCACCCCACAACATCACGACAGGTGATACGCCTGTCTGGCGATGACGAATACACACTTCCAATGTGCGTTCACCGCGATGTCGCCAAACACTGATGCGACCATCATGATGCTGTAAACAGAACCTGGATTCATCCGAAAAAAATGACGTTTTGCCATTCGTGCACCCAGGTTCGTCGTTGAGTACACCATCGCAGGCACTCCTGTCTGTGATGCAGCGTCAACGGTAACCGCAGCCATGGTCTGCGAACGTCGTCGAACGGTTCGTGCAGATGTTTGTTGTCTTGCAAACGTCCCCATCTGTTGACTCAGGGATCAAGACGTGGCTGCACGATCCGTTACAGCCATGCGCATAAGATGCCTGTCATCTCGACTGCTAGTGATACGAGGCCGTTGGGATCCAGCACGGCGTCCCGTATTACCCTCCTGAACCCACCGATTCCATATTCTGCTAACAGTCATTGGATCTTGACCAACGCGAGCAGCAATGTCGCGATACGATAAACCGCAATCGCGATGGGCCACAATCCGACCTTTATCAAAGTCGGAAACGTGATAGTACGTATTTCTCCTCCTTACACGAGGCATCACAACAACGTTTCACGAGGCAACGCCGGTTAATTGCTGTTTGTGTATGAGAAATCGGTTGGAAACTTTCCTTATGTCAGCACGTTGTAGGTGTCGCCAGCGGCGCCAACCTTGTGTGAATGCTCTGAAAGCTAATCATTTGCATATCACAGCATCGTCTTCCTGTCGGTAAAATTTCGCGTCTTTAGCACGTCATCTTCGTGGTGTAGCAATTTTAGTGGTCAGTAGTGTAGTTGGTCCATTAAAAAATACATTCAGTAAAAATTTGTGTTTATAGGATGTTGGTTGAAACGGCTGAACAGTCGAAATTGATAAAGGTGCCCTAAAAACACCAGGTAAAAAGTCTCATTGACTGGAGTGGAATTCTCCTTAGTGAAGAGTCCCGCTTCCAACTGAGCTCATATGACCAGCAGAGACGTGTTTGGTTACGCTGCAGACAGTGGTAGGACACCAAACCGACTATCGAGCGTCATGCAGCCCGCCAGCGAGGAGTGATTGTCTGGGATGCCATTTCTTTTCATAGCTTGACCCTTTTGGTTGTCACACGCCGCACCGTTCAGCACAGCGGTACGTCGACGATATTATTACAATTCAGCAAAATAATGTTCGCTCGCAGGTGAGAGTGTCTACTACTTGTCTTCGTGCTCGCCAAACGTTCAAACCCTACCTTGTCCAGCAAGTTTGCCGGATCTCTCCCCAATCGAGAACATCTGGAGCATTGTGGGCGGGGCTCTCCAACAGCTCGGATTTTTGACGATCCAACGCGCCAGTTGGACAGAATTTGGCATGATGTACCTCAGAAAGACATTTACATCTACATCTACGTGATTACTCTGCTATTCACAATAAAGTGCCTGGCAAAGGTTTCAGTGAACCACCTTCAAGCTGTCTCTCTACCGTTCCACTCTTGAACGGCACAATGAAAAACGAGCACTTAAACTTTTCTGTGCGAGCCCTGATTTCTCTCATTTTATCGTGATGATCATTTCTCCTTATGAAGGTGGACGCAAACAGAATGTTTTCACAATCGGAGGAAAAAACTGGTGATTGAAATTTCATGAGAAGATCCCGTCGCAACGAAAAACACCTTTGTTTTAATGATTGCCGCTCCAATTCACGTATTATGTCTGTGACACTATCTCCCCAATTGCGCGATAATACAAAACGAGCTGCCCTTCTTTGTACTTTTTCGATGTCATCCGTCAGTCCCTCCAGATGCGGATCCCACACCACACAGCAATACTCCAGAATAGGGCGGACAAGCGTGGTGTAAGCAGTCTCTTTAGCAGACCTGTTGCACCTTCTAAGTGTTCTGCCAAAGAATCGCCGTCTTTGGTTTGCTCTACCCACAATATTATCTATGTGATCGTTCCAATTTAGGTTATTTGTAATTGTAATCCCTAAGTATTTAGCCGAATTTACAGCCTTCAGATTTGTGTGTCTTATCGCGTAATCGAAATTTAGCTGATTTCTTTTAGTACTCATGTGAATAACTTCACACTTTTCTTTATTCAGGGTCAATTGCCACTTTTCGCACCATACAGATATCTTATCTAAATCATTTTGCAAGTCGTTTTGATCATCTGATGACTTAACAAGACGGTAAATGACACCATCATCTGCAAACAATCTAAGGCGGCTACTCTGATTGTCTGCTATGTCGTTAATATAGATCAGGAACAATAGAGGGCCTGTAACAGTTCGCTAGCCGGGGTGGCCGAGCGGTTCTAGTCGCTACAGTCTGGAACCGCGCGACCGCTACGGTCGCAGTTCGAATCCTGCCTTGGGCATGGATGTGTGTGATGTCCTTAGGTTAGTTAAGTTTAACCAGTTCTAAGTTCTAGGGGACTGATGACCTCAGAAGTTAAGTTCCATAGTGCTCAGAGCCATTTGAATATAACACTTCCTTGGGGAACGCCTGATATTACTTCCGTTTTACACGGTGACGGTCCGTCTATTACTACGAACTGTGACCCTTCTGACAGGAAATCACGAATCCAGTCCCACAACTGAGGCCACACCCCGTAGGCACGCAGTTTGGTGAGAAGACGCTTGTGAGGAACGGTGTTGAAAGCCTTCTGGAAATCTAAAAATATGGAATCAATTTGACATCCACTGTCGATAGCACTTATTACTTCATGAGTATAAAGAGCTAGTTGTGTTTCACGAGAACGATATTTTCTGATTGCGTGCTGACTATGAGTCAGTAAATCGTTTTCTTCGAGGTACTATGAAATGTTCGAATACAGTATATGTTCCAAAACCCTACTGCAAATAGACCTTAGTGATATAGGCCTGTAATTCAGCGGATTACTCCTACTTCCGTTTTTGGACATTGGTGTGACTTGAGCAATTTTACAGTCTTTAGGTACCGATCTTTCTTTGAGCGTGTGGTTGTATATAAGTGCTAAATATTGAGCTATTTTATCAGCATACTCTGAGAGGAACCTGACTGGTATACAATCTGGACCGGGGGCATTGCTTTTATTAAGTGATTTAAGCTGCTTTGTTACACCGAGGATATCTACTTCTATGTTTCTCATCATGGCAATTGTTCTTGACTGGAATTCAGGAATATTTACTTCGTCTTCTTTGGTGAACAAGTCATGGAAAACTGTGTTTAATAACTCTGCTTTAGTGGCACTGTCATGAGTGACTTCACCGTTCTTATCGCGCAATGAAGGTTTTGATTGCGTCTTGCCAACACTATCAATCAGTGTCAAGCCGAATAACTGGTTGGGTTAGGGCCAGAGGAGGACCAACGCATCATTGACTTGTTCAATTTCACAAGCTCTTTCTCTTGAATATATCATCCTGTTTTTGTGAAATTGTAATGATTTGTTTGTCTGTACATGTACATCCCATCTAACGATTTTTGTCCCATTCGTATCATTCCTTCGGTGCGTCTTTTTTTTTCAGAGCGTTTATTTAAAGCCAGTGAAAATTCAGTGATGTGTAACCAACAAATAATCCCAATGGAAGCTGCTAGATGGACGCTAATTACAAATCCGTCCATGCTGTCGCATGCCAATACCCAACATCACACTATAAAATAGTCACGTGGCCTCCCGTGCACCAACTGAAGTTGAGCCTAAAAGGTTCGAAAAACAGTGTATGGAATAAATATTTCCTGCGGTATTTTAATACAAATGCGCAAAATGCAAGAAAGACGAGTGGGTAACCTCTTGTTCTGGCGCTGCAGTCCGGAACCGCGGGACTGCTACGGTCGCAGGTTCGAATCCTGCCTCGGGCATGGGTGTGTGTGATGTCCTTAGGTTAGTTAGGTTTAAGTAGTTCTGAGTTCTAGGGGACTTATGACCTAAGATGTTGAGTCCCATAGTGCTCGGAGCCATTTGAACCATTTTGGTAACCTCTTCAACGAGACCTCCTGACTTGTAAACACGCCTGTCTTACACGTATTTAATGAAACGCTTAAATCTTAAGCACCTGGTGCATACACACTTCGTATAACTTTACAGTTGTGTGTTTTTTTGTGTTAGTTCAATTCCGATCCCAATCTGGACAGGCTGCAAGATACATTGCCTGCTAGACCGACGTGTATTATCAGTCACGACAATACCCTTTTTCGATGGCATCTCATGCGATCGGCAACGGCTAAAGTGCACCGCACCTGTCGAGCGAGTCATCCAATTTACTCTGTTATACATTTAAAATGTTGTCCCAGAATTAAATTAAAGGACGGTCGGTGTGGCCGAGCGGTTCTAGGCGCTTCAGTCTGGAACCGCACGACCGCCACGGTCGCAGGTTCGAATCCCGCCTCGGGCATGGATGTGTGTGATGTCCTTAGGTTAGTTAGGTTTAAGTAGTTCTAAGTTCTAGGGGACTGATGACCTCAGATGTTAAGTCCCATAGTGCTCAGAGCCATTTGAACTATTTGAACCAATTAAATTAAAAATAGTTCCAATTCTATAACGGATCAAAACTCGAATAACCCACTCAACGTAGAGAGCCAAAAGTAAATATAAAATGAAAATAAAAATCTCTAATACTGTAGAATTTAACCAGGAAAATCTAAGTTATGAAGAAGGTGTTATAGTGTAGTTACTGGTTAACCTAAAGTAATTATTAAAGGTATAAGGTAGTAAGCTTACCACTGTGGTTACTGTTGAGTAGAACATTTTACACATATCACTGAGTTGCCTCTTACGAATTGTCGCGAGGTGGAAGAGCTGTTGCATCTGAAGTCCCCGTGTATTTCTGTGCGTTTTCGTATTCCGCGATCACTCGCTGTATCGCGAGAGTCGAGCCTCAGCGTTGCTGTGTGGGGATCATTCCACTGATCTTGTTAGTTTGTCCGGTTGCGCACTAGATGTCGCGAGTAGCTCCAATATGAAATCTTTTCATGTGTGGGGACATTTCAGAACTCCCGTATGCAGCGCCCCCGAAGTTTTTGAAAGAATTCGTAACACGTAGCAGAGACGAGTGCAATATTGCACCAAAATCCGACGACACCACGTGGAACACGTCCTTTAACAACAGTCAGTATGCGGTAAACTGTAACATGTAACGAGCTGGAGTTGTATTTCTCGCTGTTCCATGCGTGAAATTTGGTTCCAGGTACATAGGACAATATTTCATGCTGTCATCAGTGGCGGTTCGTCACCGCACATTAGCAGTGACCTCACAAACAACTTGTTTGTGGACTCACGTTTACTGAAGAAGTTATTACTTCTATCACGTTTTACCTCCACGTATGTCAGTTCTGCTATTAATTACGATACACCCTGTATATTTCGCAAAATATCATAAAGGAAAATTAGGGAGATTTAAGCTCTTGCAGATGCTTGCCAACAGTCGTCCTGTCAGCACCACTTGGGCCTGGAACAAGAATGGTGCAGCAATTGGGGGGGGGGGGGGGGGGAGAGATGACAGATGTACATGGTACACAACGTACCCGCCGTCAGCTAAAGTGGCTTGCAGAGTGTAGACGTAGATATGTAAGACGACATATACTTCTAACGTTTCAAATTAGTTTGTGAAGTTACACATTAACAAAATAATTGAATATCTTATATTAGCGAGTCTCAACTTGATATCACTGATAACACTAAATTGGAGGCAGGAGCTCATTGGTCAGAAAAAATTTGATTCCGGAAAACTGATTAAGTTACTGAAAGGAAAGCAAAGCATGTATAATAAAAAAAAATATCGTTCATATTTACTCTAATGTTGTGCACTTAGAAATAGGACTATATCAATACTATACAATGTATTTAACAATTAACTTTTCAAAACTAAATTAAGAGCAAATTTAGCAATTATTAGTGACTCCCTTGGGCCTGGCTTGCAGAATAAAGTTACGTGAACGAGAGTTTAATATTAGAAACAGACACTTAGTTCTTTTTCTATGATTAGCTGAGATCTATATTTTGTCTTCAAAGCAGACAGTAGAGAAAATCCGGTTTCGCTAAGGCAGGCTTTTGAAAATGATTAGACGAAGTGCCCTTGTTTTCAGTGTAGAAAAATGTCATCCATCCCTGCCCAAAATTCAAAGAGAGATTTATTATTCATCGGCAGTTGCGAGACCTTCAGGAGTATTTTGAAATCGATCCCTAACACACCCGTAACGCCTTGTCAGGTATTATAGTTGTCAGCAAGAAATATTTTTTAAACTTCTTTTCCATCACGTTTAAATGATTTACAGTATTTATAAAAACAGTTTTTACATGTTTTTGTTCAGAATTATACGTTTTAGCACATTCATCCACATTTGCGGACATTTCAAGTTTTTTTTGCTTTTAATTTCGGATCGACAATGCCAGTTTTCTACAAAAAGCATTAATTTTGCTAACGGTTTCCGACACATGTCCTTGAAGTTGAAGGTTCATGGTATTTAATTTCTCGAATATGTCGACCACGTATCACAATTTCTTGTGAAATAAAGCATCTCGAAACTTCTCGCCTTCTGTCTAGAAGAATGGCGATTTCATTACGTAATTCATAAAAACGTTGCAAAAATTTAAATGCACCCACCCACCCACCCACACTCACACATAAAGATTCAGGCACATCTCTCATAGCTTCAAAAATATAGAAAAACATCAATTCCGGCTTTGCCAATGTAACTGATCGATTTTGCAAAATAGCAATAAATTTACTTATTCTTCGTAATTTGTAAGGCTTGTAACTTCGTAACTTTAGCGTGAAAATACTCAAATTCGGGGACAGGGAAGAGGGGGGTATTGGTCACCACGGAAATAATGTTCGAAAATAGGGTCGCAAATCCTGAAATGTTAAACGTTGCTTTAGACGTACAGTGTGTGATCAAAAGTATACGGACACCTGGCTGAAAATGACTTAAAAGTTCGTGGCGCCCTCCATCGGTAATGCTGGAATTCAGTATGGTGTTGGCCCACCTTACCCTTGATGACAGCTTCCACTCTCACAGGAATACGTTCAATCAGGTGCTGGAAGGTTCCTTGAGGAATGGTAGACCATTCTTCACGGAGTGCTGCACTGAGGAGAGGTATCGATGTTGGTCGGTGAGGCCTGGCACGAAGTCGGCGATCCAAAACATCCCAGAGATGTTCTGTGGGATTCAGGTCAGCACTCTGTGCAGGCCAGTCCATGAAAGGGATGTTATTGTCGTGTAACCACTCCGCCACGAACAGGTGCTCGATCGTGTTGAAAGATGCAATCACCATCCCCGAATTGCTCTTCGACAGTGGGATACAAGAAGGTGCTTAAAACATCAATGTAAGCCCATGCTGTGATAGCGCCACTCGAAACAACAAAGGGTGCAAGCGCCCTTCATGAAAAACACGCCCACATCATAACACCAGCGTCTCCGAATTTTACTGTTGGCACTACATACGCTGGCAAATGACGTTCCTCGGGCATTCGCCTTAGCCACACCCTGCCGGTCGCCACATTGTGTATTTGATTCGTCATTCCACACAACGTTTTTCCACTGTTCAATCGTCCAAAGTTTACGCTCCTTACACCAGGCGAGGCGTCGTTTGACATTTACGGCGTGATGTCTGCCTTATGAGCAGCCGCTCGACCATTAAATCCAAGTTTTCTCACCTCCCGCCTAACTGTCATAGTACTTGCAGTGGATTCGGAAGGAGTTTGGAATTCCTGTGTGATAGTCTGGAGAGATGTCTGCCTATTACACATTACGACCCTCTTCAACTGTCGGAGGTCTCTGTCAGTCAACTGACGAGGTCGGCCTGTACGATTTTGTGCTGTACGTGTCCTTTCACGTTTCCACTTCACTACCGCATTGGAAACAGTGGACCTAGGGATGTTTAGGAGTATGGAAAACTCGGGTAAAGACGTATGACACAAGTGACATCCAATCATCTGACCACATTCGAAGTCCGTGAGATCCGTGGAGCGGCCCAGTCGGCCTTCTCATTATGTCTACTGACTACTGAGGTCACTGATATGCAGTACCTGGCAGTAGGTGGCAGCACAATGGATCTAATATAAAAAAGTATGTTTTTAGGGTGTCCGGATACCTTTGATCACATAGTGTAACTAGTACCTTAAATGGTAATGTTGTCGATCGTGAATGACTTCGTTGAAATTCGACACGCATACATCTTTTCACCTCTGTCTCTAGTTTTAAGCACTTTGCGTTAAAATCCTTTGATTCGTGAAATATTACACTGTCTGACAAGAAAAGTAAAGTGGAACACCCAGAAGGAGAGGAGGAAAGGAAATGACACTTCACGTGTTGAGAGAGTATTTTATCTCAATGATTACAAAATCGAGCCAAATTTACAATGAAGTGGGAGGTATGAACCTACTTATTAGCTCATCGTTGTATCCCCTTTGCCTGAATAGATAATGTTATGCGGTGGGGAACGATGTCATAAAGCCATTGTATCCTCTGCCGAGACAAGGTGGCCCACAGCAGCATTAGCTGGTCCTCGGTATTACGGGTACTGGAACTAGGACGAATTTAAAGTCCGAGTTTGTCCCACATGTCTTCCAGCGGTGACAAAACTGCAGATCCTACTGGCCACGGGAGGACCTCAACATTACGCAGACAGTTCATAAGAGACACGTACGTATGTGGGCGGGCATTGTACTGTTGAAAAATGGCAGCACGATACTGTATGATGAGAGTTAGCATATCAGGACGCAGGATGTCCATGATATGCTGTTGAGCCGTCAGAGTTCCCTCAGTGCGTAAAGCCGTGGCCACAGGTTATATCCGGTGGTTCATCGCTGAACAGAAAGCGACGCTATTCGTGAGAAGCCCATGCTGTACTGTCAGTGCACTACTCCAAACACAGCCGTCTGTGTTGAGGTGTTAACGGCAACCTAAGCGTGGGACGGTAATTTCTACTCTGGCTTCTCAGAGCCTTCGACTAATGGTGCGGGATGTTGCAAAGAATCCATTACTTGTTGTCGATTTCCAGGCGCAGATGTGGAGGGCTTACACTGTGCTTGGTGCACAACATGGCGATCCTCCCTTGTGGTGTTCAAACGTAGCCGACCTGAACTTCGACGACTAGTATGCCTGTCCTCACATGCCCATGCAGATAAACATTGAGCAATTGTCACATGTGAATGTGCCACAAATCCCGATGCTGTACGATTCGGCCAGCCGACGGAATGGAGACCCGCAGTGAGGCCCATTTGAAACTGTTAGGTGCTGACAACGCTGTCTCACACGGATACGCGGCATCTCTGTGACGTTCACAGTGATTACTCAGCATCTGACGCCGCTCTGTCCACGCCCATTATATACCCTACCAGACCGAGTAACAACATTAAACTCGAACAAAACTAATGCAATTTGGTGACCGCCCTGTCTTTCACAGAGAATTGCAACTGTAATCATTTAATCACGTCTGCATCTACGACTACACGCATACTCCGAGAACCAATCTACGGCGCATGGTGCATGGTACCATCTACCACCACTAGTTATTTCCTTTCCTGTTCCACTCGAAAAGAGAGCGACGTAGAAACGACTGTCTACAGGGTGGTCCATTGATCGTGACCGGGCCAAATGTCTCACGAAATAAGCATCAAACGAAAAAACTACAAAGAACGAAACTCGTCTAGCTTGAAGGGGGAAACCAGATGGCGCTATGGTTGGCACGCTATATGGCGCTCCCATAGATCAAACGGATATCAACCGCGTTTTTTTTAATACGAACCCCCATTTTTTATTACATATTCGTGTAGTACGTAAAGAAATATGTATGTTTTAGTTGGACCACTTTTTTCGATTTTTGTGATAGATGGTGCTGTAAAAGTCACAAACATATGGCTTACAATTTTAGACGAACAATTGGTAACAGGTAGGTTTTTTAAATTAAAATACAGAACGTAGGTTCGTTAAAACATTTTATTTCGGTAGTTCCAATGTGATACATGTACCTTTGTGAACTAATCATTTCTGAGAACGCATGCTGTTACAGCGTGATTACCTGTAAATACCACATTAATACAATAAATGCTCAAAATGATCTCCGTCAACCTCAATGCATTTGGCAATACGTGTAACGACATTCCTCTCAACAGCGAGTAGTTCGCCTTCCGTAACGTTTGCACATCCATTGACAATGCGCTGACGCATGTTGTCAGGCGATGTCTGTAGATCACGATGGCAAATATCCTTCAGCTTTCCCTACAGAAAGAAATCCGGGGACGTCAGATCCGGTGAACGTGCGGGCCACGATATGATGCTTCGACGACCAATCAACCTGTCATGAAATATGCTATTCAATACCGCTTCAACCGAACGCGAGCTATGTGCCGGACATCCATCATGTTGGAAGTACATCGCCATTCTGTCATGCAGTGAAACATCTTGTAGTAACATCCGTAGAAAATTACGTTCGAAATTAGCATACATTGCACCATTTAGGCGAGGGACGGGAAAAACCCACCGTGCTTCAACAACAAAGTTAGGAAACTACTGCGAAAGCAAAGAGAGCTTCACTGAAATTTTAAACGCAGCCAAAACCTCTCAGACAAACAGAAGCTAAACGATGTCAAAGTTAGCGTAAGGAGGGCTATGCGTGAAGCGTTCAGTGAATTCGAAAGTAAAATTCTATGTACCGACTTGACAGAAAATCCTAGGAAGTTCTGGTCTTACGTTAAATCAGTAAGTGGCTCGAAACAGCATATCCAGACACTCCAGGATGGTGATGGCATTGAAACTGAGGATGACACGCGTAAAGCTGAAATACTAAACACCTTTTTCCAGAACTGTTTCAGAGAGGAAGACCGCACTGCAGTTCCTTCTCTAAATCCTCGCACAAACGAAAAAATGGCTGACATCGAAATAAGTGTCCAAGGAATAGAAAAGCAACTGAAATCACTCAACAGAGGAAAGTCCACTGGATCTGACGGGATACCAATTCGATTCTACACAGAGTACGCGAAAGAACTTGTCCCCCTTATAACAGCCGTGTACCGCAAGTCTAGAGGAACGGAAGGTTCCAAATGATTGGAAAAGAGCACAGGTAGTCCCAGTCATCAAGAAGGGTCGTCGAGCAGATGCACAAAACTATAGACCTATATCTCTGACGTCGATCTATTGTGGAATTTTAGAACATGTTTTTTGCTCGCGTATCTTGTTATTTCTGGAAACGCAGAATCTACTCTGTAGGAATCAACATGGATTCCGGAAACAGCGATCGTGTGAGACCCAACTCGCTTTATTTGTTCATGAGACCCAGAAAATATTAGATACAGGCTCCCAGGTAGATGCCATTTTCCTTGACTTCCGGAAGGCGTTCGGTACAGTTCCGCACTGCCGCCTGATAAACAAAGTAAGAGCCTACGGAATATCAGACCAGCTGTGGGGCTGGATTGAAGAGTTTTTAGCAAACAGAACACAGCATGTTGTTCTCAATGGAGAGACGTCTACAGACGTTAAAGTAACCTCTGGCGTGCCACAGGGGAGTGTTATGGGACCATTGATTTTCACAATATATATAAATGATCTAGTAGATAGTGTCGGAAGTTCCATGCGGATTTTCGCGGATGATGCTGTAGTATACAGAGAAGTTGCAGCATTAGAAAATTGGAGCGAAATGCAGGAAGATCTGCAGTGGATAGGAACTTGGTGCAGGGAGTGGCAACTGACCCTTAACATAGACAAATGTAATGTATTGCGAATACATAGAAAGAAGGATCCTTTATTGTATGATTATGTGATAGCGGAACAAACACTGGTAGCAGTTACTTCTGTAAAATATCTGGGAGTATGCGTGCGGAACGATTTGAAGTGGATGATCATATAAAATTAATTGTTGGTAAGGCGGGTACCAGGTTGAGATTCATTGGGAGAGTCCTTAGAAAATGTAGTCCATCAACAAAGGGGGTGGCTTACAAAACACTCGTTCGACCTATACTTGAGTATTGCTCATCAGTGTGGGATCCGTACCAGTTCGGGTTGACAGTGGAGGTAGAGAAGATCCAAATAAGAGCGGCGCGTTTCGTCACAGGGTTATTTGGTAAGCGTGATAGCGTTATGGAGATGTTTAGCAAATTCAAGTGGCAGACTCTGCAAGAGAGGCGCTCTGCATCGCGGTGTAGCTTGCTGTCGAAGTTTCGAGAGGGTGCGTTTCTGGATGAGGTATCGAATATATTGCCTCCCCCTACTTATACCTCCCGAGGAGATTACGAATGTAAAATTAGAGAGATTCGAGCGCGCACGGAGGCTTTCCGGCAGTCGTTCTTCCCGCGAACCATACGTGACTGGAACAGGAAAGGGAGGTAATGACAGTGGCATGTAAAGTGCCCTCCGCTACACACCGTTGGGTGGCTTGCGGAGTATAAATGTAGATGTAGATTGCCATCGATAAAATGGGGGCCATTTATCCTTCCTCCCATAATGCCGCACCATACATTAACCCGCCAAGGTCGCTGATGTTCCACTTGTCGCAGCCATCGTGAGTTTTCCGTTGCCCAATAGTGCATATTACGCTTCGTCGCTAAATAGAACGCGTGCAAAAAATCTGTCATCGTCCAGTAATTTCTCTTCTGCCCAGTGGCAGAACTATACACGAGGTTCAAAGTCGTCGCCATGCAATTCCTGGTGCATAGAAATATGGTACGGCTGCAATCGATGTTCCTATTTCAAAAAACGCAGTTGATATCCGTTTGACCTAAGGCGGCGCCATATAGCGGGCCAACCACAGCGCCATCTGGTTTCCCCCTTGAAGCTAGACGAGTTTCGTTCTTTGTGGTTTTTTCGTTTGATGCTTATTTCATAAGATATTTGGCCCGGTCACTATCAATGGACCACCCTGTATTTGCCTCCGTAAGAGACCTAATTTCTCTCCATCTTTCCTTCGTGGTCCTTAAGCGAAATGTGCGTTTGTGGCAGCAGAACCGATCTACAATCGGGATGAAATGCCCGTTCTCTACATTTCCGCAATGGTGGTTCGCTGAAAAACCGTTAGCTTCCCTCCAGGGATTCCCATTTCTGTTCACGAAGCATCTCCGAAATACCTGCATGGTTATCGAACCTACTGTTAAGAAATCTAGCAGCACGCTTCTGAATTCCTTTGATCTCTTCCTTTAATACGACCTGGTGTGGGTCCCAAACACTCGAGCAGTACTCAAGATTGGGTCGGACTAGCATTCCATACGCAGTCTCCTTTATAGATGAGCTATACTTCCCCAAAATTTTCCCAATAAGATGAGTCGAGCATTCGCCTTCCATGCTAGCAACCTGACGTGGCAGTTCCATGTCATTTTTTTTCAAATTGTATCAATTTCAGTCAACGTTCAGCCACTTTTACAAGTGCGCTTCATGAGAAGTGCGATGTATGCCATTATTATTGTATCTACTTACATTGACATCCGACCGTGTCTTCCGGCTGCTTCGCGTTTTTGTAAGGCAGTGTATTTGGTAGCAATAAGTTGATTGCAATGATTTTGAATTATAAATGTCTAAGTGGTGTTTTATAAAGTGAATGTTAATTTGCGCTCGTAAATGGCTACATTTATTCCAGCAAAAAAAAAAAAAATTAAAAAAAGTAATTAAAAATAAAGAGACTTCTTTCAGAAAAACATTCGAAGTTCTGCTCCTGAATAAATGCAATACTGTTACTTTGATGTCAACTGTGAATGTTCGCTTGACACGTGGTCCACAGTGTGAACTTTTGCGAGCGCTATCTCCCACACTCACTCACCTCCCATTACAGAACTGCCTTCGCAGCACACACCGCAGGAGACAAACTCGGTTTTCGGCTTCTGGTAGCCCGAGCGCAGCTTGGTCCGCGGACGCGGCCAGTCAGTACAATGAGATTCCCACGGCAAGGAGACGCGGGTCAACGCCGCGAGTGTGTACAATACGGCTGTTGCGGTGGTCTGGGAACAACGTCGCCATTTGTGCACTTGGATGTGTGGGAGAGTGACCAGTCTCCAAGGACGACCAAGCTGGTGCTATCCAATAACGCACTGCAAGGCCCGGAGATGTTACAGGTCTGACGGTTCCGCGTAAAGCAATTACCTTGCTGCTCTGCTCAACAAACACGCTTGCAACAAAATCTTCAGATTTTATTAGCATGTCTAGTTGTAACAGTTGTAACAGGAGAGCCAGTCCTGACAAACCTCTACCATCTGGTGAGCAAGATGTATGAGACAGGCGAAATACCCTCAGACTTCAAGAAGAAAATAATACTTCCAATCCCAAAGAAAGCAGGTGTTGACAGATGTGAAAATTACCGAACTATCAGTTTAATAAGTCACAGCTGCAAAATACTGATGCGAATTCTTTACAGACGAATGGAAAACTAGTAGAAGCCAACCTTGGGGAAGATCAGTTTGGATTCCGTAGAAATATTGGAACACGTGAGGCAATACTGACTCTAAGACTTATCTTAGAAGAAAGATTAAGGAAAGGCAAACCTAAATTTCTCGCAATTGTAGAATTTGAGAAAGGTTGTGACAATGTTGACTGGAATACTCTCTTTCAAATTCTTAAGCTGGCAGGGGTAAAATACAGGGAGCGAAAGGCTATTGGCGAATGGTTATTTACAATTTCTACAGAAACCAGATGGCGGTTATAAGATTCGAGGGACATGAAAGGGAAGCAGTGGTTGGGAAGGGAGTGAGACAGGGTTGTAGCCTCTCCCCGATGTTATTCAATCTGTATATTGAGCGAGCAGTAAAGGAAACAAAAGAAAAATTCCGAGTAGGTATTAAAATCCATGGAGAAGAAATAAAAACTTTGAGGTACGCCGATGACATTGTAATTCTGTCAGAGACAGCAAAGGACTTGCATGAACAGTTGAACGGAATGGACAGTGCCTTGAAAGGAGGATATAAGATGAACATCAACAAAAGTAAAACGAGGATAATGGAATCTAGTCAAATTAAGTAGGGTGATGTTGAGGGTATTAGATTAGGAAATGAGACACTTAAAGTAGTAAAGGAGTTTTGCTATTTGGGGAGCAAAATAGCTGATGATGGTCGAAGTAGAGAGGATATAAAATGTAGACTGGCAATGGGAAGGAAAGCGTTTCTGAAGAAGAGAAATTTGTTAACATCGAGTATAGATTTAAGTGTCAGGAAGTCATTTCTGAAAGTATTTGTATGGAGTGTAGCCATGTATGGAAGTGAAACATGGACAGTAAATAGTTTGGACAAGAAGAGAATAGAAGCTTTCGAAATGTGGTGCTACAGAAGAATGCGGAAGATTAGATGGGTAGATCACATAACTAATGAGGAAGTATTGAATAGGATTGGGGAGAAGAGAAGTTTGTGGCACAACTTGAGCAGAAGAAGGGATCGGTTGGTAGGACATGTTCTGAGGCATCAAGGGATCACCAATTTAGTATTGGAGGGCAGCGTGGAGGGTAAAAATCGTAGAGGGAGACTAAGAGATGAATACACTAAGCAGATTCAGAAGGATGTAGATTGCAGTACGTACTGGGAGATGAAGAAGCTTGCACAGGATAGAGTAGCATGGAGAGCTGCATCAAACAAGTCTCAGGAATGAAGACCACAACAACAACAGTTGCAACAATGTGAATCAACGTTTCGACCACTTTTGCGAGAGAGCTTCGTCAGAAACTCGATGTTTACCGATATTACTATATCAATATGTAATATACATAACTATCCTGATGAATCTCTCAATAGCATCTAAAGCATGGTTTCATATTATAGCATGATGACGTCACGTAACCAACATTTTATTGATTTTGTTGTTGTTGTCATAAGTCTTCTGACTAGTTGATACGGCCCTCTACGAATTCCTCTCTTCTTCCTCTCAAAATAGCACTTGGATATATTCTATCATCGGTCTTCCCCTACAGTTATTATCCTCGACAGCTCCCTCAAATACATCTATGATTGACATGTCATGTAAAGTCGACTTACAATTTTAAAATGTTAGAAATAAGGAAATGAAGTAATACAGAATGGTACGCTTGTAACGTACGTTGTTCTACATTGTTTAGCTCTGGTATTTACAGGGTCACAGAGAAAGCATCTTAGGTTCTGGAGGGAAAAGCAGTAATTGTAATTATCTGCACTACAACAGAAACAAGGAGGACAACTTAAGGAAAAATAAGTAAGCTCACAATCGACTTTGAAGTAGATAGTTCCTGTGACTTAGTATGGGCAGAAGTTATATTCGACAACCGGAATAAATTAATAACTAGCTCCTTTTACCGACCCCTGTCTCAGATGAAACAGTTGCTGAACAGTTCAAAGAAAAGAAAACTTGAGCCTCATCACAAATAAGTACCCTACTCATACAATTATAGATGGCTGTTACTTCAATCTACCTTCTACATTTTCATTCCCAATTGTAAATAGAAAACAACTTCCGTAATTGTTCTAAATGCTTTTTAAATTATTTTTAACTATTAGTTGACGAGGCCATTCAAATTGTAAATGGTTACGAAAACACACTTGACCTCTTAGCCACAAATAATCCTGAGCATCACGACGGATACAGGGATAAGTGAAGACGCATTCGTAGCGAGGCTCACTTCCGTAACAAAGAAATTCACCAAAACTAAACGCGAAATATATCTATTTATAAAAGCAGCTAAAAATTCGGGTGACGTCTTTCTAAGAGATGGTCTCCAATCCTTCCAAACTATGTAAACGAAGACCATATGTGGCTTAAGTTCAAAGAAATAGTATCAACAGCACTCGAGATATTCATACCAAATAAATTAATAAGAGGCGGAACAGATCCCACATGGTACACAAAACACGACAGAAAGCTGTTGCAGGAGCACCGCAAAAGGCACGTATAATTTAGACGAACGCAAGATCTCCTAGATTGGTGAAATTTTACTGAGGCTCGAAATTTGGTGCGGATTTCAATGCGAGATGCATATAATAGTTTCCACAACGAAACTCGCTCTAGAAATGTGGCGGAAAATCCAAAGAGATACTAGTCCCATGTTAAGTAAATCAGCGGAAAGGATCAATAAGTACCTTTACTGCGTGACAGTGACGGTAATGTTACTGATGACAGTGCCACTAAAGTGGAGTTAGTAAATGCATTTTCCGAAATTCCTTCACCAAAGAAGACGAAGTAAATATTCCAGAATTCGAAATGAGAACAGCTGCAAACATAATTTAGAAGTAAATATCCCTGGTGTCGCAAAGCAACTGAAATTACACTGTCAGTGGCAGAGGAAATGATCATTTTTCAAAAAGTCTCTAATGTATAAGAAAAGTAGGTCTAATACATTTGTTTCTGATGTTCTTTAGTAACAATTAATTTTCAGTCGTAAGCTCCTTGCCTTTACTGATCTGTTTAAAGATAATCAACAATTTAGTAAGAAATTTTAATTTTTAATGGACTATATCTAAATGTACTTAAGTAGATTTACATCTACTATAAATGTTTGCAGCAAAACTTAAATAAAACATATTTGAGGTGCCAAAATTGTCAACCTT
Source organism: Schistocerca cancellata (assembly GCF_023864275.1). Taxonomy (NCBI): domain Eukaryota; kingdom Metazoa; phylum Arthropoda; class Insecta; order Orthoptera; family Acrididae; genus Schistocerca; species Schistocerca cancellata. Next base: position 329,600,449 of record NC_064633.1, on the reverse strand, counting down.
AGGAACACTGGCCTTCTTCCCCGACCTTTCCGCTATTTCCCTAAGGGGCTCCATCACCCTCCTAACGTCGGAGCTCCCAATAACTAATAAACCCCTCCCCCCGTGTGCCTGCTCGGACCTTGCTGAAGGAGCGGCCACATGTCCACTCACAGGCAGAGCGGGCGATGCCACACGGGCAGCCTCCACATTGACCCTCTTGATAAGGGATAAGAATTTTGAAAACTGGGGCATGGCTCCTCTAAATAAATTTGCTGCGGCTATTTATTATTTATATGTCCCCTCATGATGGACTTTACATGTAGAAGTAGGTTAACTTTGAACCTCTGTGTCTTGGAAACGGTTAAAGATACCAAGAAAATTTTCGAGGTTGTTCGACATCGGAATTTCGGAATTTATTGTAAAAATTTCAGCCATTTGCTGTGCATAGTCGTCTTGGAATCCTCGGCTAGGTTTTGGTCCGCTTGTGACGGCGGAAATATGGGAAACAATTCTTTTTGTGGAGTTTACCGAGGAAGCGCCCGTAAACTGATGGTGCCTCCATAAGCTCCATCAAGCTCGTTACAATTCGTCCCGTTCTATTGCTCTTTTCTTAAATACTTTAACTATTGGCACAGCCTTCGTGATAAATACGCACGAAGGCGGTGTTAGTAGGTGGAACCAGGATCGTCGATGTGAGCGTTGATCGACCTATAAGCGAATGCAAATATCGATTATTTAAAATTTTCGATTTGTCTCTTCGCTTTGTATTGGCTTGGCTTCCTGTAGTGCACGTGTGATTTGTGAGTGTAATTTTTAACCTAGTGAGTTACGTAAAATATTTGGCTAAGCCTAAACGAAAGTGTACATTTTCTGATGTCCTTTCCTGCAAATATCCAGCTTTCAAGAAAGGGAGAAATGAATTTGAAGCGGAATGTAAGATACGTGGAGCTGGAACGTAGGTCTTAGTGAGTGGCCAATAAAGGTAAAAAATAACTCGACAGACTGTCAAGGTCTTATTTCATTGTTTCATAATCATTCAATTTATTTGTATTCGGAAGGTTCAAGTGCAGTTTACATATCGTCAGCTGCTTCTTGAATTGTACATGTTGGTAGCAGTGCGTCGAATGAAGGGAGGTGAATGGTCTTACATTTTTCGCTTTGTAAACAATTCCCTATTGTTGACATAACAAAACAATTGACGCCACACTGTCACCACAATCAATGTTTTTTATTTTTTTATATTGCTCAGTTAACCACCACCTGACCATCAGTAACAATTAACTACTAGTTTTACCGGTAATTCCTGGCAGTCACGTGACTTGTTCAAAACTGACGGGTGGTATTCTCATCTGCAGTTGACCCGTTTGATGTGTCCTCTTTTTACTTCCTTTGTCCTCCTTTTTGAAGCTGTTTCTCCTCCTTTTTAAACAATTGCATCTGGTCACCCTAGTCATACATCAAATTCAAAAGGAAACAACCGAACTGCTCCATTTACCTAAGCAGGAGGAAATGTGTAATATTCGACTTTGACACTGTGCTGTAGGATAGTAACACTAAGACAATCCTACCATTGGATATACAAATAGTCCCTGTCCCAAGCGCTATCCAAAACACTTGGTCCTACCTTTCTATCACCAATAGAACCTGAGGCAAGAGCCTGGAAAATCCCATTTTCATGCGCGGCGTTTCGGAACATATTAGGTACGCATGCATACCGATGACCTGTTTTTCCCTATACCTTACACCTACTTCCCTGAGAATTTGGAACATCTTGCACGAGTTTACATTGTCGTACGCTTTCTCTAAGTAGAAGTTCCTATGATTTGGTACTCTTTTATAAGTCTTTTATGAGTCTTGATCTCGAAGGTTTTCACTAAAAATTGAACATCATATGTGAGTGGTAACCAGTTTCGATCATATCTTGATCATCATCAGACCATGTCTCATTAGGTGAGAGCAGACAGGACGGTGTAAATCCTATGGAATCCGTCTCGGTCGCTATCGGGTACCATCATCACGTATGCAAATCAGCGCGAATTGCATATCCTGTGGGTAGACATCTAATGCCACATACCTTCGCAAACCTGCCAAAACTGTCGGATGCCTGATACGCAGAATCAGTGAAGTATTTCTTTCCAAAGACGGGCAAACAAGCGAGTAAGCAAGTGGTCATAATGTTTTGGTTCATCAATGTATATCAGCGCGTGAGAAACAGCGTGCTGTAATCGAATGTCGAAGTCGAAGAGTTCGTTCACATACGGAGCACCATCTCCTGCAGCATGACGATGCCAGGCCGCAGACACGAGCGCTGTGACATCTGCAACTATCTGGTACCCTGGGTTCACTGTCGTCGATGATCCTCCGTTTAGCCCCGCTTAGGCCTCATCCGATTATCATCTGTTTCCAAAACACTTTTTGGTAAATGAACAGAGACACTTGTGGCAGTGTAGTTCATCGTCTTTCTGTACCGAAGTCGAATTTAACCCAGAACAGTGAAGATCCACATTTCTTCTAATGTTGTAGCTATGCACTTTGCTGTTATTTCTGAATTGGGATGGGTTATTAATAACGAATTTCACAAGTGGATATTTGTATTCTGAAGGTACTGTGGATATCCCTAGTTCCTACAATAAATGTCTTCAAGATGATTTTCGGTGGGCTCCAGCTCCTATTTTGATTACACTCTTATTTATGATGAATACTTTTTCTCTTAAGGGTAATTACCCCACAACATGATGCCATATGAAAGCAGTGAATGAAAATAGGAATAGCAGACTAATTTACTGATACGTTTATCACCAAAATTTACAATAACCCCAATAGCATATGTACCTCAACTGAAACGTTTGAGCTGATCATCAATGTGTTCCAATTCAACTTCTCATCAACGCACACACTCAGAAATTTTGAATATTCTGCCTTAGTAAAAAACTTCTATTCAAAGTCTATATTTATCAATGATGCTATGCCATTTACTCTAGAGAACTGTATCTACTGTATTTTGTCAAAATTTATTGTTGGTCCATTTCCATAAAATCACTTAATAATTTTCTGAAAGACATTATTTACAGTTTTTCAGGTAATTCTTGTTTGCTGGGTGTGATTAATACACATGTATCACCAGCAAAAAGAACTAGCTTTATGTCTTCATGAAATTGTAGTGACAAGTCATTAATATATGTTAAGAACAATAAGGATCAAAGACTGAACCCTGTCGACACCGTTCTTGATACCTCCCCAGTTAGAGAATTCTGCTGATTTTTTCAGATTATCTGCACTCTTAATTGCAACCTTCTGCATTATCCCAGTTAAATATGAATTAAACCATTTGTGCCTTGTCGCACTCATTCCACAATAAGGTTATCTAGAAGAATTTCATGACTGACACAGTCAAAAGCCTTTCAAAGATCACAAAAAATTGCAATGGGTGACGTTCGGTTATTCAGTACATCTAATATTCGATCACTGAAAGCATATATAGCATTTTCTGTTGAAAAGCCTTTCTGAAAACCAGATTGACATTTTATGTGTTTATGTGTAGCAGTGCACAGAAGTAATCTGGGTCCGACAACAAATATTTCACAATAACTCTATGGCGCAACACGTTGCTTAATGTGTCCAGCGCAGGATACGGCGCGTCGAATGCACTACCTAATATGTTCCAAAACGTCACGCATAAAAACAGGATTTTGTGGGACTCGTACTTGGGTTCTGTTGGTCATAGATTGGTCGGCTCAAGTGTTTCACTTTGATAGTGATGAAGCGCAGGAAGCAGAAGTGAAGTTGTGGCTCCTTCAAAAAAGTCAATCATTCTACAGTAACGGTATCAACAAACTGATCCTCGTGTGATCGTCCCCAGGGTTTGACGATGTTGTGAAATAAATATTTAGACATGACGAGTAAAGATGTAGAACGCCAATAAAGTTTTTTTATAAAAAAAATTTAAGAGTTTTCACATAAAAAATTGCAAGGCACTACTTTGCAACACAACCTCTTATAAATGACCTAGTGGATAATGTCGGCATTTGTATAAAGTTGTTCGCGGATTATGCCGTGTAGTGTAGAGAAGTAGGGACGCTAGAAAGTTGTAATGAAATGCAGGAAGACCTGCAGAGGATCGATGCTTGGGTTAGCGATAAGCAGTTGACCATCAACATAGCCGCGCGGGATTAGCCGAGCGGTCTGGGGCGCAGCAGTCATGGACTGTGCGGCTGGTTCCGGCGGAGATTCGAGTCCTCCCTCGGGCATGGGTGTGTGTGTTTGTCCTTAGGATAATTTCGGTTAAGTAGTGTGTAAGCTTAGGGACTGATTACCTTAGCAGTTAAGTCCCTTAAGATTTCACACACACAAAAATACACTCCTGGAAATTGATATAAGAACACCGTGAATTCATTGTCCCAGGAAGGGGAAACTTTATTGACACATTCCTGGGGTCAGATACATCACATGATCACACTGACAGAACCACAGGCACATAGACACAGGCAACAGAGCATGCACAATGTCGGCACTAGTACAGTGTATATCCACCTTTCGCAGCAATGCAGGCTGCTATTCTCCCATGGAGACGATCGTAGAGATGCTGGATGTAGTCCTGTGGAACGGCTTGCCATGCCATTTCCACCTGGCGCCTCAGTTGGACCAGCGTTCGTGCTGGACGTGCAGACCGCGTGAGACGACGCTTCATCCAGTCCCAAACATGCTCAATGGGGGACAGATCCGGAGATCTTGCTGGCCAGGGTAGTTGACGTACACCTTCTAGAGCACGTTGGGTGGCACGGGATACATGCGGACGTGCATTGTCCTGTTGGAACAGCAAGTTCCCTTGCCGGTCTAGGAATGGTAGAACGATGGGTTCGATGACGGTTTGGATGTACCGTGCACTATTCAGTGTCCCCTCGACGATCACCAGTGGTGTACGGCCAGTGTAGGAGATCGCTCCCCACACCATGATGCCGGGTGTTGGCCCTGTGTGCCTCGGTCGTATGCAGTCCTGATTGTGGCGCTCACCTGCACGGCGCCAAACACGCATACGACCATCATTGGCACCAAGGCAGAAGCGACTCTCATCGCTGAAGACGACACGTCTCCATTCGTCCCTCCATTCACGCCTGTCGCGACACCACTGGAGGCGGGCTGCACGATGTTGGGGCGTGAGCGGAAGACGGCCTAACGGTGTGCGGGACCGTAGCCCAGCTTCATGGAGACGGTTGCGAATGGTCCTCGCCGATACCCCAGGAGCAACAGTGTCCCTAATTTGCTGGGAAGTGGCGGTGCGGTCCCCTACGGCACTGCGTAGGATCCTACGGTCTTGGCGTGCATCCGTGCGTCGCTGCGGTCCGGTCCCAGGTCGACGGGCACGTGCACCTTCCGCCGACCACTGGCGACAACATCGATGTACTGTGGAGACCTCACGCCCCACGTGTTGAGCAATTCGGCGGTACGTCCACCCGGCCTCCCGCATGCCCACTATACGCCCTCGCTCAAAGTCCGTCAACTGCACATACGGTTCACGTCCACGCTGTCGCGGCATGCTACCAGTGTTAAAGACTGCGATGGAGCTCCGTATGCCACGGCAAACTGGCTGACACTGACGGCGGCGGTGCACAAATGCTGCGCAGCTAGCGCCATTCGACGGCCAACACCGCGGGTCCTGGTGTGTCCGCTTTGCCGTGCGTGTGATCATTGCTTGTACAGCCCTCTCGCAGTGTCCGGAGCAAGTATGGTGGGTCTGACACACCGGTGTCAATGTGTTCTTTTTTCCATTTCCAGGAGTGTAGCTCTGAGCACTGTGGGACTTAACTGCTCCTCATCAGTCCCCTAGAACTTAGAACTACTTAAACCTAACTGATCTAAGGACATCACACACATCCATGCCCGAGGCAGGATCCGATCCTACGACCGTAGCGGTCGCGCGGTTCCAGACTGTAGCGCCTAGAACCGCTTGGTCACACCGGCCGGCTTTCACACACACACACACACACACACACACACACACACACACACACACACACACACGCGCGCGCGCACGCACACGCGCACACACACACACACACACACACACACACACACAAACCACCAACATAAACAAATACAACGAACTGCACGTAAACAATGGAAAGACCCGCTACTACTTGATTACACGATTGACGAACAGTCATTGGGAGTAGTCTTATGCATTAAATATCTGGGCGTATGAGCGCGGAGTGATTTAAAATGGAACGACCACACAAAAGTAATCATAGGAACGCAAATGCCTGACTGAAACTCATTGGGAGGATCATCACGAAGTGAAGTAGAAGCACGAAGGAGGTAACTTGGAAAATCCTCGTTCGACCAATGCTTGAGAATTGCTCATTAATGTGGAGCCCCTATGAGATAGGAATGACAGAAGAAACAGAAAAGATCCAGAGAAGATAAGTGTGTTTCGTCATAGGCTAGTTTAGTAAGCTGTAAAACGTCAAAGAAATGCTGACCAAACACCAGTGGTAGACATTACAAGAGGGGCTTTCTGCACTACGGTATGGTTTACCGTTTTAAACTGGTAGGGTGTACGTTCCTAGAAGTTATGACCAAGAATACTGAACACTGCATCCTCCTATGTATATTTCGAGAAAAGATCATGACGGTGTAAATTAGAGAGATTCCACCTCACACGGAAGCGTATCACTAATAGATCTTCCAACTCGGCATTCGCGCACTAGACGTAGAGGAATTATGGGCAAAGTTTAAACGGATTGTAAATCGTGCTCTAGAGAATTATGCGGCGAGTGTGTGGGTTAAGGACGAAAAAGGCCCGCCTTGGCTTAAAAACGAAATTCAGAAAATGTCCGAGAAAGCAAAGGCTGTTGCACTCTCGAATCAAAAGAGAACGTGCGATGACAGGTAGGCGGAAACCCAAGTTTTAACTTTTGTAGTTAAGAAATCGTTAACACAGAAGAACCGTACGCCCATCGGACAGAGTCCCTTATAGAGGACATAGAAATGAGCATTCCACGCCGTAGAGAAACAGCTGAATGTGTTGAGAGCAAATAAGTCGCCAGGTCCGGGTAGAATCCAATTCGGTTTTACACAGAGTGCTCTACGCTACTGGTCACTTACTTAGCTTGCATTTATCGCGAATTTCTAGCCCAGCGCAAAGTCTCAAGCGACTGGAAAAACGCGCAGATGACTGCTGTGTGTAACAAGGGTACAAGAATCGGCCCACAAATTCAGACCAATTACCTTAATATCGGTTTGCTGCAGAATCATGATCATTTTCTCAGTTCGAAAAAAACAAATTTCCTTTAGATGGAAAACTACTGTCAGCGAATCAGCACGGTTTTAGAAAGCATCGCTCGTGTGATATTCAGCTTGCCCTTTTCTCATATGATAACCTGCGAACTATGGATAAAAGGCAACAGGTAGATTAAATAATCCCAGATTTGCGAAAAGTATTTGACAAAATACTGCAGACTGTTAACGTAGGTAGGAGCATATGTAATAGGTTGCCAGACATGTGGGTGGCTCGAAGACGTCTTAACTAATAGAACCGCTCCTCGACGGCATGTGTTCATCAGAGACAAGGATGTCGTCAGGAGTGCCATAGGGACAGGGTGAGCGGACAGGATGAACAGCAATCTGCGATTTTTCGCCGATAATGCTGCGTTGTACGGGAAGGTGTCGTCGTTGACTTACTGTAAGAGAATACAAGATGACTGTGACAAAATTTCTTGTCTGTGTGATGTATGGCAGCTAGTTTATAGGTAGAAGAATGTAAGTTAATGCAGATGAGTAGGAAAAACAGATCCGCATTGATCAAATATCTAGGCGTAACGTTGCAAAGCGATATGAAATGAAACGTGCAGGTAATGTTTGTACTAGGGAAGGCGAATGGTCGCTTCGATTTATAGGGAGAATTTTAGAAAAGTCTTGTTCATATGTATAGGACCCTAGTGCGAGCCGTTCTTGGGTACTACTTGAGTATTTGGGATCTGCATCAGGTCGGAGTAAAGCGAAACATCGAACTAACTCAGAGGCGGGCTGCTAAATTCATTAATGTTCGAGCAATAAGTAAGTACTGCAGGGATGCGTCGGGAGCTCAGATGCGAATCACTGGAGGAGTGATGTTCCTTTTGAGGAACAATACTGAGAAAATTTAGAGAACCTGAATTTGGAGCTGACTGTAGAACGATTCAGACGCCGCCAACGTGCGCTACTGGCCATTAAAATTGCTACACCAAGAAGAAATGCAGATGATAAACGGGTATTCATTGGACAAATATATTATACTGGAACTGACATGTGATTACATTTTCCGCAGTTTGGGTGCAGAGATCCTGAGAGATCAACACCCAGAACAACCACCTATGGCCGTAATAACGGCCTTGATCCGCCTGGGCATTGGGTCAAAGGGAGCTTGGATGGCGTGTACAGGTACAGCTGCCCATGCAGCTTCAACATGATACCACAGTTCATCAAGAGTAGTGACTGGCGTATTTTGACGAGCCAGTTGCTCGGCCACCATTGACCAGACGTATTCAATTGGTGAGAGATCTGGAGAATGTGGGGCCAGTCGAACACTTTCTGTATCCAGAAAGGCTCGTACAGGACCTGCAACACGCGGTCGTGCATTATCGTGCTGAAATGTAGGGTTTCGCAGGAATCGAATGAAGGGTAGAGCCACGGGTCGTAACACATCTGAATTGTAACATCCACTGTTCAAAGTACCGTCATTGCGAACAAGAGGTGACCGAGACGTGTAACCAATGGCACCCCATACCATCACGCCGGGTGATACGCCAGTAAGCGATGACGAATACACGCTTCCAATGTGCGTTCACCGCGATGTCGCCAAACACGGATGCGACCATCATGATGCTGTAAACAGAACCTGGATTCATCCGAAAAATGACGTTTTGCCATTCCTGAGCCCAGATTCGTCGTTGAGCACACCATCGCAGGCGCTGCTGTCTGTGATGCAGCATCAAGGGTAACCGCAGCCGTGGTCTCCGAGCTGATAGTCCATGCTGCTCCAAACTTCGTCGAACTGTTCGTGCAGATGATTGCTGTCTTGCAAACGTCCCCATCTGTTGACTCAGAGATCGAGATGTTGCTGCACGATCCAAATACAGCCATGCGGATAAGATGCCTGTCATCTCGACTGCTAGTGATACGAGGCCGCTGAGACCCTGCACGGCGTTCCGTATTACCCTCCTCAACCCACCGATTCCATATTCTACTAACAGTCATTGGATCTCGACCAACGCGTGTAGCAATGTCGCGACACGATAAACCGCAATCGCGATAGGCTACAATCCGACCTTTATCAAAGTCGGAAACGTGATGGTACGCATTTCTCCTCCTTACACGAGGCATCAAAACAACGTTCACCAGACAACGCCGGTCAACTGCTGTTTGTGTATGAGAAATCGGTTGGAAACTTTGCTCATGTCAGCATGTTGTAGGTGTCTCTACCGGCGCCAACCTTTTTTGAATGTTCTGAAAAGCTAATCATTTGCATATCACACCATCTTCTTTCTGTCGGTTAAATTTCGCGTCTGTAGCACGTCATATTCGCGGTGTAGCAATTTTAATACCCAGTATGGCTCTAAGCACTATGGGGCTTAACATCTGCGGTCATCAGTCCCCTAGAACTTAGAACTACTTAAACTTAACTAACCTAAGGACATCACACACATCCATGCCCGAGGCAGGATTCGAACCTGCGACCGTAGCGGTCACGCGGCTCCAGACTGAAGCGCCTAGAACCGCATGGCCACACCGGCCGGCAACGCCCAGTAGTGTATATTTCGCGTAAGGACCACGAAGATAAGATAAAGAGAAATTAGGGCTCGTACAGAGGCACATAGTCGTTTTTCCCTCTCTCTGTTTGCAAGGAGGGCTGGAAAGGAAGTGATTAGTAGTGGTACAGGGTACCCTCCGCCACGCACCATACGGTGGCTTGCGGATTATGTATGTAGTTGGGGCAATAAACTGGTCCCAGTCGATTTTAGGAAAAGGACGGAAACCTAAATCTGAATGTCCCGACGCCGATTTCATCCAGATTCTTCATAATGACTCATTGCATTAAGCCATATCATTTTCTACCTACATCAAAGAGTCCGTTACTGGGTATTCCCGTGCGCCATATCTCGGCAGACTTAATTATTGCTGTTACAGTGTTCTAAACATTCTACGAATATGGATTTATTCGCTATATTTATTCTATGTATTGAAATTTTATCAAACGTAACTGCATATCCGCACAAATGGACCTTCAATGTGTTAGGTCCGTCATGAACACTTCAAACTACATTTATTATCCTTAACTGGCATTCGGCGAGTACGGACTCTACCGAGTCCCATTTTAAGTATAGAACCCTGAATTGGTAGGACAGCGACGAGTGGCTAAACAACAACTTCGAATTTTATATGGAATGATAAAAATATCCTGAACTGACTCAAACCACTAAAGCTATGGGCTGTGATATGTATGGTTCAGTCCTTAATAGCCCACACAGATTTTAATTTTTCGTGACTTCCATAAATCATTTCACTCTACGTCAGTAAGAGTCGGCCGGTATCTTGCCATATCTTTCGTTATCTGAGATAATGATCTCGATTTGGACGGAGCAGTTAACGCCGAGATTTCTTGATTCTTAAGCCAAATGGTGGGAAGTTAACATCTCGGACAAAACATTAAGATTTTTACAGGCTGCTTTAGGCGATCAGAAGCTTGCCTTGAAGACTATCTGGAAATTCAGGAAATTCTGGGCATACGTAGGGTCAGTGAACGGATCCAGGCATTTTATAAAGTCTACAGACAGAATGTATTGTTCTGGCCTTATCCCTTTCTGTCCTGAAGCTCGGCGTTCTTTTGTTAAGTGGAGTTTTTAAATGCCATTAACCACCTTTGCAATTCATCTCCAAAATGCGTTTCACTGTAACTTATTTATGTATGCCCCTGTCATATTGCTGGATATTGTTTTGTTAGTTTTCGGTACATGAGATTACTGCAATTGCTTTTTGTTGATAATATAGTTTTCTGAGGATCTCATACTGTATCGTGCTGTCGTTATGGACTGAGCTCATGTAAGGTACGTAAAATCCAGACGCCTTACACATGCCTCCCTTCCGAATTAATGTTGTGCTGTTGTGATCAATTGTTGAGGCATTGCTCATTGCAGTGCAAAATATAAGCTCAATTAATTGTAATCATTGTCCAGCTACTGGTCTATCTTATGCTGGGTGATGTCTTTTGAATATTATAAATTTTTAATTTGAAATTTATTGCTTTACACGGCATTTTCTATTCAGATTACCTTTATATGGCTTTACAGTCGTTTAAAGCAGTTTTTTGACTAATCTTACAACATTTTCTCTCTAGTACCTGTGGTAATTTTTCATCCACCCTTGAGATTGTCATTTTACAATCACTTCAGGCATTTCACAATTTCTCAGACATTCATGATATTGATGTCTGTAAAAGATGAGTGAAGTTAAGGAAGCGTTTGTTTCTGTTATCTCTATTCTCAACACGTAAATATTACACAAAATGAAAATTTAACCTCAAACATATGTATTTATATATGTAAAATAGGTAAAATTTTTTCTTAAGATAAACTTTATATTCATCAACTTTATTAGTCATTAAAACGCATGTTTCCAAAATGTACACTAATTCTTATGTAGTTTGTATGGTCGTTTACAAACTACACATGAAATACAAAGTATAAAACATGGTACATTTATGAATATACTTTTAACAATTTACAAATTGAATTACAAAACACAAATGAAACACATATAGTACAAATTCGCAGTGTTACAGGTGCGACTGTATATTTACAGGCGTCTCAACTTCTTGCTGAAGTGGTTATCTTTTCCACTCTGTAAAATATTACAATGACCTTGTCACAACATCACTTTCTTTCTTCACGCACTTTACACTTTAGACTTAAGGCTGGGTTTGCTTCCCGATGCTGCAGTCGATCAGTGGTGGTTGATGCTACTAGTCAGTTGTAGACTCTGCTCGATCTTGCTGAAGATTGTCGACATTTACAGTTCTGAGCGTTCTATCACGAATGACATTACATGGTCAATTCCATGTTGCATTGTTTTGATGTCAAACTGCTCATCCAAGGCACTGCCATGATGTGATGACATACGCAGCCTTGTCCTTTATTGGCGTCATTGCTATCGAGGTTGATGAGTGTAGCCCCTTGACTATTGCTGTAGTTTGATGTCCCTGTTATGCATACTCTGATGGTTTGACCGCCTTTGGTTGGTTTGATGGTTAGAACTAAATAACTGCCACAGTTTTGTTGAATATTCCTTTCTGTGGATTCTGCCAAATGTCATACTGGTTTAAGGTATAGGATTTAGAAAGGAATCTTGCTGTCTTCTGCCCTTATCTTGGGACCATTACTTCTCTTCGTTTCTTGCTGTATCTTCATGTCTTCTTTCTTGGAACTTGCAACTTCTTGGGCATAGGGATAGGATATGTTATTCAGTGAATTATCAATTTTGTCGTTATGAGATATGGTCAAGTTTGAATATCTATCTTCAGAAGTGATACGTCTGTTTTCAGCTATCAGCTTCTCCATTTGGTACTTGAGAGAAATGTTCCTAATTTATTTTTCGAGGTGGTTGTACTATGGAGCCGTTTCCGACAGTTTGCTGTTGTTAGTCGCTTCTATTGTGCCGCTGCTAATGGGGTCGTTTCGCTTTCCTCGCAGGTGTGCATCCTCTGTCCCTTACTGTTGCTGGTCTTCCCTGTCCTCTCGCTGTTGAGGTGAGCCGTGGGACAATATTCTTCAAAATACACCTGGCTCGGTCTCCGCACCAATGCGAAGCGTGAGTCAGGAAATTCCTTACTTCGGTCTCCGGTTTGTTGCCAATGCTACATTGTTCAATCGTATAACCTCTCACACTCAGACCCGTAGCTTCCTGTCGACTTCCCGCTTCTATCATCAGCTTGTCTTCAGAGGTTGTGTTTACGTTGACACTGGCACCACAGCGCTTCACTCACAGCAGTAGTTTCATATTTTTGGTTTTCACAAATATTTGACCTTTTTTTGGGAATATGTCACGGTTTCTGAGGGTGTAGTTAGGTAGGAAATTGCTGCGAGTGAAACAAACTATTCGCTAATTAAATTCCTGCTAGTGAAACGAAACGTCGGCTAACTTCAGTTACGGAGCAAAGGAAACGACGAATGAGAATCTCACTAGCTACCTACATCTGGACACGATTCGTTCTGTTGACTTCCTATCATTCATCACGTGAATCATCGCGTGAACCGTTACCAGCAGCAGTAAGCAACGGAAAATCCAATCACCAGAAGTGCACTTTTACCATGATTTGTAATTAAATTTTTAATAAATATCGGCTAGTAAAGCTTCTGGGACACTGTGCAATAAATGACATTGTTATCTGGTACGGAAGTTAAGAATAGTCCGGTTGATAGAAGTGCAGAGCTATGAAGTCAAATGTATTTGGTTCGTGACCTGCTATATCCAGTCTTTTTTTGTTGACCTTCACATTTTCTAAATTGTTTTGGAACTTTCTCTTTAATATCAAAGAAGTATGTTCTGTAATATTCGATATTACAGATTCTCTCTCACAGTACTGATGGTTCGATTTTGTAAACATGCCAGGGAAAATGCGTTAACGAACTACTGGATTATTTTCTATGTCACTGCCCGATTCGACGGCAATTCTGTATTTATTTATTCTCCCAAAAATGTTCTGCTTGCCTGACTTTCAGTGGTATATTTGTATATTTTGCGTTTTCTTCTTCCATGTCTTATCTTCACTTCCTTCTGCTACTGATTGGAGACTATGATCTAGTCAGAAAGACCTCGGGGGTTTACTAATTTCTGAGAATGATCAAATATTTTTTATTTTATGTGGACGATTTGTAAAGTTGTATTTCACTGTTTGTAATGGGACTTTTATATGCTGATGTATTCACTGGTCAAGGAGAGGGACAGGAATAGCGAGAAACGACTTTTTTCAGAGGATAATGGCGGAATGGAGCGCTTTCGTTAACGAGCGAAACGTAACCCAGAGAAGAGAACCTGCACTTTCGAAGGAACATTTTGATTGGTCGGAACTTGGAAGATTCATAGCCCATCCAGTAAAATTAATCACTTTTGCACACAGGTCTTATCATCTCTCATCTCATCACCAGCTTCACTGAGAGTCTTGTCTTGGAACACTGTTATTACTACTCCGCCATCTTCATCAGCTTCGTCATCAGCTGACCCGATGTATTTGGGAGCCTCGTAAAATTTTTGTGTCATCCAACACTTGCCGCAGGAGAGGCCTGATGGAGCTGACACTGACTGAGGTCGCAATACTTCGGTCACCAACAATTACATCATGGCTTTACAGTCTTAGAGCCTCACTCTGAAGACTTGCCTTGAGAATTCATGAACAGCTGGCATCCAGAATACACAACATGTGTGACGTATTACTTTCAGAAGTTCTACTTATTAGATTCAGTAGTTCTATGTTAACCAGTTTCACGACAGTCACTAACTACTTACGTTATTATTCACGGTTCCGCCGCCACTCCGCCTCCCCCGTCCACTCCAATCGTTAGGTTCATCAGATTCGTGTTTCCACAGGTTGCCGTTTGTAAATGTTTGTTAAGAAGTTGCCACAGATCGCCATTATTCTGTATGAAGTATTAATCGTCAGTGAGAGTATTTGAATATGATTTTACCTTAATTGTAAACTTTTGACATTTTACATGGAGTTTTTATATGGAAATATACCCAAGTAATACGTGTAGCACTTAACATTTTGTCTACCCCTCCCAACCAACGTGTTTTACAGCAGACACGCTGACCACCGAGTTAGAGAGGCGACGAACATTAATAACCAAACTGCATTTAAATTATAAGAGTAGAAGGATATGGAAAGGAGGGAGTAGCTGTAAAGAGGTTGAGACAGGATTGTTATGAATATGTACACTGAAAAAGTGATGAAGGAAACGGGATAAATTTGGGAAGGGAATTAAAGCTGAGTGATGGATAATTTATCTTAATATTTTGGTGGTGCGTTACCTGATCCATTAAATTTCGGTGGCCAGCAGCAGAAAATTCTTTTCCTTCCGGCAGTCTTCCTAGAGAGCTGACATACCGAAGCTGCAGCATTCGTATCCGTTATTTTAAACACTAGAGCCGCGTCACTGCCCTTGCAGCCACGCAATACAGAAGGGCCTGAGGTACTGTTCGGTGGCAGAGAGTTCTATATGATTTGTGTGGTGTCGTCCGAAGAGCGTGTCTCCAAAACTAGGTTAGCACCTTGCAACGAAGCCACGGAAGAGTACAGTCACTGCATGCCGCACAGACGAATGAGAGACACCGGCGTAGCCACGTCTCCTAGAGCTTTGCTACACCATCGCAATCGACAGTCTACTGACCGCTGAGCAGAGTATCGCTTGCCTCTGTTCGCAGTCAACGATCATGTCAACAGCACCGTCTTAAAGAGGCCTCCAGTGTATTAAACACCTTAGGCAGAACTTAATGTGAACAATGATTTCGTTATTCAAGTGAATAGTCTTGTAAATTTGTCTGTGTCAATTGATACTTTAATATTCAGAGACAGTTGAAAATACTCAGAACATTCCTGTGGAAATGGATTGTACGAAGTTAAGTAAATCTTCACATTTATATTGTAATAAAATAAATTAATATTGTATATGTTTTAATTACACTCAATCTTCTCCTGGAGCAAACCAAATAACCCACTGCTGTGCCGGCGAGTGTATTTTCGTACGGTACAACCTACATCTGTGGTTAGACGGGCGATGCACGCAGGGATATCGCTGGAGTTACACTGAAGCAAAGTCTTTGGGAGTGTCAACGAAAGCGCCGGATTCCACGCTTTTTTTTCTCACTGAAACAGCTATTACTATTAGTTAAATCCTCTCCTAAGCGGCTTTCCACTGCTTCTTTCATCACTGAGTCCCAGAATGATGGGTCGACATACAGTGATCAGTCTTGATGCAGTAGTGGAAAGGCTTCTGGACCAGATGAGATACCTGTAAGATTCTACAGGGATTATGCAAAAGAACTTGCTCTCATCTAACAACAGTATGTCGTAGCTCGCTGGAGCAACGGCGTGCACCTAACAACTGAAAGAAAAGACCGCAGATAATTCCCGTTTTCAAGATGAATTGTATGACTGTTGCACATAATTATAGCCCGATATCGTTGACTTCAATCTGTTGGAGAATTACGGAACATGTTTTATGCTAACATATTATGTCATTTTTGGTGATCGGCAGTCTCCTCTATAAAAAAACTATATGCATTCCGCAAACAGAGACCTTGTGATACTCAGCTCGCTCTGTTCCTTCACTAGATTCACAGCGCTATGGACAACGGCGCTCAGGTTGGTGCCTTGTTCGTTGACTCCAAGACGGCATTTGACAACGTTGCACATTGCCGCTTAGTGAAAAAAAATGCGAGGTTACCCACTATCAGACCAGGTTTGCGACTGAATTCAAGACTACTTTGCAGATAGAACTCAACATGTCGCTATTAAGAGAACAAAATTGACAAACGTAAAGATGGTTTCGGCGGTACCTCAGGGAAATGTGATAGGGCCGTTACTGTTTACAATGTCTACATTATTTAGTGGATGACGTGAGCAGCACCATGAGGCTGTTTTCAGATGATGCGGTAGTCTGTAAGAAGATAGAAACGTCAAAAGACAGTGGCAAACTGCAAGGAGGCCTGCAAAGGATCGATGAATGGTGCAAACTCTGGCAGTTGACGCAGAACATAAATAAATGTAAAATACCGCGCATATACAGGAAAATAAATCTTCTACTGCACAACCACAAATTATTGAAAACAGTAACTACGGTAAAATACGTAGGAGCAAGCATCTGGGTCGACCTTAAGTGAAATGACCATATAAAACAAACAGTAGGAAAAGCAGGTGCGAACCTTGGGTTCATAGACAGGCTGTTGAGGAAATGGAGTTCGTCCACGAAATAATTGGGTTATAAAACACTTGTTCGACTGATTCGTGAGTATTCTTCATCGCCCTGGGGCCCTTACCAAGTTCTACACTTACATCTACAGCAGTACACTGCAGTTCACAACTTAATGCTAGGCAGACGGCCCGCAGAACCATTTTCGTATTTCTTCGACCATTCTTCTCTCGAATAGCTTGCGGGAAAAACGAACAGCTAAATCTTTCTGTGAGAGCTCCGATTTCCCTTATTTTTTTACGATGATCGGTCCGTCTATGTAGATGGGAAACAACAAAATTTCACATGTGGAGGATAGTCGGAAATGAAAATTTTGTGAAAACATCTCGCCACAATGATAAATGCCTATGTTTAAATGACTATCTCACTAGCCAGCGTATCACATCCGTGATACACACTCCTGTGATTCGATATACACTGAAGCGCCAAAGAAACTGGTATAGACATGCATATTCAAATATAGAGATATGTAAACAAGCAGACTAAGGCGCTGCGGTTGGCAACGCCTATATAAGACAACAAGTGTCTGGCGCAGTTGTTAGATTGTTTACTGCTGCTACAATGGCAGGTTAACAAGATTTAAGTGACTGAACATGTTGCTATACTCGACGCACGAGAAATGGGGCACAGCATCTTTGAGGTAGCAATGAAGTGGGGATTTTCCCGTACGATCATTTCACGAGTGTACCGTGAATATCAGGAATCCGGTAAAACGTCAAATCTCCGACATCACTACGGTGGGAAAAAAATCCTGCAAATACGGGACCAATGACAACTGAAGAGAATCGTTCAAGTTGAAGACGCACAAACCTTCCTCAAATTGCTGCAGATTTCAGTGCTGAGCCATCAACAAGTGTCAGCGTGCGAACCATTCAACGAAACATCATCGATACAGGCTTTTGAACCCGAAGTCCTATTCGTGTACCCTTGTTAACTGCACGACACAAAGCTTTACGCCTCGCCTGGACCCGTCAACACTGTATATGACTGGAAACATGTCGCATGGTTGGACGACTCTCGTTTCAAATTGTATCTAGTGGACGGATGTATAGGGGTATGGAGACAACCTCATGAATCTATGGACCCTGCATGTCAGCAAGGGACTGTTGAAGCTGGTGGAGGCTCTGTACAGGTGTGGGGAGTGTGCAGTTGGAGTGATATGAGACACTTGATACGTCTAGATACGACTGACAGGTGACACGTACGTAAGCATGCACCTGCATCCACTCGTGTCCATTGTGGATTCCAATAGACTTTAACAATTCCAGCAGGACAATGCGACACTCCACACATCCAGAATTGCTACAGAGTGGCTCCAGGAACACTCTTCTGAGTTTAAACAGTTCCGCTGGCCTCCAAACTCCCCAGACATGAACATTGTTGATCATGTCTGCGATCCCTTGCAACGTGCTGTGCAGAAGAGATCTCCAATCCCTCGTGCTCTTGCGGATTTGTGGACAGCTCCGCAGGATTCATGGCGCCAATTCCTTCCAACACTACTTCAGACATTAGTCGAGTACGTGCCACGTCGTCCTGCGGCACTTCCGCATGCTCGCGGGAACCCTACAGGACATTAGGAAGGTTACTAGTTTCTCTGGCTCTTCAGTGTAACACAAAAACGAGCTGTCTTTCTTTGAAATTCCTTAATGTACTCCATCAATCCGAGGTGAAGGGGATCCCATAGTGCGCAGAAATACTGTAGGAGAGAACGGACAAACGTAGCGTAGGTAGCCAATGGATGGATAGAAGAGACAGTCAGGATCCGACGAAGAGCGGCACGTTTGGTCACGGGATCGTTTAATCGACGCGAGAGCGTTACGCAGATGCTCAAACTCAAGTGGCAAACGTTACGAGAGAGGCGTTGTGCATCACAGAGAGGTTTACAGTCGAAATTATAAGAGAGTTTGTTACGGAAGCAGTCGGGTAACACATTAGTTACTCTCACAAACGTCTCGCGAAATGACCACAATGAGAAAATTTAAGAAATTATAGCTAATACAGAGGTTAATCAACAATCATTCCTCCCACGCACCATAAACGAATGAAACAGGGAAGGGGGATGATCAGTTAGTGGTACCTGAAGTATCTTCCGCCGGATCTAGATGTAGATATTGATGTACAAGGTTGTTATAATTAAACTTTCGGTACCTAAACCACTGTGGACAGCATACTATTAGCGTATGGTTATGCAACAGTGTACTGCAGGATTTGCGTTTTTAGTGGTGTTTGTGCCATGACTTGCCCATAGTCGCTGGTACTGACACAGCGACATAGGAGGGACTCAGATCCCAAGGACCAAGGACATGCAGCGTGAATGCCACACGTTCGTGTGATCTGCTTCACCAACATGTGATCCCGCTCCACGGGACAGAGGTGCTTTGGATTCAACCGTTTTGATGCACTCTGGAGCTTCACCTCACATCGCTTGTGAGATCACTGTGTTTGTTCGTAACACGCTTGGAGAAAACCGAATCGTTGGTCGGTCGTTCCAAACCCACGTGGCCACCAAGATCACCAGATGTGGATTCGTATAACTTCTGGCTGTAGGGTTACCTGAACGACGGGGTTTATCAGTCGGAGACTAACGCGCGTTCGAGGTTGAAGACGAGCATAACGAGGAAGGATGTCAACTTCTCATCTGAGATATTTCGGGCAGCAGTAGTGCAGTCTCTTATGCAGTTCCAGGCTGTCGTGGATGCAAATGGTCGTCGCACTGAGCAACGTTTGTAGCCTGCAACGTACAGCTAGTACGCAATTAATAAATTTCATCCTTTCATGTGGTTCATTCGTTATTTCTCCTCTTCATATACTTCCAAATGTTTTCACAAAGTTCCTTTATACTACGACCACTCGTTTTTCAAGGGGGCCCTCTCACATAGCAAAAGTTTAGTTATAACCACCTTGTAGATATAGTGCTCCGTCAAAGTCCCTTTATTTGGCTACAAGAGTCGCGAGTACCTTCCGTATTTAGTGCTTCTCTCGTGGTATGACACCGACGTCTCTTCAATGGATGAAAGCAGCAGTGGAAATTTGCTTGGAAAACGATTTAGTTAACAGAGATAGAGGTTTCAGCCTGATCAAAGCATGGAATCCAGCGTTTTCTTTGATCAGCTCTCGAAGACGTCACTTCCGTGCAGTTATTATTGATGAATCGGTATTCCGATATGGATCGATCGTCTAACCATATATGCAGTTCATATAAAGCTGTTTAGCAAATGGTTCAAATGGCTCTGAGTACTATGGGACTTAACATCTGAGGTGATCAGTCCCCTAGAACTTAGAACTACTTAAACCTAACTAACCTAACGACATCACACACATCCATTCCCGAGGCAGGATTCGAACCTGCGACCGTAGCGGTCGCGCGGTTCCAGACTGAAGCGCCTAGAACCGCTCGGCCACATCGGCCGGCCAGCTATTTACCGTCGAACAATATATACTGGTGTCCAAAATCAAAGCAACAAATGGAAATTTTGCAAGGTTGCTTTTATTTTGTCACAAAACAGTATAAACAGGTGACAGTAGAGTGGAAACAGGACAAAGAACTCACAATGTAAGCAACTGCAATATGGCATAACGGTAGACAAAAAACGTTCTTCGTTTTTTCCAAGTTAACGAATTTGCACACACATTCCGACAACTGGCTAATGTCCTCAGTACGAGATGCGCCCCGTCATCAGTCTCATGTTGAAGCAGTAACGCCCGTTCTTTCTGCAGAGCTGCTTGCAGTCTTGACGAGTTGTTGGTGGATGTTGACGTGATGCAAGCCATCTCCCTAGGTCATCCAAGACATGATTTATGGATTCAAATCGGGAGAACGAGCAGGCCAAGCCATGCGTGCAATATACTACGTTTCTAAGAAAACATGAACCACCCGTGCTCTATGTCGAGCACCTGGAAACAACCGCAAATGAGGTCCCAAAATCTCGTAAGGATACTTGACAGCAGTTAAACCTTGCCGATTCTCCCGTACAATTTCATGAATGGAGGTTCGTGTGGTAAACATAATCCCTGCCCACACGATTAGGGATCCTTCTCGATATCGGTCTCTTTCCACAATGTTTGGGTCCCGAAATCGTGTTCCACGTGCCCTCTAGATGCGAATCCGTCGAGAATCACTCTCCAGACCAAATCGGGATTCATCTGTGGAAAGAACGTTGATCTACTGTTCGATCGTCCAGGTGGCATGTTGACGATTTCACTCTACACGATCCCTAATGTGAAGACATATCAGATATAGACATACAGCAGCTGTCCGACAATAAAGGCCACTCTGACGAAGCCTTCCGCACACCGTTTGCTTCAATACAACACGTCCAATGCATGCAGCGAGCTACAAGACAATTGCCATGCAGTAATAAAGCGGTACTGTCGTGCCCTTACAGCCGCATGACGGCCCTTTCTTCTGAAGTTACACGTGGTCGGCCCTGCCCTAGTCTTCGGTGTATAGTTTCTGTCTATATAAACTGTCGCCACATCCGAGAAACAATAGAACGCTTCACACTAAGCCATCGGGCCACATCGGTTTGCGACTGTCCTGTTTCCGTTCTTCCTACGGCCCTCCACAGCAGAAAGTCTGCTGGTCATCTTCTCTGAGCCATACTGCACCTCTGTGACTGTGTATACAGTGATTGTGGTTGTGGGACTACCCGCCAAACACTACCTCGTTTCATAGGTGCCCTGACGTCATCGTTGGCTTCGTTGTCCGTTGACCGGAATGCCATCTTCCGTGCAGAACGAGATCGTACGGACATCTGGTTGACAGTTTGTAAGATTACATCGTGAATTAGACACAGGACGGGGAAATGACGGTTTGTTGCTTTAATTTTGGACACCAGTGTATCTGGAGTTTGCGTATTCTCTGACCGCAAGCTCGGTTCTAGTGTTCAATATAACTGCTGCAACTTCAGTCCCTGAGCTGCCTCGGAATATGGCCAGAGGGTGTACGGCCGAAGTATCAGTTCAAGGAACGGCGTTTCTGTGGATGCACGCCAGTGATTTGGTGGATTGTTGTAGACAGTGTTTGGGAACAAGTTTATAAGACGAATATCAACATAAATAAAATAAGGGTAATGCATTGTATTCGAATTAAATGCGTTGACGCTGAGGGAATTAGATTAGAAAATGAGAAATTAAATGTAGTTCATGATTTTCGCTGTCAGAGAAGAAAAACAACTGATGATGACCGAAGTAGAGAGGGTATAAAATACAAACTTTCAATAGTAAGAACAACTTTTATGAAGAATAGAAATTTGCCAACATCATATACCAAGTTTGTGTAAGGACTATAAAGTCTTACCTGAATTTTTTTTGTGGATTGTACGAAAGTAAAACGTGGGCAATAACAAGTACAAGTGAGAGGAGAATAAAATCTTTTGAAATGTGGTGCTACAGATAATGCTTGACTTAGATGGGTAGCCTGAGTAACCGACGAAGAGGCACTGCATTGAGTTGGGGGGAAAAGGAGCTTCATGACACAACTCGATTAAAATTAGCTGATACGACACCACATGGGGCATCAAGGAATAGTTAATTTGGTGATGACGGGTCTATTTGGGGGCGGGGGGGGGGCGGCGGAGAAGGGATAGCGGGGTAGTTAAGAACTGTAGAGGTATACCAAGACTTGAGTACAGTATGCAGATTCTGACGGATATAGAGTGCAGTGGCTATGCAGCGATAGAGACTTTGTACAACATACCCTAGGGTGGACAGCTGCAACAGGCCAGTCTTCGGACTTGCGGCCGCAACAAGAGCACTCATACTCAAACAGATCACACACTTATTGGGAGTTTCTGATCGAGACCGATGAAAAAATGGATTTCTTACATAATTTGCATCGCTGAAGTGTATATATTATGCCTGCAAATGGACTTTTTGATTGTGAAAGTAGTTTAGAAGTTACAGCGAATGGAACGGAACCGTGCGTTGACTGAAATGTAGGCAGCTGTAGGCGGTCGATGATTCAAGGAAAGATTTGACTAGCATACGAATTTCTGTCCATTGAGAATTTGCTTAAAAAAAATGTACCGGTGCCAGTACTCGAAATGACAACGAGAGCTTCAACGCGTGTATCTGGAAATGGTAGCGAAACCTCATCATTGTGGGGTAAAAACTGTAGAAATAGCAGCATATATAGCTTCAGGTATATTCAGTGAAGGTTATTCATCTGCCCTGAAGACTATGAACGTGTTAGGAGTCGCCACAGGGACGAAGAGCAAAAGCTTCTCGGAGTTATCTGACCTTAAACGTGTGGCTGACGCGGAGCAAGGAATTTCTCAGTATGTTAAAAGTGCCAGGATTGAAAAAATACAGCACAAAATTCAGAACCAGAGCATGTTTGACGAAGAGAAAGGACGCCTCTATATGACCCTCGGATCGCACATTAATCATAAGTTTTGAAACAATATTTTTTTAACTCCAAACTTGAAACGCTTTTTCCTCGAAACATTTTTCAGAGGGCGAAGCACTCTAGAGCCTCGACGGATTAACTGATTCATTTAATTTTTTTAATGAAAGATAATTAAATTTAGGGGGCCTTACCGAGAGCTTTTTTGTATTCGAATTTTAAATATTTTTTAAACATTTGTCAAGAAATTGACATGTTTTTCATACAGCTGCCATTTCTTTCTAGGAATTTTTCAAACCCCAATCGCCATACCTCTCAAAACTATTCTAATTTAAGAATTTTCTATTTTTATAGGTTTCAGAAACTGCCATGAGTCTGTACAAGGCTCAGCGCCAACGAGGACGTGCCGTGGGGCGCATACTTTGACAAGGCCTATAGCCTCCATTTTTAATTCGTTGTGGGGTGAAATATTTTTTTCATATAAGAATGTATGTACAATAAAGTGGTAAACCTCGAATTAAATCAAACAATCCTTACATGAACAAAATTCTAAACGTCACCCACTTTTCGTGCCTGTCGATCAGAACCGACCCTTTACTGTTTTTCTTACTAATTTCTTTTCGGATCCGCAGATGATGGTCATGTGTCTCTTAAGTACGCCCATTTATTTGTTTGTGTCTTGAGAATGGAAACAAGACTAGCGTTTCCCTGGAGGCTCGCGCGAAGCAGACTAAACACCACAGCCAGACTCGTCAGCGGTCTGTAATATTGCACGCGTATTCTTCCCGGCAGTATTTCCCTCCCTATCGCGCAGTCTAACACTCCCCACTTAAAGCTGTACAAGCGGCAAATAAACATAAAATACGGAGTGACTACGTCCTTGGAATACTTGTAAATTGTAATAACAACTCCATGACGACGGCAAGAATTTCTCATTACGTGTTTATACACAGAGAAAAAAGAATGTTCTTTCAATCAAGATAGGGCCAATAATAATCCTCAGTTGTTTAACCAATAAACTAAGAGTTAGAAGTGAACAGTTGTTACACAAGATAGCCGAAGCATTTCACGGATGTAGAGACTGCCACGACAAACAGCGGTGCAGTTATTAAATACTAACATAGAAATGAGAAACAAGTTATGGAAAAAGTAAGTATGGAAATAAAATACAAAGTTTTGAGGTAAAGAGGAAACTGGATGCTATCGGAATGCTTTGCTACACAGATACGTTAAGAAGTAAGAGGACAAGTGAGATACGAATGTAAGAGGCCTTGGAAATAAATGGGAGAAGAGGGAGGTCGACGGCAAAAATCCACGATAACACGAAACAAGTTTGAGCGACATGTGCAACGCCAGCAGGAATAGTTGTGACGTCGCGTGGGCCTTGGAGCGCTTTTTTGTGGTTGCCTCTGTTTCCGCTTAAACGAGAACACTAGAAGACACTGACCACCGTCTGTGTGGTCTTGTGACAGGTGGTAAGCAATGAAGGATTCGGCATTAGATAGTACTAGCAGAACTGAGACGACCATTGTCTCTGAAGAAACAGTACGAGTAAGATACGCTTAATGTCTTCTACTGACACGGCTGGCAGCCGTGAGGGAGGGACGGTGAGGAGAAACACGCACTGTATCGTTGTAAGAGATACAGAGGCGAGCGACTGTTCAAATGGTTCAAGTGGCTCTGAGCACTATGGGACTTAACATCTGAGGTCATCAGTCCCCTGGAACTTAGAACTACTTAAACCTAACTAACCTAAGGACATCACACACACCCATGCCCGAGGGAGGATTCGAATCTCCGGCGGGAGGGGCCCGAAATTAAAAATTAAAATAGCTTTTCCAAGCTTCGTCATTGTATGCTTAAGTATATTAATGTTAACATTATAAAGCTCCGAATGATCAGATGAATATGTGTAGTGTAACGACGTAAGTTTCTTATAAATGATTTTCTTTCGACATATGACCATGTGTAGACTTCGTCACCTACGTCAGTTACAACCCACTTCAAAATTATTTATATTATTTTTAAATTGTCTCAGAATGGTTCTTGAACGAAACTGTAAAACATCGTTTGAGTCGTATGCGCAGAATTACGTCACTTGGGCCAATTGGTTTTCGTAAACTTTTTCAATTTTTAGATGTCGTTTGTTTCTCCTCAGAAATTATATTGATACGTTATCTGATTTAATCGATATTAGAACCACACATTGAATAAACTTTTGAGACTCAAAGTTGCGATGAACGCTGTCAAAATTCAATAATCTTGTCAAATATATTATTAACTCATTCACATAATTCTTCATAAATAAATCCTCAGAACACGTATTTCAACTTTAGTAGCATCCACTAGTTTATTATCTTCCTACATACAGACTTGAACCTGAGCCTTGATGAGACAAAAGTAACATTTTCAATAAGATTAAACTTCCTATGATATCATTGTTGTACAAAACATTACAAATTTTCATTTATTTTATTTTTTAGAAGCACGACGCAACAACTCGGTTCCAGGATCTTCTCTTGCTCTTTGGCTGTCGACCCGCGACGTATAGTGGCCAGCAATTTTTTCTCTGGTCCCGGCAGCGAAGATGCTGTCTCCGTTCTTTGCGCCGCCCTCTCCGTACATGAAACATAAAAAAAATATAAAATCTTTAGACAATTCACAACCATTACAAAATATTACAAAAATACATAAACAAAACTAAATTAAACTTATATTCACCTGCAAACTGGCTGACACTGGTGGATGGGTGACGCTTCAATTTCGCGTCCCACTACATATGCTAGGGAAAATATACGATTTTAAGAAAAAATCCTACCCCCATGAACCATGGACCTTGCCGTTGGTGGGGAGGCTTGCGTGCCTCAGCGATACAGATGGCCGTACCGCAGGTGCAACCACAACGGAGGGGTATCTGTTGAGAGGCCAGACAAACACGTGGTTCCTGAAGATGGGCAGCAGCCTTTTCAGTAGTCGCAGGGGCAACAGTCTGGATGATTGACTGATCTGGCCTTGCAACACTAACCAAAACGGCCTTGCTGTGCTGGTACTGCGAACGGCTGAAAGCAAGGGGAAACTACAGCCGTAATTTTTCCCGAGGGCATGCAGTTTACTGTATGGTTAAATGATGATGGCGTCCTCTTGGGTAAAATATTCCGGAGGTAAAAGAGTCCCACATTCGGATCTCCGGGCGGGGACTACTCAAGAGGACGTCGTTATCAGGAGAAATAAAACTGGTGTTCTACGGATCGGAGCGTGGAATGTCAGATCCCTTAATCGGGTAGATAGGTTAGAAAATTTAAAAAGGGAAATGAATAGGTTAAAGTTAGATATAGTGGGAATTAGTGAAGTTCGGTGGCAGGAGGAACAAGGCTTTTGGTCGGGTGAATACAGGGTTATAAATACAAAATCAAATAGGGTTAATGCAGGAGTAGGTTTAATAATGAATAAAAAAATAGAAGTACGGGTAAGCTACAACAAACAGTATAGTGAACGCATTATTGTGGCCAAGATAGACACGAAGCCCACGCCTACTACAGTAGTATAAGTTTATATGCCAACTAGCTCTGCAGATGATGAAGAAATTGATGAAATGTATGATGAGATAATAGAAATTATTCAGGTAGTGAAGGGAGGCTAAAATTTAATAGTCATGGGTGACTGGAATTCGAGAGTAGGAAAAGGGAGAGAAGGAAACATAGTGGGTAAATATGGATTGGGGGAGAGAAATGAAAGAGGAAGCCGTCTGGTAGAATTTTGCACAGAGCATAACTTAATCATAGCTAACACTTGGTTCAAGAATCATAAAAGAAGGTTGTATACATGGAAGAAACCTGGAGATACTAGAAGGTATCAGATAGATTATATAATGGTAAGACCGATTTAGAACCAGGTTTTAAATTGTAATACATTTCCGGGGCAGATGTGGATTCTGACCACAATTAATTGGTTATGAACTGTAGATTAAAACTGAAGAAACTGCAAAAAGGTGGGAATTTATGGAGATGGGACCTGGATAAACTGACTAAACCAGAGGTTGTACAGAGTTTCAGGGAGAGCATATGGGAACAATTGACAGGTATGGGGGAAAGAAATACAGTAGAAGAAGAATGGGTAGCTTTGAGGGATGAAGTAGTGAAGGCATCAGAGGATCAAGTAGGTAAAAGACGAGGGCTAGTAGAAATCCTTGGGAAACAGAAGAAATATTTAATTGATGAAAGGAGAAAATATAAAAACGCAGTAAATGAAGCAGGCAAAAAGGAATACAAAGGACTCCATAATGAGATCGACAGGAAGTGCAAAATGGCTAAGTAGGGATGGCTAGAGGACAAATGTAAGGATGTAGAGGCTTATCTCACTAGGGGTAAGATAGATACTGCCTACAGGAAAATTAGAGAGACCTTTGGAGAAAAGAGAGCCACTTGTATGAATATCAAGAGCTCAGATGGAAACCCAGTTCTAAGCAAAGAAGGGAAAGCAGAAAGGTGGAAGGAGTATATAGAGGGTCTATACAAGGGCGATGTACTTGAGGACAATATTATGGAAATGGAAGAGGATGTAGATGAAGATGAAATGGGAGATATGATAATGCGTGAAGAGTTTGACAGAGTACTGAAAGACCTGAGTCGAAACAAGGCCCCGGGAGTAGAAAACATTCCATTGGAACTACTGACGGCCTTGGGAGAGCCAGTCCTGACAAAACTCTACCATCTGGTGAGCAAGATGTATGAGACAGGCGAAATACCTCAGACTTCAAGAAGAATATAATAATTCCAATCCCAAAGAAAGCAGGTGTTGACAGATGTGAAAATTACCGAACTATCAGTTTAATAAGTCACAGCTGCAAAATACTAACGCGAATTCTTTACAGACGACTGGAAAAACTGGTAGAAGCCGATCTCGGCGAAGATCAGTTTGGATTCCGCAGAAATGTTGGAACACGTGAGGCAATACTGACCCTACGATTTATCTTAGAAAATAGATTAAGGAAAGGCAAACCAACGTTTGTAGCATTTGTAGACTTAGAGAAAGCTTTTGACAATGTTGACTGGAATACTCTCTTTCAAATTCTGAAGGTGGCAGGGGTAAAATACAGGGAGCGAAAGGCTATTTACAATTTGTACAGAAAGCAGATGGCAGTTATAAGAGTCAAGGGGCATGAAAGGGAAGCAGTGGCTGAGAAGGGAGCGAGACAGGGTTGTAGCCTCTTCCCGATGTTATTCAATCTATATATTGAGCAAGCAGTAAAGGAAACAAAAGAAAAATTCGGAGTAGGTATTGAAGTCCATGGAGAAGAAATAAAAACTTTGAGGTTCACCGATAACATTGTAATTCTGTCAGAGACAGCAAAGGACTTGCATGAACAGTTGAACGGAATGGACAGTGTCTTGAAAGGAGAATGTAAGATGAACATCGACAAAAGCAAAACGAGGATAATGGAATGTAGTCGAATTAAGTCTGGTGATGCTGAGGGAATTAGATTAGGAAATAAGACACTTAAAGTAGTAAAGGAGTTTTGCTATTTGGGGAGCAAAATAACTGATGATGGTCGAAGTAGAGAGGATATGAAATGTAGACTGGAAATGGCAAGGAAAGCGTTTCTGAAGAAGAGAAATTTGTTAACATCGAGTATAGGTTTAAGTGTCAGGAAGTCGTTTCTGAAAGTATTTGTATGGAGTGTAGCCATGTATGGAAGTGAAACATGGACGAAAAATAGTTTAGACAAGAAGAGAATAGAAGCTTTCGAAATGTGGTGCTACAGAAGAATGCTGAGGATTAGATGGGTAGATCACGTAACTAATGAGGAGGTATTGAATAGAATTGGGGAGAAGAGGAGTTTGTGGCACAACTTGACAAGAAGAAGGGGCCGGTTGGTAGGACATGTTCTGAGGCATCAAGGGATCACCAATTTAGCATTGGAGGGCAGCGTGGAGGGTAAAAATCGTAGAGGGAGACCAAGAGATGAATACACTAAGCAGATTCCGAAGGATGTAGGTTGCAGTAAGTACTGGGAGATGAAGACGCTTGCACAGGATAGAGTAGCATGGAGAGCTGCATCAAACCAGTCTCAGGACTGAAGACAACAACAACAAAGAAAAAATAAGTAGCGCTAAATAACAAAGCTAGAAAACTAAAAGTTGGTCAGAATATGGCAATGTACGTCACAATTGAAAGTTACAGGCCTCAACTTTGGTCAAAATCGTTTCTGCGAGAAATTGAAGGCGCCTAATATAACTCAGAATGATGAAAATCCGTATGTAGCCTCATTTTCATATAAAAACATTAACTATGTGACACCAGTAATTTACCTGTATTAATTTTCAAGCTCTTTAGTAGAAACTAAATTTGGAACGAAAACGTCCTCATTCATGATAGATTAAGTATCATTTATATTCATAATAGAAAGTTTTATTTAAAGTACTAGATTACAGTCATGTGTTAATACAGCTGTACCAAGTTTCAAGAGGGTACTGCGATTAACTACAGTTACAAGGAATCCTAAATAGACAGTTCAGTGGTAATGTTCTACTGTCAGTTCCGTTTAACTGCAGTCGAGCTAAAACGTATCAGTAACTAAAGGAAACTTTATCTTTATTTATACAAAAATGAAGAAGATTGTAAACTGTAAAGCGGCAGGGATATTAATACGTGTCCGAGAAAGGGGCCATTTAGGTATGCTCTTTGTGCCCAGGGCGGTTGACAGCAAGTATTCCATATGGCGGTGCGCTGCACCTATATGTAAATACGGCCAGAGAGGCAGTGAAAATACACTTCCTACCGAGATATCAATCTGTTTGCGTCAGTAAAACGCCTGCGTCGTAAGGCCTCGGGTGACGTCAGAGATGGGCGTACTTGAATTTGTTTTCCGTAAAAGTAGGAAAGACTGTACACCGTCATGGATCGCTGAGATTTCATGGAAGTTACTGTTTGTCTGCCGCCCCCGATGTTAACAAAACTGTGTGGCAAGTGGAGAGATTATTTTCACTTTTAAGGCGAGCAACTAACTTTTTGTGATAGAAGTCAGGGCGATAGACCATTTTACTTGGAATTTCCTGTAGTGGCGGCTTCTGAACTGTTGATAGTGCTGTTTCGACAGGGACGCTACTATTATTATTTTTATTGTTAGGGATATTATTATATTTTGTGCGTGTGGACTTTTAAACAATATAACAATCAGTTACAAATCAAAGCTTTTATTTCTAGTCATAGTTCCTGATCCCACCGAGTAATTAGCAAGTAATACGTAACATTTTCTTCTAGAGAGCACAAAGAGTAATATGGACTTGCACACTGCAAATTATGATGAGTATGTTCCCATCGCTTTCTGGCTGACCGCACTAATAGTTTTCAGGCTCTGGTAAACAGAGAAGGTAGGTGTAAAGCGCGCACAGACAGTTTAAGTGTCATGTAACAGAGCACCGACAATTTTGATTATTTACCTCCCTCCCCATAACGTCGTACACAAGTAGCAGAAGGCAAGAGTCCAAAGTCGAATTACAGATGAAGTGTGTTATATGCACCAAATAGTTACAATCGACGTAATTACTATTAAATAGTAAGTGGTAGGGTTCGTGCACTTAACTTAGAATCCACTTAGCAGCTAATAAATACACGACACCCTCCGTTGCCAAATTTACCTTTATTGTAATTAACGTGGAAGCCATAAAAACAGCAAACATGGAGGCAAAATGTACGCACCTAAAAGCTACTTAAAAAAGGGATAAAATCACTTAAATTTGTTTCCACAAGAGGAGAATACAACATCTCAATTCGGACTTCGCTAACACTTATATTTTACTGACATTAAATATAACAAGATAAATAATCATACATGTGACGAGAACAAATGAATAACACTATCAATTTTTACAGATGAGAATACGACTATATTCACGAGGGTTCGCACCCAGGCAAGAGAGATACTTCAACATATAAGGTGATTACAGTAAGCCCTAATTCCACTCGCAAACGTAGTAACGATATAAGCGAGACAAATGGACTGAAGGAATATAGCCGGATGTACCGTAGTAAAAAGGGCCACTATCAACCCCGTCGGGACGCTACCCCCGTGAACATGTCAGTTTCAGCTACCTGCAACATACACAGAGTCATTTGTAGCTTTTTTAAAAACAATTAACATGAAAAGGCACAACGCGTAACACAATAATAAAATATAAACGACTACTTCACAGAACTAGCTCCTCTTTAGACAAAACAAACAGCAGAATATTAATAATACGTAAAATACTTCTAACCTATAACAAACTAAGCTACGACGTAATAGAATATCGTCTTGAGCTCATAGAATACTCAGTTTGACTTTCCTGTTTATAGGTCTTACAACTCAACAGTGTCAGCTTCAGCAAACCCGCGAATACAAAACTCGAAATATGACAGGAATAATGATTGAAGCCACTGACAATACTAGGCTGCCACACAGAGGTAAATTGATTCCTCAGGATGGATAGGATGTGTGACTGCTGTGTACGGACGCAGGAGGAGCTGGCCACTGTTCGCGAACAGCTGAGCGTGTTGACGGCCGCGGTCAGCCGTCTTCAGGCTGCTGCCTCGGAGTGCAGCGGCAGTGGGGAGTCTGGTGCGTCGCAAGGTACACCCCAGGTGTTACATGCTTCACACACTGTCCCTGCTGTCGAGACATCTTCGCGGGTACCGGGCACGGTTGGGCCACCCTCTCCCCAAGGGGAGTGGCGGGTTCAGCGGCGTTCGCGGCGCACGAGGCGGAGGGTCAATGTGGAGGCTGGCCGTGTGGCGTCGCCCGCTCTGCCTGTGAGTGGACGTGTGGCTGCTCCTTCAGCAAGGTCCGAGCAGGCACACGGGGGGAGCTCCAACGTTAGGCGGGTGATGGAGCCCCTTAGGGAAATAGCGGGAAGGTCGGGGAAGAAGGCCAGTGTTCACTCTGTCTGCTTGCCGGGGGGCCTCATCCGAGATGTGGAGGAGGCCCTACCGGCGGCGATAGAGAGCACTGGGTGCACCCGACTGCAAATTGTTGCTCATGTCGGCACCAATGACTCCTGCCGTCTGGGTTCAGAGGTCATCCTCAGTTCGTACAGGCGGTTGGCGGAATTGGTGAAGGCGGAAAGCCTCGCTCGCGGGGTGGAATCAGAGCTAACAATTTATAGTATCGTTCCCAAAACCGATCGCGGTCCTCTGGTTTGGAGCCGAGTGGAAGGCTTAAACCAGAGACTCAGACGATTCTGCGGAGATCTGGGGTGCAAATTTCTCGACCTCCGCTATCGGGTGGAGAAATGTAGGGTCCCCCTGAATAGGTCAGGCGTGCACTACACGCCGGAAGCGGCTACAAGGGTAGCGGAGTACGTGTGGAGTGCACATGGGGGTTTTTTAGGTTAGAGAATCCCCTCCCTAGGCCCGACAAGACGCCTCCTGAGACGCGGCAAGGTAGGAGTAGGCAAAATGCAACAGGGAATAACAATATTAATGTGCTAATAGTAAACTGCAGGAGCGTCTATAGAAAGGTCCCAGAACTGCTCTCATTAATAAACGGTCACAATGCCCATATAGTACTAGGGACAGAAAGTTGGCTGAAACCAGACGTAAACAGTAATGAAATCCTAAACTCAGATTGGAATGTATACCGTAGAGACAGGCTGAACAGTGAAGGGGGAGGCGTGTTTATAGCGATAAGAAGTGCAATAGTATCGAAGGAAATTGACGGAGATCCGAAATGTGAAATGATTTGGGTGAAGGTCACGGTTAAAGCAGGCTCAGACATGGTAATTGGATGTCTCTATAGGCCCCCTGGCTCAACAGCTGTTGTGGCTGAGCACCTGAAGGATAATTTGGAAAATATTTCGAGTAGATTTCCCCAACATGTTATAGTTCTGGGTGGAGATTTTAATTTGCCAGATATAGACTGGGAGACTCAAACGTTCATAACGGGTGGCAGGGACAAAGAATCCTGTGAAATTTTTTTAAGTGCTTTATCTGAAAACTACCTTGAGCAGTTAAACAGAGAACCGACTCGTGGGGATAACATATTAGACCTTCTGGTGACAAACAGACCCGAACTATTTGAAAACGTTAACGCAGAACAGGGAATCAGCGATCATAAAGCGGTTACGGCATCGATGATTTCAGCCGTAAATAGGAATATTAAAAAGGGTAGGAAGATTTTTCTGTTTAGCAAAAGTGTCAAAAAGCAGATTTCAGAGTACCTGTTGGCTCAACACAAAAGTTTTGTCTCAAGTACAGATAGTGTTGAGGATCAGTGGACAAAGTTCAAAACCGTCGTACATTATGCGTTAGATGAGTATGTGCCAAGCAAGATCGTAAGAGATGGAAAAGAGCCACCGTGGTACAACAACCGAGTTAGAAAACTGCTGCGGAAGCAAAGGGAACTTCACAGCAAACATAAACATAGCCAAAGCCTTGCAGACAAACAAAAATTACGCGAAGCGAAATGTAGTGTGAGGAGGGTTATGCGAGAGGCGTTCAATGAATTCGAAAGTAAAGTTCTATGTACTGACTTGGCAGAAAATCCTAAGAAATTTTGGTCTTATGTCAAAGCGGTAGGTGGATCAAAACAAAATGTCCAGACACTCTGTGACCAAAATGGTACTGAAACAGAGGATGACAGACTAAAGGCCGAAATACTAAATGTCTTTTTCCAAAGTTGTTTCACAGAGGAAGATTGCACTGTAGTTCCTTCTCTAGATTGTCGCACAGATGACAAAATGGTAGATATCGAAATAGACGACAGAGGGATAGAGAAACAATTAAAATCGCTCAAAAGAGGAAAGGCCTCTGGACCTGATGGGATACCAGTTCAATTTTACACAGAGTACGCGAAGGAACTTGCCCCCCTTCTTGCAGCGGTGTACCGTAGGTCTCTAGAAGAGCGTAGCGTTCCAAAGGATTGGAAAAGGGCACAGGTCATCCACGTTTTCAAGAAGGGACGTCGAACAGATGTACAGAACTATAGACCTATATCTCTAACGTCGATCAGTTGCAGAATTTTGGAACACGTATTGTGTTCGAGTATAATGACTTTTCTGGAGACTAGAAATCTACTCTGTAGGAATCAGCATGGGTTTCGAAAAAGACGGTCATGTGAAACCCAGCTCGCGCTATTCGTCCACGAGACTCAGAGGGCCTTAGACACGGGTTCACAGGTAGATGCCGTGTTTCTTGACTTCCGCAAGGCGTTCGATACAGTTCCCCACAGTCGTTTAATGAACAAAGTAAGAGCATATGGACTATCAGACCAATTGTGTGATTGGATTGAGGAGTTCCTAGATAACAGGACGCAGCATGTTATTCTCAATGGAGAGAAGTCTTCCGAAGTAAGAGTGATTTCAGGTGTGCCGCAGGGGAGTGTCATAGGACCGTTGCTATTCACAATATACATAAATGACCTGGTGGATGACATCGGAAGTTCACTGAGGCTATTTGCAGATGATGCTGTGGTGTACCGAGAGGTTGTAACAATGGAAAATTGTACTGAAATGCAGGAGGATCTGCAGCGAATTGACGCATGGTGCAGGGAATGGCAGTTGAATCTCAATGTAGACAAGTGTAATGTGCTGCGAATATACAGAAAGATAGATCCTTTGTCATTTAGCTACAAAATAGCAGGTCAGCAACTGGAAGCAGTTAATACCATAAATTATCTGGGAGTACGCATTAGGAGTGATTTAAAATGGAATGATCATATAATGTTGATCGTCGGTAAAGCAGATGCCAGACTGAGATTCATTGGAAGAATCCTAAGGAAATGCAATCCGAAAACAAAGGAAGTAGGTTACAGTACGCTTGTTCGCCCACTGCTTGAATACTGCTCAGCAGTGTGGGATCCGTACCAGATAGGGTTGATAGAAGAGATAGAGAAGATCCAACGGAGAGCAGCGCGCTTCGTTACAGGATCATTTAGTAATCGCGAAAGCGTTACGGAGATGATAGATAAACTCCAATGGAAGACTCTGCAGGAGAGACGCTCAGTAGCTCGGTACGGGCTTTTATTGAAGTTTCGAGAACATACCGTCACCGAAGAGTCAAGCAGTATATTGCTCCCTCCTACGTATATCTCGCGAAGAGACCATGAGGATAAAATCAGAGAGATTAGAGCCCACACAGAGGCATACCGACAATCCTTCTTTCCACGAACAATACGAGACTGGAATAGAAGGGAGAACCGATAGAGGTACTGAAGGTACCCTCCGCCACACACCGTCAGGTGGCTTGCGGAGTATGGACGTAGATGTAGATGTAGATTAATTTACAGCGGCACACAACCGACCTTACATCTCCAATTTAGTATAATCCGAATAAACAATTTGTGTATAATAATTACTTACAGTACCATGACAACCTCTGAATAACACTTATTACCCAATGTAGGTGCTGGTATCTAAAGCCACCTTTAGTAATACAGAGTTTGACTGTATTCACTTATTGGAAGGGTTTCAACTTTACATCCCTTTCCACATAGCTCTCTGTTTACACACTTCTATAAATTCTGCAACTAAAGAAGGGCATATAAATGCACATATAACTGACACAGATTTAAGCAGAATAAAACAGTATCGCAAATGGCTTCATTTGCTTTACACGTGGGATGTCTTCCCCATCCAGTAATTCCGAAATATATTCAACAACGCGTGAGAGCAAGACGTCGCCGTGGTTATCAGCTGTTTACTTCACATAATTTCCTGCACAGCCACAAGGCAGACGAAGCGTTTTCACATGCAACAGCGGCGAGCACCACACATTTCCTCCGTCACGCCATAGACACATCTCAATATCAATGGCCAGTAACAAGAACCTATACATGCCCTCGCAGCAGAGAAGTTCCAAAACACAACGGTGCACCAATGCGATACCAAACCCGAGGTCCCATCAAGTGACTGCCGGGATCTCTCGCTGACCCTGCCCATAGCGTACAGGTATCGTACCACAGGCGTCAACAAGCCACCTTCGACCCTGCGAATATCCACTCCGCTGTCTCTTTTCTCTCTCCGTTAACCACTCGACCCCCGGCCTCAATCGTGGAAGGCAAAGATTGTGACCCTATAATCGATGGCAGCGATGCCATTCTAAGTGCGAGAACACTGGCGCCAGCCGCGCCACGGCTCAGTAAGTAGTACTGAAACGGCAAGAAAGAGCACGTAGAAGAATGGTAGCAAAGTTTAAACAAATTCAATCAGAATCCCTAATAGTCACATCATTAATGCTCTAAGTAATTGTCAAAAGAAAATTTCTAGTTTGGAAGTAGACGTATGGATATGAGGGATATGAGCTAACAAAGTATGTGTATGACAGTGAAAGTCTTACATTGAGGCGTTGGGTTGGGTTGTTTGGGGGAGAAGACCAAACAGCGAGGTCATCCGTCTCATCGGATTGGGAAAGGACAGGCAAGGAAATCGGCCGCGCCCTTTCAAAGGAACTATCCCGGCATTTGCCTGGAGCGATTTAGGGAAATCGCGGAAAACTTAAATCAGGATGACCGGACGCGGGATTGAACCGTCGTCCTCCCGAATGCGACTCCACTGTGCTAACCGCTACGCCACCTCGCTCGGTTACAATGAGGCTTTATTGGCAGACATTCTTACAGTCTCCGCGTTAAACTAGGTGATTCATATTTTGCTAATTTTCCCAACTGTATTGTGTGAAACATCTGAAATTCACGTTATGATTGACACAAACTTTGTAATTTCAACGCAGTTCATTGAGAACATGACTGGACCCGTTTCAGATTTAATACACATCTTTCTATCTTATTCTGTCTATCTTCATCAATCATCATCATCAATCATTTATCAATGTATGTATAAACTGAAGTCTCCTTGCAGCGATACTGATCCGGTTTTCGTAGTCTCTTCCTTAGCGCACCCTCGATCACGTTGAAGCTGCAAGTCTAAATGAGTGTGGGATGGTGTTTGCTCAAAAATGTTCACGACACCACCATTTAGATTGCATTAATACAAACATTTATTCTTCACAAAATTTGATTATTAGTAACAGTATCGAATTTGTCAACTACGAAAATATAATAGCGCACTGGACCAGATTAGCACCTACTGTACCTAGAAGTCACAGTCTAGTGGCGAAGATAATTATGTCTTTCAATGTGGTGCAAAACAAAGTTCACAGTTCGCAATCAATACTGTCTTGCGAAAGCTTACAAAAGAAGAATACGATTCTGTAATTCAGTTAACCCAGTCCATAATGAGTATCACCATGTCCAAACGTCACTCGTTTCGATGACAATGACTTTCTACACCACTTGTTAATCAAAGCACAGTTTAGTTAAAACGTTCCTTAATCTGAGGTAGTGCAATCACTCGAAAAGCTTTAAACATTAATAATAATGAGTTTCATCGTTGTCGGTGTGCGTATTCTCGCATACAGAACGTGCATGGCTGTGGCGTGAGCGAACACCGAGAGTGCAACCGACATTGTAAGACCAATACATTTTGCCCCTCTCTTTGGTATTCCTGTGACAATGTTTCACAAGGTCGATACCTCGTAAAGAGCAACAGATCGAACACAGCATCAGCGGTCTTGTGATTTATGTATACTAACATGTAATTTGAACGTGTTATGTTAACTGATGTTATTATTTTGAGCTGTAATATTATTCGCACGGTGCCTGTGAGTATTGTCTAAGTAATTCTGGAAGCTTAGGCCCAGTAGAAAAAATTGTCTCTGTAAAAGTTTTGACGATCGAAAAGGAGACGATAGATGAGCAGTTGTTCAAGGAGGGTTGTGGGATGTCTAAGACGGGAAGTCGGGAGTATGCAGCAATTTTCGGAAAAGTTCTTTGGATTGTGAAAAGAAGAGTTGTTTCAATAGTGTGGAAATAAGGAACGGTTTGGACATTTTTATTTTACAGTGGTTTACACTGAGCAGCCAGGAAGATAAATTCTTGTGACATATAAGCTGGAATAAAGACTGTGCTCTTTGATTTGATTTGATTTTACCAGGCAAGCAAAAACAACATTGGTCAAGCCCGCTACTGCCCGCACGGAAACAGAGTTTATTGTTCGGTATCATTCCCTGTGTCTCTAGTAAAGCCAACCAATGCCCCTGAACAGTGCAAGAAGATCCGTTACCTGTGCTTTGGTAGACACAGTTTCCTCAGGCCTGGTTGATCCGAATATTCTGTGTCTTTTAATCTCCACTGCCTCGCATTCGAATATCAAATGTGATGCGGTTTCCTCGCCCACACCACGCATCCTATATTTGGGGTCTTCTTCTGTTATCCCCATCGTATGTAGGTGTTTTTTTGAAATTCCCATGGCCTGCCAATAGTCCTACCATGGGTTTCATTCCTCTCCTGTTCAAGCCCAGGATTGAGAGACTTCTCTTAGAATATGGCTTCGGCATCAATAACTTGCCAGGTTTTTGGTTTTGGACCTTAGCCCAATATTCTACATGTTGTTTCCTTGTCCAATCTCGTAGTTTTATTTTGATCATCGCCTTGGTGATTGTTAGGACAGGTTATGGCTCAATAAATAGTGTTATCGCTGCCATACTGGCCAACCTATCTGCTTGCTCATTACCACTAATCCCTGAGTGACCAGGGACCCACAATAGGTTTACCCTATTGCTTTCCCCTAGCTCCACAAGGACTTTGTGGCATTCTGCCACGATCTTTGATCTTGCTGCAGAAGCTGCCAGTGCTTTCAGGGCTGCTTGGCTATCTGAATAAATTAAAATGCTACGACCTACGTAGCAACTCCGCAAATTCTCCTCCATTCACACCCTGACAACAGGATGTAAGACAGGGATGTAATCTTCGCCCCTACTGTACAGTCTGAACATCGAAGAAGCAATGATGGAAAGAAAAGAAAGGTTCAGGAGTAGAATTAAAATTCAAGGTGAAAGGATATCAGTGATACGGTTCGCTGATGACATTGCTATCCTGAGTCAAAGTGAAGAAGTCTTACAGATCTGCTGAATGGAATGGACAGTCTAATAAGTACAGAATATGGATTGGCAGTAAATCAAAGAAAGACGAAAGAAATGAGAAGTACACTCCTGGAAATTGAAATAAGAACACCGTGAATTCATTGTCCCAGGAAGGGGAAACTTTATTGACACATTCCTGGGGTCAGATACATCACATGATCACACTGACAGAACCACAGGCACATAGACACAGGCAACAGAGCATGCACAATGTCGGCACTAGTACAGTGTATATCCACCTTTCGCAGCAATGCAGGCTGCTATTCTCCCATGGAGACGATCGTAGAGATGCTGGATGTAGTCCTGTGGAACGGCTTGCCATGCCATTTCCACCTGGCGCCTCAGTTGGACCAGCGTTCGTGCTGGACGTGCAGACCGCGTGAGACGACGCTTCATCCAGTCCCAAACATGCTCAATGGGGGACAGATCCGGAGATCTTGCTGGCCAGGGTAGTTGACTTACACCTTCTAGAGCACGTTGGGTGGCACGGGATACATGCGGACGTGCATTGTCCTGTTGGAACAGCAAGTTCCCTTGCCGGTCTAGGAATGGTAGAACGATGGGTTCGATGACGGTTTGGATGTACCATGCACTATTCAGTGTCCCCTCGACGATCACCAGTGGTGTACGGCCAGTGTAGGAGATCGCTCCCCACACCATGATGCCGGGTGTTGGCCCTGTGTGCCTCGGTCGTATGCAGTCCTGATTGTGGCGCTCACCTGCACGGCACCAAACACGCATACGACCATCATTGGCACCAAGGCAGAAGCGACTCTCATCGCTGAAGACGACACGTCTCCATTCGTCCCTCCATTCACGCCTGTCGCGACACCACTGGAGGCGGGCTGCACGATGTTGGGGCGTGAGCGGACGACGGCCTAACGGTGTGCGGGACCGTAGCCCAGCTTCATGGAGACGGTTGCGAATGGTCCTCGCCGATACCCCAGGAGCAACAGTGTCCCTAATTTGCTGGGAAGTGGCGGTGCGGTCCCCTACGGCACTGCGTAGGATCCTACGGTCTTGGCGTGCATCCGTGCGTCGCTGCGGTCCGGTCCCAGGTCGACGGGCACGTGCACCTTCCGCCGACCACTGGCGACAACATCGATGTACTGTGGAGACCTCACGCCCCACGTGTTGAGCAATTCGGCGGTACGTCCACCCGGCCTCCCGCATGCCCACTATACGCCCTCGCTCAAAGTCCGTCAACTGCACATACGGTTCACGTCCACGGTGTCGCGGCATGCTACCAGTGTTAAAGACTGCGATGGAGCTCCGTATGCCACGGCAAACTGGCTGACACTGACGGCGGCGGTGCACAAATGCTGCGCAGCTAGCGCCATTCGACGGACAACACCGCGGTTCCTGGTGTGTCTGCTGTGCCGTGCGTGTGATCATTGCTTGTACAGCCCTCTCGCAGTGTCCGGAGCAAGTATGGTGGGTCTGACACACCGGTGTCAATGTGTTCTTTTTTACATTTCCAGGAGTGTAGTAGAAATGAGAACAGCGAGAAACTTAACACCAAGATTGATGGTAACGAAGTAAATGAAATTAAGGAATTCTACTGTATAGGCAGCAAAGACATTCGTGGCCAAGAGAAGTCTTCTAATATCAAACACAGGCCTTTATTTCAGGAAGAAATTTTCGGAGGAGGTACGTTTGGATTACTGCATTTTATGGTACTGAAACATGGACTGTGGAAAAACCGGAACAAAAGAGAATCGAAGCATTTGAGATGTGGTGCTACAGACGAATGTTGAAAATTAGGTGGACTGATACGGTAAGAAATGAGGAGGTTCTACATGGAATCGGAGAGGAAAGGAATATGTCGAAAATACTGACAAGGAGGAGGGACAGGATTGTAGGAAATCAGTTAAAACGTCAGGAAATGACTTCCATGGGACTAGAGGGAGCTGTAGAGGGCAAAAACTGTAGAGGAATACAGATATTGGAATACTTCCAGCAAATAATTGAGGACGTAAGTTGCAGGTGCTTCTCTGAGATGAAGAGGTTGGCACAAGAGAGGAATTCATGGCAGGCTGCATCAAACCAGTCAGAAGACTGATGACCCAAAAAAAGTGTGTGTGTGTGTGTGTGTGTGTGTGTGTGTGTGTGTGTGTGGATGTGCGTATCTATATACTGATCAGCCAGAACATTATGACCACCTACGTAATAGCCTGTTGGCACAGAAAACAGCGGCGAAGTGTCGTGGCATCCAAGTAATGAGACCTTGATAGGTCACTGGAGGGAGTCAGCACCACATCCGCACATACAAGTAACCTAATTACCGTGAATTCCGAGAAGGCGAGCATTGATCTCCGACATCACGTTCAGTCACATCCCAGGTGTGTTCGGCTGGGTTCAGAACTGGCGAATTGGGGCGCAAGCATATCAATTGCAACCCACCTCTGTGTCCATCGAACTACTCCATCACACTCCCGGCCTTGTAACATGGCGTATTATCTTGCTGAAAAATGCCGCTACTGTTGGGAAACATGATCCTCATGAAGAGGTATAGATGGTCTGCAACCAGTGTTCGATACTCTTGGCAGTCATGTTTGGGGGATCCGCTCCTGAACTGATTCATAGAGTTGAATCTTTCAAAGGAGTGAACAATCAGTGATTCTGAAAAAAAGAATGGTAGCTCCAGACGTTTCCCACAGCAGAGAGAGAGAGAGAGAGAGAGAGAGAGAGAGAGAGAGAGAGAGACGGAGCATATAAGCGGAGCCTCTGCGGGTCAGAGCAAACTGCACGCCACACAACACAGCCAGCGCCACCACACAACACAGCCAGCGCCGGCCTCTGCCCTGCTTCTACCTTGGCTGCCTGCATTGTGCAGTGCCCTATTGGACTTTGTGTTTCACATATGCCATGCCGTCTCTGTGGTTCCTCTGCTGCGTGCAGTGTCTGGCGCAGCTTAACTTAGCAACGCACTCTGTCGGCGATCGTTTCAGTCGCAAGTCCTGCCCTCTGGGCAATTGATGCGAGCAACAGGACAGAGAGCCTCCTAGCGGAGAAAATAAGAACTACTTGCAACAACCTGCTCGCAAGAGAACGGACGATTTGTCTCGGAGCGGGTGACTGGTGGCCGTTCACCGCTCCCCCCACCCTCGGAACTCGCCCGCTCAATGCTCATCCCACCGTTCTCGACTCTAGCCAGAGCGTTGAGCAAAGCAACTCAGGTGTCACTCTGGTCTCTGCGGTCTTAGCTCACGCAGTAATACAGCTCGCGGCTCGACCTGCTTGACTCAGCGCCTCTGCATCAGAGTTTGTCTCTTCTGGATATTGTTCTTCGTAGTAATACCGCTATGTATATTACATTATTATGTTATGTATATATCATTTGTTTTTATTTTATTTTTATTTGTTTAAACTGATCAGATTAGGTCCCTGACGACTCCTCTTACTATAGAATTTTTATTATGGACACTCGAATTTACGCTTTAATTACGAGCGAACCGATAAACGTATCGCAAAATGTGATACACCAATATTTTCCTTGTTTTATTCTGCGTAAGGCTATATGCAGCACTTTAGTCTTACAGTCAAATTTATATATATTTTTTTCTTATTCTGGTTCGGATTTTGCGATTTTAGACGACTTCGGAAGGAAACGTTCACTTTAAAAATATATGGCTTGCGATGTATTTGTATGAGGTTAATGAAATTTTAATACATTGTAGCCAAATATATTGTTAATGTAAATCTCAAGTTACAACATTTTCCGATCACCCAAAAAACCACGATAGTGCAAAATAAATCAATAATCAAAAACTTTGTCATATCGTGGAAATTTCAATAAACAATACAAAATTCTTACTCATTATCTGTGTTACTTCAAAATAGGATCAAATAAGATCAAAATACAGGTATAGTACCGGAATAAACCAAGTTTAAAGAGCAATGTGCCTTCCATTTATTTTCTATTGTGAATGAGTGCTGAGTCATGAAAAAGGGCTAGTTCATTTCAGGGAGTGAACAGTTCTGATCCGATCTCTGAAAAGAACAGTTTTGCCCATCTCTAGTCATGATACCTCGCACGGGCTACGCTGGATCTGTAGGTGCTCATGTGAATGTTCTCCAGAGGATAATGGAGCTCCGTCAGCTTGTCTATGTCGAGCAGTAAGGTGTCAAGGAGCTTTTCGTCTGGAAAAGCGACGATTCGCGCCTTCTCATTGGCATGATGAAGAAGGTATCAGGATTCGGAGGCCCAGCGTTAGCAGTGTTTGGCGCACTGGGTGTTCAGACACTCTTGTACTTTGTCCAGCACTAAGGTCTGATGTTATTTCCGTCACAGTTGTCGAGCTGTCCTGTTTTACCCGTCTGCGCAGACTACAACATCCGACATCTATAATGAGGGGTGGTTGCCCAACACCACGACATCTGAACGTGGTTTCGGCTTGGTTTCGCCACCTGTTGAAGACACTCACCATTGCACTCCTCAAACCCCCGACAAGTCGTGCAGTTTGCGAAATGCTCGTGCCAAACCTCTGGGCCAATACAACCTGCCTCGGTCAAACTCAAATAGATCGCGCACCTTCCCTATCCTGCAAACCAGACAGTAGACACTGATATTGAATCCATCGTGCGTGTGTCTGACTAGCAGCCTATCCAGGTGCGGCTGCTATCACCTGGACGGGTTTATATCGATAGCAGGTCGGTGGTCATAATGTTCTGGCTGATCAGTGTACGTAAAAGGAAACTATTGGTAGCTAAAATCTCGAAAAGTTCTTTATTGATTGACTTCAGTGCTATGCTAAGAAACGTCCAGATGGACATAGGCTGTAAATTTTTTAAAAATATACATGGTCTATGAATATAGACTGGCGAAGAAAATCGCAACACCAAAAGATAACTAAATAGAGTAATGAAATTTCGAGAATACATTTGTCTAGGTGACATATTTAAATAATAAAAATTGCAATATCTCAGGTTAACGCAAGCGCGGGGAAAGCCATTGCAAATGTGAAGTGCTGGTAGGTATATGACTGGTGTAACCACCAGGATGTTGAATACAAACGTGAGGATGTCAGCTTTTGCGATGGAGTTCCGTGCCTGATACACTCGGTCAGTTAACATCCGAGTGGTTAATGCTGGTTGTGGATGACGTTGTAACTGTCGTTCGACGATGCCCCATATGTGATCGATTGGTGATAGATCAGGTGATCAAGCAAGCCAAGGCAACATGTCGACTCTCAAGAGACCGCGTGAGTTACAACAGCGGTAGGTGAGCAAGCGTTATCCAGTTGGAAGACACCCCCTGTA
Organism: Schistocerca cancellata; assembly: GCF_023864275.1. Lineage (NCBI taxonomy): Eukaryota > Metazoa > Arthropoda > Insecta > Orthoptera > Acrididae > Schistocerca > Schistocerca cancellata. The sequence goes on along the minus strand of NC_064633.1, from coordinate 329,555,920 downwards.
TTGCAGTTCATGAGTGGCCTCACAGCAGGTCGATTCACCAGACTGACGCTCAGATTTACAATCAGGCTGCGTGGAATAACCAAGAGAGTGCTCCTGCTGTCGTACAAAATCGCACCTCAGATCATATCATCAGGTGTAGATCCAGTGTTTCTAGCTCAGAGACAGGTTAGTTGCATGACCTCAAATGGCCTCGTTCTAACAAAGACACGCCAGTCACTGGCACCGAGGCAGAACCAGCGTTGATCAGAAAACTGACTTCCACCCTGTCCTCCAATGAGCTCTCGCTTGACATCACTCAAGCCGCAAATGGCGGTCGGTGGTTTGGGGTCAGTAGAATGAATTCTACAGGGCATCTGGCTCAGAGGTGTCTTTGAAGTAACCGATTTGTAACAGTTCGTTGTGTGACTATGGAGCCAGCTGCTGCTCAGATTGCTGCTGCAGATACAGTACGATGCGCCAGAGTGACACGTAGAACACGATGGTTGCCCCTCTCGGTGGGGCCACGTGATCACCGCTTTCAGCAATCATGTACAGCGGCAACATTTCTCCCAAGTATTTCTGCAATATCGTAGAAGGAACATCCAGCTTCTCGTAGCCCTATTACACGACCTCGTTTAAACTCAGTGAGGTGTTGGTAATGATGTCTTTGTTGCCTTGAAGGCATTCCTGACTAACATCAACTCACGACGCCCAACCTCACAAGTAACCAACGCCCGCTATTGTTACAGCATGTATTTAATGCACACCTGATTTGCATTCTCATAGCTGCGCTACTAGCGCCGCTATTATGCTATTGGCGCTAAAGTTGAGTAGCCATCATCTTTCACATGTAGAAACACGCCTACCAACTTTAGTTTACGTCGCACAACTCGTTCTTGGTGTTGTGATTTTTTTTTTTTTGCACGTAGATTCTAAGGCAAAAGAACTACGCAGCACGTAGGAATAATGCAAATTGGTCACAAACTGCTATTCATACAGGTACCGCCGGACGATACAAAACAGTAAACTGGAATCTCATTGACTGGAATAAAACTGTCTTGAGTGATGAGTCCTGTCTCGAATTGAGATAATGTATTTGTACAGAAAGAAAATGGAAAACAAACACATGCTTTCCCTGTGGTAAATGGATTGTCCGACCATGATGCACAACTGATTAACTTAAAAAACCCGACAGGGTGTACAGTTCGGAAACCATTAAGTAAAAGTGTGAGGTCGCTCAACCCGGTATCTATAGAGCACTCCAGAGAAAGCTTAAGAAATATCAATTGCGGAGATGTATATAATGAGCCCCTTGCTAATGATAAATGCAACATATTTCTTGACAAATTTATATCCCTTTTTGAACATTGTTTCCCAAAGAAAATTACTAAATATAACACCACACACTTTTCAAAGAAACCTTGCTTTGCTACAGGTAGTAAAGTGTCCTCAGAAAAAAAAAGAAACTGTACGAGACAGCAAGAACTAGCAAAGATCCAGAAGTAGTTTTACACTATAAAAATTATTGTAACATACTGAGAAAGGTTGTAAGGAAATCAAGAAATATGTATGTTAGAGAAGAAATTAACAACTACGGCAATAAAATAAAGTCAGTATGCAATGTTAGAAGGGAGACAGGAAAAGTAACCACTGGAGTGGGTAGTATTACTATTAAAGCGAATGAGACCATCCTAACCAACAGTACACAAGAAACTAATGTGTTTAACAACCATTTATTAAGCTTAGGAGGAAAAATTGGTGCGATCGGGTCAAAAGGAAAAGCCAGGCAGTACATGGAAGCGTCTGTTTTAAAAAAATTAGATTAAGTTTCACTTAACAACCTCTTGTGAAAAAAGTAAAATTATTAAATCTTTGAAAACTAAATGTTCTGTTCGAGTAGATGACACCTCTAATAAGATACTAAAACAATGTGGAGCAATTACAGCTGATGTTCTGCGTCACATATGTAATGCGTCACTAACTCAAGGTATTTTCCCAGACTGGTTAAAATACGCCATTGTCAGGCCAGATGTCAATAATAATCGGCCAGTATCCTTGCTTACAGCATTTTCAAAAATCTTCGAGAAAGTAATGTACTCAAGAGTGGGTAGCCATCTCAACAGTAATGGGATACTTAGTAAATCACAGTTCGGATTTCAAAAATGCTGTTGCACTGAGACAGCAATATACAGTTTCACTATCTACATAATAGACTCTTTAAATAGTAAAATGTCACCAATAGGAATTTTCTGTGACATTTTCCAAAGCATTTGATTCTGTGAACCATGACATTATGTTAGAGAAATTACAATTCTATGGTATAAATGGAAAAGCATATGAATGGATTAAGTCATACCTACAGAACAGGAAGCAAAAACTTTCCTTATATGGGTCAAGTGATTTAAATAAGTTTGCCACTTCATCTAACTTGGGTGAAATTACGTTAGGCGTGCTACAGGGTTCAATCAGGGGTCCTCCTCTGTTCTTGATATATGTGAACAGCCTCCCTTCCTATCTGAAACAGGAAGCTGAAATGACACTGTTTGCTGATGATACAAGCATTATTATTGATCCAGTAAAAGGAACGCCAACTGAAAATGATACAAATAAGGTCTTTGGAAAAGTCATTAATTGGTTTTGTGCCAATGGGCTTGCTCTAAACTTTGAAAAAACACAATACATCCAATTTTCTCTTGTAAAAAGTACAGTTCCTTCAATAAATATAACACATCAACAGCAGTCAGGAAACAGGGTAGAGCATACTAAGTTTTTGGGCGTACATATGGATGAGAATCTTTATCGAAAAATTCCTATTTTGGATCTTCTAAAGCGACTAGGTTCAGCAACTTTTGCAATCAGAATAATTGCCAATTTTGAGGATATAGAAATTAGTAAGCTAACATACTTTGCATACTTTCACTCTCTGATGTCATACGGAATAATATTTTGGGGCAACTCAACATTTAGACAAAAAGTATTCACTGCTCAAAAGAAAGTGGTTAGAACAATGTGTGGGGTTCATAGTCACACATCTTGTAGGCATCTTTTTAAAAGATTGGGAATTCTTACAACAGCCTCACAGTACATTTACTCACTATTGAAATTTGTTCTCAACAACATGGACCAGTTTAAAAACGACAGTGACATTCATGATTATAATACCAGAAAAAAGAAAGACTTACACTAACCTTTACTCAACCTATCTTTAGCACAGTAATGGGTAAAATATGCTGCTATAAAAATTTTCGACAAATTGCCAGATGAAATAAAATGTCTGAGAGATAGCAGTAATAGCTTCAAAAATAAATTGAAATATCTCCTTGAGAACTCCTTCTATACCATAGATGAATTTTTGAATAGGAATAAATAAATCTATAAATGTAGTATATGCATTTTGTGCCATTTTAGAGAATGTGGTAAATAACAGAAATATTTATCTTTAACTCTGTATTGTAATATACATATATTAAAAAATTTTGTTACGTATGTGCATTTCTTGTGCACTTGACACGTTCCACATCATAACGGCTACCGTACCGTGTGATTGACCAATAGAACACGCAACCAACTAACCAACTAACTAACTAACTGAGCGAAGACCAGCGATGACGTCTCTGGAGACGCCCCGGACAGCAGTGGAATACCAGCCGGACTGTCGCTCACCAGGCAGCACGACAACCAGGAGTGGTGGTGTGAGGCGCCATTTAATTTCATAGCAAGATCTCTTTGGTAGTCATCTGCGGCGCGCTCCCAGCACGGTGGCACGCCTGCGATATTCTACGCCGTTTGTTGCCCTTCAAGGCAAGCCATCCTGGGCTTACATTTCAACAAGATGATGCTCGCCAGCACATGTCGATAGTTTCCACTGCTTGTCTTTGTGTTTGTCAAACCCTACCTCGGCTAGCAAGGTCGCCGGATGTCTCCCCAATTGCGAACGTTTGGAGCATTATGGGCAGGGCCCTCCAACCAGCTTGAGATTTTGACGATCTAACGCACCAGTTGGACAAGATTTGGCACGGTATCCCTCACAAGAATATCCAATAACTCTATCAATCAATGCAGAGATGAATAAGTTTGCATCAGGGTCAGAGGTGGGCCAGCGCGTTATTTACTTACTCAATTTTTGAAGTTTTTTCTGTTGATAAATCATCAATTTTTCTGAAATTTTAATCCTTTTTTTTTCTCTGTATACGTATATTGTATATATCCCACTCGTATTATTCCTTCCTGGTGTTCCTTTTTCTGTCTTAGAGTATGTGTTTCATAAAAGAAAATGAATAATATTTCAGGAGCCATAACTGTGTTGTAGTGTTACATTGCTTGTTGGATTAATACTCGACCAGACAGTCTATAATCTCATCCACACTAGCGGCAGAAATAACCTCATGTAGGACAATGCGTAAACAGTTCGCTGTTTTTCGGAAGTGATCCCTAAACGGAGAAAAAACTGAAATCTATCAGATGCTGAAACACGTTCTCCTTGTAGTCCAGTGAAACTGTCAGAAAAAAAGCCTGTACCTTGCAAAAGGTGGAGTAGAAGCTTTTATTTTTTTAACTCGTTCATATTGTTGGAAAGGTTAGGAAACCAAGTTTTGCCAGCAAAATTTCTCTTGGGAAAACTTCCTGCAGTCAAAAAACTTGGAAAATTTCGGACTTTTTCAGTTTTTTCAAAATATCTCAATTTCATTTACTCCTATCGCTTTGACGTCTATTTTCTTTTTTAAAGAGCACAAAATTCTCTACAAATTTGATTTTTACCATTTTTTTCTACTCCCAATATCTAAGGCGCTACAGCACGTCAAAAAATACCAATTTTTCAAATTTCGAGCTAAGTGGCAAGATACCTAATTTTTGAACACTGTTATTTCAGTTTCTATTTGTGTGGTATAAACATATTACTTATCATGCTATTCATTGGATTTTACCATCTCACTCTGCTGCAGGGCCAGGAAAAACAGCATCATATTCAGTAACTACGAACACATTCACGTCGGATTGCGTCAAGTTTATTTGTGTTACAATATGTAATACGATTGCATGCAGGTGCCGTACATTTTCTACAGTTGATTGACGTTAATGATCAGTTATAAGAAAAAGTATGTAGGATTTGTTCTTTAGCGGACAAAAGCGTATTTATTCTTTGGCGGGCGGAAGGCAATTATCTCTAGTGATTGTTCACAGCGCGCTGACAGCTATTAGCACACAACAATAAGAGTCCTACAGTTTGGAGTCGCTTCCATTCAGTATATGTTGTGGTGCTGAAAATGAGTATGTCTGACATGAATTTGTGTTTCATTTGCGAAAAAACTGTGGTGAGTGGTGGATGCAATGTGAAAAAGAAAGGACTGAGCACACTTATCGATTGTAGTGCTAAATGCAGGGAGTCTACTCACACCCGTTTTTTGAAAACGCTCAGTGAAGTGATGGTGCATGAAGCATGCTACAAGAAGTATATTAATGAGAGAATGATAGCAGCTAGCATTCGACATACTCAGGAACCAACAGGCGTGCTACGTCGGTCGCAGGAAAAAGGTCAGTTCAAGTTCAATGAGAAATGCTTCTTATGTGCAAAAGGGAATTCTGATGACTTTTTAACCAAGCAGTTAAGACTGCCATATGCCAAACGAAATTTAGATGGAGGGTACCTTATCTACAAAGTGACTTGGACTCGAAATGTTTGCTTCAACTCAATAGCCCAAAGCTATGTTTCTTACCTGCAACGTCAATTTGGATCTCAATTTGCTATTGTATTTGATGGGTATCCATGTGAGGGAGACAAATGTAGCACAAAGAGTGCTGAGAGGATCGTAGGTCCAAAAAACATTCTTCGGTTGACGTTGTGGTTGAATCAGAGATGGTGAACTAAGTCCCTCAGGACAAGTTCTTGTACAATGAACGAAACAAGATGCGTTTGATCACACTTCTTAAAAAGGAATTTCTGGAGTGTAGCATTGAAGTGCACCAGATACAAGAAGATGCTGACGTTATGATTGTAACATCTGTCATTTCAAGAACCAAAGATTTTGGAAGTGTTGTCATTGTAGGAGAAGATGTTGACTTGCTTGTGCTCGTGACCGGTTTGGGGCAAGGCATTGAAAACTTATTTTTCTTAAAGCCAGGAAGAGGAAATGCAGAAGACAAGTGGTTTTCCACTGCATCTTACAAGATTGACAGTGAATATATTCTGTTCACTCATTAAGTGCTGCAATATTGTTGCGAAAAATGAACACCTAACCTCAGCGCTTTGCACGTTCAATAAACCACATGCTACCCGTGAAGAATTAATAACAGCAACAGAACAGGTTATTATCGCATTGTATAGTGGAGGTGTCAGCGGTTCCCTCACACTAGACCATTTGCGGTACCAGCTATTCGCCAAGTCTGCCACAAAAAGCAAACTGAATCTTGCACGGTTGCCACCTACACTAGATGCTGCACAACATCATTCGTTGCGGACTTACCAACAAGTCCAAAGTTGGATGGGAAACTGGAAACCTCCTGAGAAATGGGGCTGGAATCACAGTAACCACGGTCCAATACCCGCTATAATGAGCCAAGATCCAGCACCTGAAGCACTTCTTCCCATTGTTTCATGCTCATGCAAGCTGAACTGTGGCGGAGCGTGCTCCTGCAGAAAAGCTGGTTTGAAATGTTCTTCAATTTGCAAGAAATGTATTGGGGTCAACTGTGAAAACGTGTCAAAATTTTTATATGAAGACAGTGAAGAAGACGTTATGGAGGATGTTGAGGAAACCGCTGACGAAATCATCGAACTTGCTGAGGCTGACTCGCAGTTTAAAGAAGAGGTCAATCTGGGATCAACTCTAGGTACAGACCCTGAATCCGTAACTCAAGGTATTTCTGATGACACTGAGGAACCTGGCCCATCAAAACGTTGGAAGTGATGCTCATATCTGTCTCAAGTGCGCTAATGTGCGATATTACAAGTATTACACACCCAGAACTGTCAACATTTTTTAATAACTGACAGTGCATTTTCATTGTAATAAAGCTACTTATTTTTAATGTCAACTGCGTGGCTTTTATACACAAGAATATTTACCTACCTAATTAGGTTGCCTATTGCAGCTAATAATAGTTCAGTCTCCTGAGACAATTTATTTCGTGTGCGTGTGTATGTATGTGTGTGTGTGTGTGTGTATGTGTGTGTGTGTCTATGTTTCTTAATGACGTATTTTTATAATTATAGTTTTACAAATGCCAGGGCTGAGGTGGCCCATAGTGAACTTCAGGTAGTGATGTAAGAATCACAATAGTTGGGTGCCCAGCAATCCTCAAGTTGCATACAGAGAAATTGAATACTTGAAAGTGAGGCGGTAAATTCCAACATATAACATGATGTATAATGTATTTATACCACACAAACAGAAACTGAAAAAATAGTGTTCAAAAATAAGGTATCTTGCCACTATGCTCAAAATTTGAAAAATTGGTATTTTTTGAGGCGCTGTAGCGCCTTAGATATTGGGAGTAGCAAAAAGGCAAGAATCAAATTTGTAGAGAATTTTGTGCTCTTTAAAAAAGAAAATAGACGTTAAAGCGATAGGAGCAAATGAAACTGAGATACTTTGAAAAAACTGAAAAAAGTCCGAAATTTTCCAAGTTTTTTGACTGCAGAAAGTTTTCCCAAGCGAAATTTTGTTGGCAAAACTCGGTTTTCTAATATTTCCAACCACATGAACTAGTTGAAAAAATAAACTCTTCTACCCCACCTTTTGCAAGGTATTTCTGCAATTTGACTGGACTATTGGTGGTAAACGTGGGAAATATTGACAAAATTATCTTCCTGCTTCAGGAAATAAGATATAGTAAACAATGTTTACACGAAAATGGCACACGTAAAAATTTTGAAAATTTGTAGCCATCCTACTTCCCACACCGCATAGACTTGTGCTGATAATAGTGTGTGCGCATTTATAACTGAAATATTTTGTAAAATTAAGGGAATAGAAATCATGGTTTGAGCTGTATCTACACATTGGTGACTACTGTGTGCAGAACTTTTGCTGTATGTAACTGATGTTCGCGCAAAAATGACACAACTAAAAATTTTGAATGTATGTAAGAATCTGAGTTTCCGCTGAGCATTACAGAAGGTGCTGATAGATGTGCGTGAGCATTTATTTTTGTAATATTTTGAAAAATTAAGAGAATTAAATAAAAAGCATGACTAAAACAATATTCACGCGGATCTTTCTTTCATAACAAGTGAGCAATGGTGTTTTCTTTTCGGTGTTTGTTGGTGGATAGAACGACGAAGAGGATTTTATCGATTTTTTCCAGCGGAGAAAACCCTCTCACGGGCTTCCAGTTTTGCCTCATTTGATAGTGTCATTTTTAGGTTTGACAGGAATGTTAATTTTATTATTTGTTATGCTCATAGAAGTTAAATTTTATCAACGAATCCAGAGAGGTATTACAAATATCTGATTGGTTACTTACCATGCAGCCGTATACTGCAGGCTACAATTGTACGAGTTATTCACTTCTACCTGGTTGATAATGTACGGATCCTTTCTATAGATACACGTCGCCTTCCATATTCCTTCTTTTGCATGTAATAATCCTTGCAGACATAAAAGGCCAAAGGTAGTCTCCAGGTTGTCTGATGTTTTTTTTAAGATTCTGACGCGGGTGAGTTCCTCACAGAAAGAGACTCCTATGAATTTATTTCAGATTCCTGCAAAAGACGTGAAGGTTAATACTTCTTATCTCTGATTTTCTTATGGCAGCGGATGGGGCAACAAACACTGGCGTTTTCTTATCACTTTACTACCAAGATTGAACATACACATATTACTTAAGAAACATAGTGTAGTTGATATTTCTGAAATGCTTCTGTTCATTTAAGTTACAATAACATTTCTGTTGGTTGCTTAGTTCGATATTCCAGAAATCATGAAATGACACACCAGTGCATCGCTAATATTTTGTTTGTAAAGCAAAATACAACGTATGCAGTAATGGCAGATCATATCATTAGCGCCGTCCTGCAAGATGCCGATACAGTTCTGCCAGAAATATCAGAGAAATTTCGGAGTCTATCTGCGTGGGCCTAGAATGGTTCGAATGGATCGAGTATAGCCATGTTCCCTGTGCGTGCGTTATAACCCGGAGATGTCTGAATGTTTGAATTTTGCCTCTAGTAGCCCCGTAGGGAAACGTCTTATTTTGTACTAGGAATTCTGATACTTTAACGTGGCTTCTAGACCTGTTAAGATGCATGAGAACATTATACTGGCGAACTATTTCTATTTCAATTTAGCTCTTGTGGCGGGTGCCAAAGGCGGACGGAGGCATAATAGTAGAACAACAAAGTGATGTCAGCCTCAGTTTTTATAAAAGAGCCGTTCTTTTGCGAATAAATCAGTATCTTGTGTCAGACTCGATTTTTTTCACTTTTTTTACTTAGTTATGTCCTTCTCTCCACCATTACTCTATGTAGTTAAAGAGGACCGAGTGAGATGAAAATAAAATTTTTTTGGTTGACATTGAATTCTTATAGTAGCTTCATTTCGAATCACTTCTAACCTTTGGAGACGACAGGATGTAAGCATTAGCCGGTGTATTTCGTGTACATTTGCAAACAGAGGTGCTCGTACGTAAGTGCTAACGTCTGCTCCACTTGTTTCTGTTGCTGGTTTTGTCTTTGGAACAGATGTGCAGATTGTAGAATTAAAGACAGACGGGGAGAGGAGGTGGCTCATCAGTCTCATAAGCTACCGTAGCCTCGTCCTGTGAGAGGTACTTTTTCTCACTTGACAGTTTTAGACGATGACAGCCGGTGCCGATTTTCCTATCCACGATCTTGCATGGATCTGCTTCGTGATGTATTATACTGTAGAATTTGCTTCACTATCCTTGTCTTCGACGTTCGAAAATATTCTTTCTATTTATCCTTTATCTACATTCTTCTTATGTGGCTTTTAGCGTGCCAAGTTCTTTGCTTATGGAGTAATTTCTGACTTTATCTGTACTGTTGCAACGTTTGTCCATGTGAGATACTTAATTTCGGGTGTTTGTATATGTATCAGGTTTTTTCCTCTGTACGTCCTTTAATCTCACCCTTATAATAACATAAGAATTTCTTTCACGTAGAAGCCCCACAATCTATACCTTCTTATTTTGTTTAGCATAAACACAGAACATTTTACGATACATTTCACATGACTGTTACAACTGATGTGTGAATATTGAATGTTAAACGTTTTACCTAAGGCCCTGAGTGAGGTGGTAGATTGGTCATATTAATGTCCACAACACTCTGACGCATCATAAAACTTTTTTTCAATGTTAGAAATTATATATATTTCAGGTGTGATGAAAATGACTATCAATGTAGGAAATGACTATCAATATTTCAGTCTTTTAATCAGCGTCACTTACGCTTGTTTTTTGTTATTTCTTTCTGTCCTACTTTAATCTCTCCAGACACTCATGTGTAGACACTATATCTGAAGCTATCAGTACTCTGTATATACAGGGTGTTACAAAAAGGTACGGCCAAACTTTCAGGAAACATTCCTCACACACAAAGAAAGAAAATATGTTATGTGGACATGTGTCCGGAAACGCTTACTTTCCATGTTAGAGCTCATTTTATTTCTTCTCTTCAAATCACATTAATCATGGAATGGAAACACACAACAACAGAACGTACCAGCGTGACTTCAAACACTTTGTTACAGGAAATGTTCAAAATGTCCTCCGTTAGCGAGGATACATGCATCCACCCTCCATCGCATGGAATCCCTGATGCGCTGATGCAGCCCCGGAGAATGGCGTATTGTATCACAGCCGTCCACAAAACGAGCACGAAGAGTCTCTACATTTGGTACCGGGGTTACGTAGACAAGAGCTTTCAAATGCCCCCATAAATGAAAGTCAAGAGGGTTGAGGTCAGGAGAGCGTGGAGACCATGGAATTGGTCACCGAATCTGTTGTTGAGAAGCGTACGAACACTTCGACTGAAATGTGCAGGATCTCCATCGTGCATGAACTACATGTTGTGTCGTACTTGTAAAGGCACATATTCTAGCAGCACAGGTAGAGTATCCCGTATGAAATCATGATAACGTGCTCCATTGAGCGTAGGTGGACGAAACTAAAATGAGCTCTAACATGGAAATTAAGCGTTTCCGGACACATGTCCACATAACATCTTTTCTTTATTTGTGTGTGAGGAATGTTTCCTGAAAGTTTGGCCGTACCTTTTTGTAACACCCTGTATAGTGATCACACGGCACTCACTGTTACAACAGAAGATGATGGAGTATATGCATGTTGAAACGTCAGCTGTTATGAAGGCAAACCTGTTCACCGTTTTATCTGGGGATCACCTAGAGATTTGATACAAACTCAAACGGAAGTACGTTGTGCACAAAAGGCAGATACTTGGATTGAAATACCCAACTTTCACAAACTTTGAACTTGATGTAAATGGTTTGCATATCGTGTACTTCATCAAGACTAAAATAATTATATCTCGTAATATGTTAAATTTCGCACCAATAACAGCCTGTCGTAAAGTTATAATTTGCTGTCGAATCTAGGCATACTCTATTACCACACTCACGAAACTATAAGAAAACAATAATTAGGATCTGTAAGTAGTTAAAGGACGGTCAGTTTAAGAACAATTCAAACATGAATGAATATGACTGTTTAAACATGTGTGGAATTACCACTTTGAGACCATGAACCGATGAGAATGTGGTTTACTAGATACAATACTTCACGAAGTACGTTGACGAAATAGATACATACCTAAACAAGTTATACGCAGATCCAGAGAGACTAAAACACTATGTTAAGTAGTAAATGGACTATGGTGGTCACGATACAAGACTCCCTAATAGCCCTAATAGCTCAATGCTATCGGTTTCGATCAGTAGACCGTTATCAAGCCGAAACAGAGCGTAACCAGCTTCTCACTACAACGTTTGAAGTGAACAACTTCGATGCAGGTGGAAAAACATAGCTTCAGTTATAATAAATAATCTATAACAGAGCATATATTTCATTTGAAGTGTGTACTCGTCTCGTGTACGCCCCCTGTATATCTGTGGACATTATTTGTTGTAACAGAAGCTATGTTTCTCTATCTACACAAAGGTTGTTCACTTCATATGGTGTCGTGACAAGCTGGTTACGTTTTGCTTCGGCTTGATAATGGTCTGCTAATCGAAACCGGTAGCACTGATAATAAAAATAAACTACTGACAGTCATCTACAATGAATTTTCACTGTTATTTGATATTTGTAAAGCCCCACCTCATCGCAAATCTGTAATAGTCCTTGGGTTCTGTAGCTCCGAAAGCCAAATACACGAAATGAAATACGCTTATAGAATTTTTACAGGAAATAAGTACAATGTTTGCCCCTTTTTAATGCTTTTCACAGCAAGCCGAAACCGTGAACGCAGCAATGAAATATGTAAGCATAATCTGGGTATTGCTAGTCGGAGTTCGAATACAGATAGGATTGGAAAAACCAAATACCCTCTAGCTGGTATCTGTGCCCATTCATTGAGTTTGTAAAATAAGGTCTGGCCCGAATAATTCGAATGGACGTCACTCATATCAGTACGGAACTTCCAGCAACGAGTGTCTTTTACATTAATTTTGGTCTTAAGGCAGGAAAAGTCCTCTGAGCATTATGCCCATTTGACCTTAAACAGTGTTATATAAGTTGAGAAAAAATACGCTTTCTGATCTGTGTCGTAATTGTAAATGTTTGTCTGTAAATGAGTTTGAGTCCTTGAAATGTCTTTGGACTATCATCGTGGGTTTTTCGTGAAGAGAATTCGGGGTTATTGGCCTAACACATTTATGACAGAGTGAGGAGAAGAATTTGTTTTAGCATGACATTTTATGGTATCTGTTGTACGTTACAGCAGTTTGGTAGTTTCACTAAGTGTTGACTGATGTGTGTAATGGGGGTACAGCGGGGATCGTTGGTGCTAAATCGGAAAACTTCTTTTTGAGAGTCTAAAGACGATGTAGATGACAGTCAGACGCTATGGGCGGCATTTCTGAACCGCAGGGAGTATAATGGACGCCAGATGGACATTTGTGGGTCTTATGACGAAACAGTGACTGTAATTGGTTATGTGCTGTCGTCATGTCATTCTCTTGTCCATTGTGACACCAAGCTATTTGACAGTGTCACTCATTTGAGACTTACGCTCTGCCTACTGCGCTACCGAGTCAAGTCCATGAGTTGAGATTGGGATTGAACAGAATTCGCGGCTTGATGATCTTACATCACTGGATGTTTTCCTTCAGATGCCTCTGGACGTGCATAACAATGTCTCTGGACGTGCATAAAAATGTGTTCGACAGCGCTTCAACAGCACATTATCAAAGGCTTGCAAGGCATCTAATCCTCCCGCCTGCTTGGCTGTACCTCGTTGGTGAAGACAGAGGACAGCACAGGTCTCAGAACCGAACCCTGCGGCACTCCATTGATGATGGACATTGCCAAAAAAGAATCATTTTTGTTTCAAGAATGAATGAATAATTTTGAGCATGTGCCCTGGACATCCTGTGGCTTCCAATTTAAAAATTAAATCATAAAGCCAGACGAAGTTTAGGGCCTTGTCTATATTAAGGAACACATCGACAGTGCTGTCTCCTTGATTCTTCGCTGCTCATACGTACTCTATCGAGTGGAGGGTCAGGTAGACTATGGGAGTACAGTGGCAAATACAAACCGTTCTTGAAGTAGGGTAGTACAATGCGCTCCAGAATGTCGCCTAGTCCGATATTAACTCTTGAATATGTCATCTGAAATCTGATTTGAACACCTAGTTCCGCAGCCCAAACGCAATGGAAATATCTTAGTCCTTGTAGATACAAATATGCCGGACCTTACGGACAACAGTACGTAGAGGAATTATGGGCATGGTTACGCAGATCGTAAATCGTGGTCTGGAGGATTATGTGCCTAATAAGTGGATTAAGGACGGAAAAGACCCACCATGGTTTAATAATGAGGCTGTTGCTCTCTCGGTTCAAAAGAGAACGTGCAAATGGCGACAAACGAAGGTTAGTACAGATTCGTGTGTCTGTGAAAAGATCTACGCTCGAATCATATAACTACTACTATCGTCATAATTTAGCCAAAAATCTGGCAAAGAGCCCGAGAAAATTCTTATCCTATGTAAAATAGCTAAGTGGGTTTCAGGCATCCGTCTAGTCATTGGTGAGCAGTCTGGTGTGCCTGTTGAAGACAACAAAACGAACGCCGAAGTTTTAAATTTGAAGTTCAAGAAATCGTTCACGAAGAAGAATTGTACAAACATACCATAGTTTGACAATCGAACAGTAAGAAACACCCCTGGCGTAGAGAAACGACTTGAAGGTGTTGAAAACAAATAAGTCATCACGTACATATAGAACCCCAGTTCGGTGTTTCAAAGAGTACTCTACAGCATTGGCGCCTCATTTTGCTTGCATTTATCGTGTATTTATCACCAAGCGCAAAGTCACAAGCGAATAAACAAAATAAAAACGTAACTACTGTGTAAAAGAAGAGCAAAAGAATGGACCCACAAAATTACAGACCAATATCCCTAACATCGGTTTCCTGCAGAATCCTTGAACGCATTCTCAGTTCGCATAAAATAAATTTCCTTGAAATCGAAAGGCTTATGTCCACTAATAAGCATGGTTTTAGAAATCATCGATTGCGCGAAAGTCAGGTTGCCCTTTTCTCACATTATATACTGCGAACTATGGACGAAGGCCAACAGGCAAATTCTATATTTCTAGATTTCCGGAAAGCGTTTGACACAGTGCTCCATTGCAAGCTGTTAAAGGAGGTACGAGCAGATAGAATAGGTTCACAGATATGTGAGTGGCTTCTTACGTTACAGAACCCACTACGTTGTCCTCGACAGCGACTGTTCATCAGAGACAAGGGTGTCGTCAGGAGGGCCTCAAGTAAGTGTTCAAATGGCTCTGAGCACTATGGGACTTAACATCTGAGGTCATCAGTCCCCTAGACGTAGAACTACTTAAACCTAACTAACCTAAGGACATCACACTCATCCATGCTTGAGGCAGGATTCGAACCTGCGATCGTAGCAGCTGCGCAGTTCGGACTGAAGCGCCTAGAACCACTCGGCCGCAGATAGTGTAATAGGACCGCTATTGTTCCCTATATACATAAATGATTTGGCGAACAGGATGGGCAGTAATCTGCGGTTGTTTGCTTATGATGCTGCGGTGTATGGGAAGGTGCTAAAGTTGACTGACTGTAGGAGGATACAAGATGTCTTAAACAAAATTTCTAGCTGTTGTGATGAGTAGCAGCTAGCTCTAAACTAGAAACGTTAATACGCATGAGTTGGAAAAACAAAACTGTAAAGTTCGGATACAGCATTAGTTGTGACCTCCTTGGCACAGTCATGTCTTTTAAATATCTAAGGGGTAACGTTGAGAAGTGACTTCCGTTTATTCGATGAATACTAAGAAAGTGTGGTTCATCTGTAAAGGAGCACCCATATATGTCACCACGTCCAGACAGAAACGCAGTGCTAATGCGACCTATTCTTGAATACTGCTTGCGTGTTTGAGATCCGTACCTGATCACATTGAAGGAAGACATCGAGCAGTTCAGAGAAGGTCTGCTTGATTTGTTACTGGTAGGTTCAAATAACATGCAAGTGTCATGGAGATGCTTCAGGAGCTCAAATGGTAACTCCTGGAGAAAAGGCGGCGTTATTTTCGAGTAACATTAGTGACAAAATTTAGAGGACCGAAATTTGGAGCTGACTGCTGAACGATTGTGTCGCCTTCAACATACATTGCGTGTAATGACCTCGAAGATAAGATACGAGAAATTGGGGCTCACACGGAGGCATATAGACAGTTGTTTTATCCTCCTTCTATTTGAGAAAGGAACAGGAAAGAAAATGAATAGTAATGGCATGGGTATCCTCTGTCACGCGCCGTAAGGTGGATTGCGGAGTATCTATGTGGATGTAGACGCAGATGTAACTTCGCTGACCGGCCTCACTGCCTCCGCACTGTGCCTCATTGGCTTCTGGTCCTCAGGGGTAGTGAGGCTGTGGGCATATCAGGATGAAGGCGGCCATTGTACCCCTATACAAACAAAAAAATGGTTGAAATGGCTCTGAGCACTATGGGACTCAACTGCTGTGGTCATAAGTCCCCTAGAACTTAGAACTACTTAAACCTAACTAACCTAAGGACATCACACACATTCATGCCCGAGGCAAGATTCGAACCCACGACCGTAGCGGTCACGCGGTTCCAAACTGTAGCGCCTAGAACCGCACGGCCACTCCGGCCGGCTCTTAATTTTCCGCTGGCGCTCTTGCTGCTCAACTCATGACACACCTGCTACATAATCCTAACTTTCCACATTTTCAAATGGTTCAAATGGCTCTGAGCACTATGGGACTTAACAGCTATGGTCATCAGTCCCCTAGAAGTTAGAACTACTTAAACCTAACTAACCTAAGGACAGCACACAACACCCAGCCATCACGAGGCAGAGAAAATCCCTGACCCCGCCGGGAATCGAACCCGGGAACCCGGGCGTGGGAAGCGAGAACGCTACTGCACGACCACGAGATGCGGGCTCCTATACAAACAAAGCAGGTAGTTGCCCTACATCCCCGTACGTAAACAACCATTCACTTGGGCCCTTGTTTTGTTTATTTAGGAAATATCGATCAATATAATTGCAATTAATGGTCAATAACTGTTAGTATAATTATCATAATTTATAGCGAAGGTGGTGCCCAAGACGGGGACCTGTGTTTATGTTTACTCAGGTGTTAGTTAATGTCAAATGCTTTTAGCCTAAAGTGATAACCGTCATCATAAAGATGGTAATTTATGGCCCAAAAATGGCATCTCATCTCCTCAAAAAGTTAGCGAGCTCTTATTGATCCTTCAGCGTCCCTCTCAGTGTCCCCAACATCCTGAGACTGTACCCCACTCGAGCGACAGCATCAGCCACAAATTCAGGTGACAATGCAAATTTCCAGCTTAGTATCGCGCACAAAAGTATTTACAAATTTTCAATTTTTCTGCAATATGCGACACTATTTATAGTTTTGGAGCTAATTTTACTGATTATTCAAGAAGGCGCACTTAAGTAAGTGTTTTGCGAACATTTTACTGATTTTTTTAATGAAGACACATGTAAATATGGTTTTATAAGTAGAACCATTATATATACCATTCATCTACGTCTACATCTATATCTTCATGGATACTCTGCAGATCACATTTAAGTGCCTGGCAGAGGGTTCATCGAACCACCTTCACAAGTCTCTATTATTCCAATCTCGTATAGCGCGCGGAATGAATGAACACTTATATCTTTCCGTACGAGCTCTGATTTCCCTAATTTTATCGTGGTGATCGTTTCTCCCTATGTAGGTCGGTGTCAACAAAATATTTTCGCATTCGGAGGAGAAAGTTGGTGATTGGAATTTCCTGAGAATATTCCGTCGCGTCTGCAACTCGTGGTCTTGAGGTAGCGTTCTCGCTTCCCGCGCCCGGGTTCCCGCGTTCGATTCCCGGCGGGGTCAGGGATTTTCTCTGCCTCGTGATGACTGGGTGTTGCGTGATGTCCTTAGGTTAGTTAGGTTTAAGTAGTTCTAAGTTCTAGGGGACTGATGACCATAGATGTTAAGTCCCATAGTGCTCAGAGCCATTTTTTTTTATTCCGTCGCAACGAAAAACGCCTTTCTCTTAATGATTTCCAGCCCAAATCCTGCATCATTTCTGTGACACTCTCTCCCATATTTCGCGATAATACAAAACGTGGTGCCTTTCTTTGAACTTTTTCGATGTACTCCATCAATCCTGTCTGGTAAGGATCCCACACCGCGCAGCAGTATTCTAAAAGCGGACGGACAAGCGTAGTGTAGGCAGTCTGCTTAGTAGGTCTGTTACATTTTCTAAATGTCCTGCCAATAAAACGCAGCCTTCGGTTAGCCTTCCCCACAACATTTTCTATGTGTTCTTTCCAATTTAAGTTGTTTGTAATTGTAATACCTAGGTATTTAGTTGAATTTACGGCTTTTAGATTAGAGTGATTTATCGTGTAACCGAAGTTTAACGCATTCTTTTTAGCACTCACGTGGATGACCTCACACTTTTCGTTATTTAGGGTCAACTGCCGCTTTTCGCACGATTCAGATATTTTTTATAAATCGTTTTGCAGTTTGTTTTGATCTTCTGATGACTTTATTAGTCGATAAACGACAGCGTCATCTGCAAACAACCGATGACGGCTGCTCAGATTGTCTCCCAAATCGTTTATATAGATAAGGAACAGCAAAGGGCCTATAACACTACCTCGAGGAACGCCTGAAATCATTTTTGTTTTACTCGATGACTTTCCATCAGTTACTACGAACTGTAACCTCTCTGACAGGAAATCGCAAATCCAGTCACATAACTGAGACGATATTCCATACGCACGCAATTTCGCTAAGAGGCATCTCAGTGCAAGACTGTTTACAGTTTTGGGGTAATTTTACCGATTCTTCGAGAAGACACATGTAAATAGTTAACCATGATAGTTAAAAAATTTCCTCAGTGTACCATCTGTAAGCAAACCACTGCTATGTATGGTTCCTACCGATTTTTTTATCAATAATCCACAAACAGCTGATTTTTTCAGGAAAATACAAGTAAAATACAGATATCACACAATCACCAAATCACAAAAAATTTAAGAAATTCTGTTGATCTACAGTATTAAACAATTTTTATTTAACAATAATTATGCACCAGCCCTACATTTCACTGAAATGACCTATCCCCACTCTGTCAGGTCCCCTAACACAATAAGATTATACTGTACTTGTAAAAATAATAGCAGGGACGCTTATACTGAGAAACTTATATGCATCGTTATAACCCAGGCCTACACCTCTGCTGCCAGGATCAGAATACGAAAGAGAGCTATACAAGTACATTTTATTTAAGAATAAACAAAAAAATAGCTTCTGTACCGATTGCACTGCTGCTGCTGCTGCTGCTAACGCTGTCGACTGATGAATCGACACTGCAGTGTTGCTGCAGCCAGATTGCCTGAGTGCTGGACAACACACGACCAGCACCGACCTTGGATCCTCGTGACTGATGGCTGGGCTCACTACTGCACCCCTCCCACACACCTAGCACCCAGGGGCAGGTAAGGAGACGGCGCAGCAGCCCTCCTCCTCCTGCAATGCAAGCAGATTCTGAGATTCTTTTGTAGGTATCGTGATTAAAAATGAGAAGTGATGGCTTCGACCACTTCTTTTCCACTAGCGCTATACATTCAAGCAGATCACATTTACGAATTTGCATCTCTCCCACTTGCTTGTGGGGCAGCTCCCAGTCCAGTGCATGCATGTACCCTCACACCATTGCATGCCCCATCCATCTGTGCCCCCATGGGCCACTGCTGCTCGGCACTGCCAGTCAGCCAACCACAGCTACCAGTCTCAGATATAAGCTAACACTCAAGAATTTTTAATATAATGTGTCTCCTGGTTCCATATATGTCAGTGTGATCACCCTGTATATGTCCCTGATAGGCATGGCAGAACATTCACTTAAAAATCTTCTGGAGGTAACAAGGAGATGAGCCTCTGGGAGAACCAGGATGGTATTCTTGAGTTCCTGACACTTATCACATCTCTTCACCTTGGGTAGCGTTGCAGTAGACCTGCTGTGAATCCTGAGTTTTGCCTCAGTGCACTGGGGGCTAACTATTTAGACAACTGATCATTCTGATACCGAGTACGAGTAGATTAATGTAGTGTTGTGTAGTTTAGTGTTGTGTAGTAGAGTCTAGTCTACAAATATAAATTACAAAATTTGTAATGTAGCATTTTAGTGTAGTACAGTAGAACAGTAGCATGTGCCTTCTGGATTCCAGATTAACATAAATCTGAACACCAGACTGTACATTGCAGCCCGTCCTGTTTTCTGAAGGAGAACGCCCTGATCCTCCTTGTTGCCTAAAAACAAAAAAACAAAATAAGACATTACGTCGGAATCCTAGCAGGAAAAGCAATGAACACAATCCTTACATAACAACACACCAGGACCACGCTGATTGACTGGTGTAGCAAATGACAACATTACAGGGATATGTGGCGGGTTCTACCTTTAACTTACCTGCACACTAGCAGTGTGGTCAGCCTTCCAACTTTCTCGACCTGTAACCTACCTGCCCTTATCTGCAGCGCAGCCCCTCATGCATTGTCCATCACACAGCGAATTCTTTCTCTCCACAGAAGCGTAAGACCAATGTGTGAACGTAAAGATTTACCACTACTAAAGAAAGTAACAAAGTTCTGGTGAAAATAGAATATATTTTTGGGGCATGTTGGAGTCTATAAAATCTTCAAAGTTTCACAAACACCACAACTTCTGTACTGTGCAGCTCAGAATCCACTGAGATTGCGGACATGTGGTTATGCGTCTCTGTGATACTTACTTCATTTGTGCATCCTCTCTCCTGAGACAAATTTGTAATGAATCTTGTCCCAATTCGACTAGTTTCTATTACACTCTCACAAGGATAATACTTTTTCTACCATACGGATCTTCCATACACTATGCCAGGATCGTTTACATAGGAATGATATGGAACCACAGAGTCCTGTCCTACTAAAGTCCCACAGTAGTGACCATAAGCGACAGGTTACCATCGACCACTGTTTGACCACAAATGAGAATTACAGCAGCAGAAGAAACCGCTGCATCTGGCTTACCGCGTCAGATGGCATCCGTATGGTTGCGCAGAATAAACTTTGCTTAGTGAACTACACTTCTGGCCATTAAAATTGCTACACCAAGAAGAAATGCAGATGATAAACGGGTATTCATTGGACAAATATATTATACTAGAACTGACATGTGATTACATTTTCACGCAATTTGGGTGCATAGATCCTGAGAAATCACTACCCAGAACAACCACCTCTGGCCGTAATAACGGCCTTGATACGCCTGGGCATTGAGTCAAATAGAGCTTGGATGGTGTGTACAGGTACAGCTGCCCATGCAGCTTCAACACGATACCACAGTTAATCAAGAGTAGTGACTCGCGTATTGTGACGAGCCAGTTGCTCGGCCACCATTGACCAGACGTTTTCAATTGGTGAGAGATCTGGAGAATGTGCTGGCCAGGGCAGCAGTCGAACATTTTCTGTGTCCAGAAAGGCCCGTACAGGACCTGCAACATGCGGTCGTGCATTATCCTGGTGAAATGTAGGGTTTCGCAGGGATCGAATGAAGGGTAGAGCCACGAGTCATAACATATCTGAAATGTAATGTTCACTGTTCAAAGTGCCGTCAATGCGAACATGAGATGACCTAGACTTGTAAAAAATGGCACCCCATACCATCACACCGGGTCATACGCCAGTATGGCGATGAAGAATACACGCTTACAATGTGCGTTCACCGCAATGCCGCCAAGCACGGATGCGACCATCATGATGCTGTAAACAGAACATGGATTCATCCGAAAAAATGACGTTTTGCCATTCGTGCACTCAGGTTCGTCGTTGAGTACACCATCGCAGGCGCTCCTGTCTGTGATGCAGCGTCAAGGGTAACCGCAGCCATGGTCTCCGAGCTGATAGTCCATGCTGCTGCAAACATCGTCGAATTGTTCGTGCAGATGGTTGTTGTCTTGCAAACGTTCCCATCTGTTGACTCAGGGATCGAGACGTGGCTGCACGATCCGTTACAGCCATGCGGATAAGATGCCTGTGATCTCGACTGCTAGTAATACGAGGCCGTTGGGATCCAGCAGGGCGTTTCGTATTACCCTCCTGAACCCACCGATTCCATATTCTGCTAACAGTCATTGGATCTCGACAAACGCGATACGATAAACCGCAATCGCGATAGGCTACAATCCGACCTTTATCAAAGTCGGAAACGTGATGGTACGCATTTCTCCTCTTTACACGAGGCATCGTAACAACGTTTCACTAGGCAACGCCTGTCAAGTGCTGTTTGTGTATGAGAAATCGGTTCGAAACTTTCCTCATGTCAGCACGTTGTAGGTGTTGCCACCGGTGCCAACATTTTGTGAATGCTCTGAAAAGCTAATGATTTGCATATCACAGCATCTTCTTCCCGTCGGTTAAATTTCGCGTCTGTAGCACGTCATCTTCGTGGTGTAGCAATTTTAATTGCCAGTAGTGTATGTTCGTCTAGGCCTCTGTCACTGTCACAGTCCAAATTAAAATTTAATTCACAGTTATAAAACAGCACAACATAATCGCATTTACTTCACACACTGTGGCTCTGTTTCAGCAAAACACAGTTCCGAGATCTGGGATAGTGACACTGACGCCCATCTGTCCCGTTCGCTTCCAGAGCTCCATACGACTAGCAATCGCATTCCAGCCGTCCTTCCCACTCACTGCGCCACCGTGACGTGTTCTAGCAGTTTTTTTGTGAAATTAAATTAGCTCATGTCTAACTGCCTTTTATTGATTCTCTGGCACTCAAATTATGGAGTTATGACTTATATAATTTTTACCTCTGCTTCCTGCTTGACCTTAGTTATTTACCGTCCGAACTATTGTGTCTTTGCTGGAGGACGCTGGTCGGTCGGGCCAGTCCTCCTGTCCCAAAGTGGGGGTATGCCTGCCTATGGATATTGCATGTCCGCCTCTTCCGTGGCTGTGTTCCTCCTCCTTCTTGCTTGTGCAAGTCGCCGCGTCCCACGCCGCTCCATCCCCAAAAAATGGTTCAAATGGCTCTGAGCACTATGGGACTCAACATCTTAGGTCATAAGTCCCCTAGAACTTAGAACTACTTAAACCTAACTAACCTAAGGACATCACACACACCCATGCCCGAGGCAGGATTCGAACCTACGACCGTAGCAGTTCCGCGGTTCCGGACTGCAGCGCCAGAACCGCTAGACCACCGCGGCCGGCGCTCCATCCCCCCCCTTCCAGTTCGGCTCACTTTACAATCGTTTGACACTGTCAACCAGGCGCTCTGCACCGGCTCGCCTTATGCCCGACATCAAACTGAATTGTCATTCATGCTGCTTAATTAAAATTGCTATAACTTGTGTTTCATTTCTTGTACAGTAACCTCATTTGCTTTTCCAGTAAGTGATTGAAAGCAGTACTAAGCTAGAGATTCGGTATTCGTGCTCATCACACTGCCACATCTCCCCCCACCTCAACTGTTTTTTGCAAAACAATCTTGTCTCTCGTAAACAATATCAGTATACTCCATCTATATTATTTTAATAACTCTGCTGCAAGAATTCCTTTCCTCCAACCTGTCGTCTCTTTGTTTTCCCATTTGTATACCTCTTAACTCCATACCAATGACTGAACTTCTTACTACTGCTTCAATTATTTTCCCAAGAACACCCGTTTTCCTAACGCTAATCACCAGCCTATCTTCTTCGTTACTACTTAGCTCCTAGGCACAAATAATGTTGATATTACATAATTTACAGACGGTATCATCTCACTGCAACTACAACATTTTTGTTACTTCCTTTTTCTCGTAGTTCATGTGGACTTACACCTTTTACATTTCTCTTAGTTTTTCTTTACTCTATCATTCAATCCGGACTTGCATGCTTCATCCTTTCATACTGCTTTTGTCTGCCTTTTAGAGCTTTCGATATTTTATTTTCCTTAATTCAACTCAATTTAATCTGCTTACTATATCTATATGTCTATTTTAATGAATCACTGGCGCTCTTGCTGCTCAACTCTTGACACACCTGCTACATAATCCTAACTTTCCACATTTTCGAGCTTCAGATCGCCACCTGCTTTGTCAAGTATTTCTCCCATACTTTCCTGGCAGATTAAAACTGTGTGCCCGACCGAGACTCGAACTCGGGACCTTTGCCATTCGCGGGCAAGCGCTCTACCATCTTAGCTACCGATGCACGACTCACGCGCGCTACTCACAGCTTTACTTCTGCCAGTATCTCGTCTCCTACCTTCCAAACTTTGCAGAAGCTCTCCTGCGAAACGAGATACTGGCAGAAGTAAAGCTGTGAGTACCGGGCCTGAGCCGAGCTTCGGTAGCTCAGATGGTAGAGCGCTTGCCCGCGAAAGGCAAAGGTCCCGAGTTCGAGTCTCGGTCGGGCACACAGTTTTAATCTGCCAGGAAAGTTTCATATCAGCGCACACTCCGCTGCAGAGTGAAAATCTCATTCTGGATTTCTCCCATAGTCACTAACACAGGGGAACTTAGCCTTAGGGAGTAGTTTATTTTCCATGAATTTTTCTTATTCTCTACCACAGTGATATGTCTTATTATTGATCTCTGGTTCCATTTCATATCACAGTTCAGCAGCCGACCTCTACCTCATTTACCCAAAAGTTTACACCTATTTTTTACCTCTGATTACCCTTTTACTAAATATTTAGTTTCTCTGAATAGCTGACACTTTCCTCTCTGACAAATGCAATTCTCCTTTTTTGTCACCTGCCTCTCTTCACTACTCAACGTGACCTTCTCAGTATCCTCTGGAAGAACTTCTGATAAACCAAAGTACCTGGAAGAGACTGAAGCAAAGAAAGGAAAAACTGCATCAGATTACTGAGGCGCAAACAGCTGCAAAACTGTGAAGTCTCTCGAAGAATGACAGACTCCCTACACTTTCTTATTTCTCTCTATGTGCACGCAACTCTTCAAGTCTAGTACATTCCTTAGTCCAAATACCCTCTTTGAGCTGGGCTTCAAAGTTTACTTCATACCTATACACGTTCAGGAAATCCTTGCTCAATAAAAATTTGACGCTCAAATAAGGTATTATGTTCAAGTCTTATTTCTCTCAAATTCACAAGCGCCATTACTTTCTGGCGAATAGCCTTTGACGCCTTTCCAGTAGCTTCATATTTCTGCTGGGATACTGGAAACACAACCATAATTGCCTTGCCTGGCAAACTAGCGACGTACTCTTCAGATAATCCTGAAATTTCTGAATTACTGTCAACCAACACATAACTTATTACACCTCCTAGCTGCACCTTGAAAATCAGCACAGTACTACTGCAGTAGTTATGGTTTCATCCTCTGCTAACAAATCCGCAATTGTTGTCTTGCTGTCAAATTCTGGGATAGCTCTGCCGTTCAGAGATTTAATTTTACTTACAGGTAAATACTGAAAACCTTCGAGCACAATCCACAAACATGCTCAACTTCTGCCCTCTCAGCATGAGAATCGGGAAGCTCAACTTCACTGTCATTTAACCTTGAGGGTTGCCTGTGGTCAGTACCTCCCTTAAACGCGACCTCAAAAACAATGTCCCTTTCTCACTCCCCTCCATTGGCGGTTTTCTTTACTTCTGCTCGTTCTAGTTCCCCTGTTGTGATACTACAACTCCTGTCTGTACCGTCAGGCTCCACATTTACTCTTGAATGCCACGGCGCCCAACATCTTTGACGAAATGAGATATAACGATTATTACTGACCTCAGGTCTTGGTGTTGTCTCTTCAAACAAGCGCACTATGTTGTAGCTTTGCCCTTCTCCTACATTTAGTGTGGTGTTTCTGTGGTCCGTGCTGCGTCCAGTGAGCTCTCTTCCGCTGCTCTGAAACTCCCTCTGTCGTCCCCACTACCGGCCTCCTTTCATTCTCTCGTTCCTCTCCTGCTGTGCATGCAATCTCGACTGTGTGTGACACAGCACTAGCTTAAGTCACAGCTTTCCCCACCAGCGACTCTTTCTCTTGGCCGAGGCCAAACGCTGCCATCCGTCTTCACTCTCTTTTACTTCCTTCCCCTAACTGCATCTACATCTACATCTAAATACATACTCCGCAATTCACCATACGGTGCGTGGCGGAGGGTACCTCGTACCACAACTAGCATCTTCTCTCCCTGTTCCACTCCCAAACGGAACGAGTGAAAAATGACTGCCTATATGCCTCTGTACGAGCCCTAATCTCTCTTATCTTTGTAGTCTTTCCGCGAAATGTAAGTTGGCGGCAGTAAAATTGTACTGCAGTCAGCCTCAAATGCTGGTTCTCTAAATTTCCTCAGTAGCGATTCACGAAAAGAACACCTCCTTTCCTCTAGAGACTCCCACCCGAGTTCCTGAAGCATTTCCGTAACACTCGCGTGATGATCAAACCTACCAGTAACAAATCTAGCAGCCCGCCTCTTAATTGCTTCTATGTCCTCCCTCAATCCGACCTGATAGCGATCCCAAACGCTCGAGCAGTACTCAAGAATAGGTCGTATTAGTGTTTTATAAGCGGTCTCCTTTACAGATGAACCACATATTCCCAAAATTCTATCAATGAAACGAAGACGACTATCCGCCTTCCCCACAACTGCCATTACATGCTTGTCCCACTTCATATCGCTCTGCAATGTTACGCCCAAATATTTAATCGACGTGACTGTGTCAAGCGCTACACTACTAATGGAGTATTCAAACATTACAGGATTCTTTTTCCTATCCATCTGCATTAATTTACATTTATCTATATTTAGAGTTAGCTGCCATTCTTTACACCAATCACAAATCCTGTTCAAGTCATCTTGTATCCTCCTACAGTCACTCGACGACGGCGCCTTCCTGTACACCACAGCATCATCAGCAAACAGCCGCACATTGCTATCCACCCTACCCAAAAGATCATTTATGTAGATAGAAAACAACAGTGGACTTACCACACTTTCCTGGGGCACTCCAGATGATACCCTCACCTCCGATGAACACCCACCATCGAGGACAACGTACTGGGTTCTATTACTTAAGAAGTCTTTTGCTTGAACCCGTAGTGTCATATGAGACCGCTACTTTCTTTGCGTCTGAAAGACTTC
Organism: Schistocerca cancellata; assembly: GCF_023864275.1. Classification (NCBI taxonomy): domain Eukaryota; kingdom Metazoa; phylum Arthropoda; class Insecta; order Orthoptera; family Acrididae; genus Schistocerca; species Schistocerca cancellata. Next base: position 329,529,093 of record NC_064633.1, on the reverse strand, counting down.
TCTTAAAATCCTCTAAATCTTTATATTTAGTTGATACCGAGCTAGCCCTTCTAATGACGTCGCCCCTTAAGTGCTCCACTACGTATAAAACGTATTCTTGTTCTATCTAACACAGGTATTACACCATCAAATTCCTGAATAAACTAACGTGCACACTACTTTGTGGATCAGAATTAATAAATTTCTGACAACTTATAATCGCTTCTTCTGATGAAGAGCTAGATGAAGCCTGGCGTGCTCTTTGGGACAGCTTAGAAATTTCTTGCTCATTTTTCTCCAGCTGAGCATCCACCTGCCGATTATGGACCTCTTGCTCTTTCTCAAACAAGTCATACATTATTATTTTCGGCCATACTGGCTATGTTTGTGAACCGTGACTGTGTGGGATACTTATATATTTCTAGTTTATGATACCAGTCAGTTATTTATTTTATGTTTAGTCCAACATAATATAACGCGTTTCGAACATGTTCTGTTCATCTTCAGGCTTTATACATACATACATAAGAGAAATGTTACTTAAAAATAAACGGTCTAAAACTAGATTAATCTAGGACTCTGTCCATTGTTTGTTACTGTAGCTGCTGAAGCTGGTGTGGCACTTGGGGTGGGGGGGGGAGGGGGGGGAGGATGGGGGCAGTCTATGGCTAGAAATCGAAATCAGTGATGTCTTCTGCTGGTTTTCTTCCTTGTGGTTGACTATGTATGATATCACAGCCTGTATAGGTTGCAGATAGATTTGTATCAGTTATGTGTTACGAAAATAGTGTGAAAGGCTTTTATATGACAGTTGATCACTTACGATTTCATCATCTTGCTGCTTCACTTGCATCACTGGTGTAATGACGGAGCTGTTGATTGACATTACACTATTGCACATTGTATTTTGTCACTGATTGACAATGTAATTCACTTCACAATTTGCTTCTACTTTATTCATACAACATAATATTGCAGACTGTAGCATGTGAGTCTGTATCGATTATCGAGCTTTTGTATCGATATTATTGGTACTGACAGATTTGTAGTTAATTATTTACACTGGCATATCTTGAATCTATTGAGTTACAACTGGCTTAAGACTGTTGAAGAATTTTGAGTTTTTGAATTCGGTTACTTCATTAAGAATGTTATCTCCATGTTTTGTATTATGTATGAAAATTTCCATTTCTTCGATGATATCCATTCTTTTACTTTTTCCTATTTTGCGTAAAATTTCGAGGTTGTCTTCGATTTTCAAAGGGTGGCACTATTTCCGCAACAAATAACTCATGTAAATCTATCGGCATCCTATACAGGATGTGATATCATACTTATTCAACCACAAGGAAGAAGACCAGCAGAAGACATCACTGATTTCGATTTCTAGCCATACACTGCCCCCCTCCTCTCCCCCAAATGCCACACCAGCTTCAGCAGCTATAGTAACAAATAATGGACAGAGTTCTAGATTAATCTAGTTTAAGACTGTTTGTTTTTAAGTAACATTTCTCTTATGTATGTATGTATGTTTGTATAAACGGCCTGAAGATGAACAGAACATGTTCGAAACGCTTTGTATTATGTTAGACTAAACATAAAATAAATAAGTGACTGGTAGCAGAAACTAGAAATAAATAATTAATGTCGTACATTGCTCGACTAGCGGCCAACCTCTGACTCGTCTTACTAAATCTAACTTAAAACTAGCATCTTGTCGAGATTGTATATTAGCTCTGGTATTACTCGTCTCATTATTTATTTTCGTCTCCAGATTTCCCTGTTTCATCTCCGCCTCAGTGGTAAAGTTGTGATTAGCTGTAGGATGACCTTCCAGTTCTTTAGAGACAGGCCCTAACACCTCCTTTTACCTTGCAGTGCACTCCCATATCCAGTTCAGTACCCTCGTTATCTACCACTTGTTACGCTTTAGTATCTACTTGCTGTTCCAATTGCAACTTACACTTATCAGACTGCTCCAAGGTGCCTCGCTTTACTTCCTTTCACAAATCTGACACTTACTATTTAAGACTGGAGATGATCTGATCTCTACCTTGTTTAATATCAGTTCTAATTTCTTCTAAAAACTACGTCAGGATTGTAGTCAGTGGCAGCAAGAAAACATTTCTCTATTCCTCGCTGCAATAGTATTATTCACCAGACTCTGTTTTGATTTGAGTATCCTCAACGCCTAAACAAGTTGAGTCGCTCAAGTTTACTGTAAACCCTTCTTTCCGTTCTGTCTCCTTTAACTCTACACTACTTGACTCTACTTTGCTTTCATCAGCAGCCAAAACCCTCGTTGAATGCATGTCTGGACTGAAAAACTCGGTACTTCTTAGTTTCCTGTTTATACTATCCGTGTCAACGACCCTGCACCATCATCCTTGTTGTTCCCTCTATGCTAACTTTATCTTGCCCTGTCATTCTATTTTCTAATCTTACAAAGTTTCTCAACTGTTGGTACAAAACTTTGTAGCCTAGCTTTTGATAACGTCTATGGTGCGTTTTCTTCTGTCGCTAGTGTCGCTCACCATAAAAATCCAAAACTGCAGAATTAGAATGTAGAACTCTTAATATTTACAAACGCTGGCATAACAACAAAACAGTAGAAAGTACCGGCAACTGCTTATGGCGGTTTCTGGTGCGCTTTCTTTCGTATGATTCTAAAACCAGCCACTAGATTGAAACACTGACTTGGGGACGTCATGTGTTCCTAGGTACACTACCCTACAGGTACAACATTCTCCCTTTTAATGAAATAGCCACTGGTGCTGACAAAGAAGCAATGGAAAAATATTGTTCTGCATGAGGCGTATTAAAGTTCCAAAAACATTCCAAAGCTAATGTAGTCATTGTGTTGGCTTATCCCTATTAAAGTGTTACGGGAGAGCGTAGAAATCTACAATAAGCTTCATGCGAATATTCGTAGCAGAAGGCGATGGTAATACTCTAGAACGTTTGCGGTCGTCTTCGTTCCATTCTAATATTATTTCTTTGATATTCCATCGGTAGCAGGAGGAAACCCAAGTATATTTACGTTACAAGTAAGTCATGCATTACCTACGACATGCCAGCTTCAGTTGTGAAATGCAAACTAATCCACACACATAATTGGAAACAACTGGATCGATTTGTGTGCCACGCCTGCAGAGTCTTGGCTGCCCGGGCACTTTTAATTACAAGCAAATCCCAGATAACCGTAGGGCTATCGGTAGGTCAAGATTATCACAACTCTATTTTAGCTTTCACCCGTATTCTTGTTACTAGTTACAGGGTGTATGTTTTGCTTTAACAAGAATGGTGATGACACTGAATTATAGAATCTTGTCAGCGTTTCGTGTGCAGTCGGCTGGAAATATCTAGGCACGGAAAACTTGAGGAAACGTGACGTGGTTAGTCAATGCCCTGCCTTACAGAATGATGATAAAATTTTTCTGACGTAATGAAGTAGTACTACAACTGTGAATCGAAGTTATCACGCTATCTTTATAAAGGAAGAGTGCGATTTAATATGCAGTCGACCTCTAGATGAAGAGAAGATTAACAGAGGCAGCATTTGCTTGAATTGACGAAGATACGAGGAGAACAAACTGTGGCCTCTTTAGCAGCGTCCCACACTTGCCTGAAATTATTTACGGCTGTCACAGAAAAAGGGCAGATTTGATCCCGCTTCTATTGACTACATCTGAACAAAATCTTTCACAATAACTGCTACTCGAAGACCCGCTCTTCAGCTGAGTAAGAAGAAGTAACACACCGATCCAGCAGAAAAGACGAGGCTCTGGCGTGCCTTTCGTACGCAGCACCGTCCAATGCCACGTTTGCGAGTATAATGGAGAAGCATAACATAAACACCATTTTCTCCACATGGGTTAAAATCAAGACCGTACTTGGATCAGTCAAGGAGAACCTGGCATGTACAGCATCAGTTGCGAGTGTGGCATGCGTTACATCGGCCATACGCAGCAATGCATCTTGTAGCGCTGATCAGAACTTGTGACGATCGTTTGCCTAGAAAAACTGAAGTGGCAGAATACAGCAGCAAAGAAGGAAGATGTTTGCTTTTGAACAGACGAAGGCACTGTGTTGCCCCAACGGGTTGTAGTCTGCAGTGGCAGAACACAACAACAAAGAAGGAAGATGTTTGCTCTTGAACAGACGAGGGCACTGCGTCGTCCCAACGGGTTGTAGGATTTTGTCATCATATAGGCAATGGACATACAAGTACTTAACGACTGCCGTGCGGAGTGGCCTCGTAGTTTGAGGCGCCATGTCACGGACTGCGCGGCCCCTCCCGCCGGAGGTTCAAAAATGGTTCAAATGGCTCTGAGCACTATGAGACTTAACTGCTGAGGTCATCAGTCCCCTAGAACTTAGAACTCCTTAAACCTAACTAACCTAAGGACATCACACACATCCATGCCCGAGGCAGGATTCGAACCTGCGACAGTAGCGGTCGCGCGGTTCCAGACTGTAGCGCCTAGAACCGCTCGGCCACCCCGGCCGGCTCGCCGGAGGTTCGAGTCCTCCCTCGGGCATGGATGTGTGTGTGTTGTTCGGTCCATAGCAGAGGAGTCAGTGGTCTAGCAAGTATTACGGAGTGAGCTAAATATGAACCCGACATTTTCCTGAAGATGACGTGTAGGAAAATCGTCGAAACTTTGTGGCAATACGACGCCACAACTTAGCTGATAATCCGAGAAGATTACATCAAGTATATTGTTTTAAATTTCTGATTGCTATGTCTTCCGTAACCAAACCTTCTACCGGTTTGAATCCGTCCTTCACTTCTTCTATGTTGTGCTCAAATTTTCACCTCTACCTATCTGCTCCATCACACATACTCTACGATTGTTTGAGAGCATTTTAGCATTTGTGTGCTCTTACTATTTCCCCCTCTACTGCTCATATCTGCTACAGCAGAATTTCTATTAACATGATCGTCCTTCTGGTAAGCGGCATCCGTATATCTTTCTTCGGTCATTTTTTTTCTTGCCTCTTTAGAAGGGCCTCACACTTGCTTGAAATTATTTACGGCAGTCGCGGAAAAAGGGCACATTTGACCCCGCTACTTCGGTGCCAGTGCTGGTAGTGCCATGGTTAGAAGGAGGCCAGTGCCGACCTGGATCCAACGTGTCTGCGTGCTAGGCACACTGGGCCTTATGGCCTGGGGTGCAGTTTCAAAACCTCCCAGTTTCGTCTTCTCAGCACTTCAGATGGCTCACATTACTTACATATAATACTCCCCTTCCCCTCATTTCAACAGCTATATCTGATACTATTATAGCTCTTTTATTGACGAAAGCTTTCCTTGCCTGTGCGAGTCTATTTCTGATATCATCCTTACACCGGCCATCTTGTTTAATACTGATTTGTAGGCACGGAACTTTTTCACTATCTCCACAGCAGTGTCATTCTCAATTCTGATGTGAAACAAGAAGTTACTCTTTTGCCTACAGCTCTTCATCGCTTCCATCTTTCCTCTGTTAAACCTTATGCACTCCTTTGTGCTAAGTATGCTGTCCATTCTATTCATCAGGTCTTCGGCGTTAGTGAACCAAAACATTATGACCACCCGATTAACAGCGTGTAGGTCCAGCTTTAGAAGGAAATACAGCAGCGATTGTGCGTGGCATGAACACGATAACTCGTTGGTATGTTTCAGGAGATATGTGGTCCATATGACTTCGCACAGGAGACGAAATTCCCGTAAATTGACCTTGGAGCTGGCATCCGGTAGCATTCCAGATGTGTTTCATCCTGCTGAGAATAGGCCAATTTGATGGCCACTGTCGTGATCATCGAACATTGTAGCACGATCCTGGCCTTCTGTTACCGACTGTTACCCAACTGGAGGATCCCAACGCCATTGGGGAAGACATAAAACATGAACGGATATGCACTGAAGAAAAAGAAAATCGCAACATCAATGAACCGTGATTTATTTTCAAAGAACATTCTTAAGAATTTATTTTATTTACTACCGATTCATCAAGAACATTAACACATTTAATCACACTGTGAAAGCATGGAAGTAGTTGCCAGGGAGTGACTGATGAAATCATAACCAAATTCCTTTTAACAAATGGGAATTTCATTCGCTTTAACAGTGCCTAAAAGCTTTTTTAAAAGAAACAGATTTAAATTATAATCAGAAAGCACCCTCTAAATATCAAAGTTAAAATTTATTCAGAGGCAGAAAGAAACAAGTTTGGACTGTATGAGCTTTCGGGCAGAGAACCTTGCCGCTCCCTTTTGACACGGCCGTAGTTACGACCGCTCACAACAGCCACTGAAAACTACACTGGTGCAAATCTGCAACACACCAGATAACTTTAAACTAAGAGTTTTAACAATTTACACAAGCACACAAACTATGCACCCCCCATAGGATGGATGGAAATGGTACAAAACACTAACAATTAAAATATTAGCCTTGCCATCGAAGGTGCAACTTGATTTTAACTTCTAAGAAAAGTCTTACGGTGAAAGGGTGGCAGCTTTATATACTAGAATGATCATTTAAATAAAAGCCCATGAAATGCAATCTTATATAAAATTCTACAAGGTTGGCCAAACAATAGTTAAGATGAAACTTCCGGCAGATTAAAACTGTGTGCCCGACCGAGACTCGAACTCGGGACCTTTGCCTTTCGCGGGCAAGTGCTCTACCAACTGAGCTACCGAAGCACGACTCACGCCCGGTACTCACAGCTTTACTTCTGCCAGTACCTCGTCTCCTACCTTCCAAACTTTACAGAAGCTCTCCTGCGAACCTTGCAGAACTAGCACTCCTGAAAGAAAGGATATTGCGGAGACATGGCTTAGCCACAGCCTGGGGGATGTTTCCAGAATGAGATTTTCACTCTGCAGCGGAGTGTGCACAGTTTTAATCTGCCAGGAAGTTTCATATCAGCGCACACTCCGCTGCAGAGTGAGAATCTCATTCTGGAATAGTTAAGATGCTCTACAGTACACAGATACCGCCTCTCAAGATCATAGGCAATAATATCAAAGTTTCCAAAGATCAAAACATATTTCAGTTACTAGGCCGTTATACTCCAAGCCATAAATTCGTTAACACACCAAATCCGTCAAACATGACAGAGGCAGCTACTAACGTACGGCAGATTGATAGGGAGATTACCGAACAATCCGAACCGCAGGTTTCTCTAACCCGCGCCTACTCCACAAGGGAAAAACGAACCACCCAATTTATAAACAATCACCTTCCCGCGGGTGGGCAAATGGAGAAGAATAGTGGGACGACCCCAAAGCTAACGGCTGGTGACCTCACCAAGAAAACAAGTAGAATTTAACAAGAGTAAATCAAACAACATATCACCAATCACTTAACTTCTATTACTAAACTGCGATTTCTCGAGAAGACCTGGCGCAGCACCCCCAAATCGCTCTCGCGAACCGTCCGCTGCCAGCCCCTTCAACGGACGCAGGAAGGCGCGCCGATCTCCCGCCTCACGGCGTCGCAGCTCGCACCGGCCAGACTGATGTCGTGGGTTGACTCCTGTTTCTCTCGTGTCGACCGCGAAGTCACTGCCCCTAGCTATACGCCGCGGCCCACTGGACTCACGTGGCGACCTCACATCCGCCGACGCTCAAGACGGACAAGTCATCTTGTGTCTCAGTGCGCGACCGACCAAACGGTCGATCCAACTGCCAATGACCATTGCCTGAGCAAACTCGAGAAGACTGGCGACTTAACGCGCAGACTCAGATGCAGGAACTAAGCCCCGACCGGGCGACCACTCGCTGAGTTCTCTTACTGGCGGAGTGGAAAGTGTCTCATTTGCCGGATTTAAAGGTTAATCCGAACGACAGACATACTAGCACTCCGAACGACAGACACTAACTGCCTAACAAATGCGGACGAGAGACAGGCTAGCAATCTAGAGACGAGAGACTGACCCAGACTGACCGACTGGCGAGCTCATAGCGCCCCTTAAATGCACGTGAACATTCAATCGTTCCCCTTTCTCACCAGAGGGAGACACCAAAGCTGCGATTGCCACAGCGGCGCCACCGCCAGAAACGGAGGGCGACTGCTTCACACTACACGTTGCGGCGCGCTCTTCAAAACAGCAATTTTTACCACGGCGCAATCAAAAATGAGTTGTGTGACATAAACTAAAGTAGTTAAGCGATTTTCTACATCTGAAAGATGATCGCTTTCAGATTTCACGCCAGTCGCATAAAAGTGGCTCTAGTAGCGCCACTACGAGAATGAAAATCAGTTTTGAAATACTCGTCGATCGTGAGCGATAGTTATCTTTGAGACTGGACATGGTTAGTTGATGATAGTCAAGAATACCTTTAAGATAGTCAAGAATACCTTTAAGGCGACAAAGACACCATTATCGACACATCACTAAGTTTGAATGAGGTCATGTAATAGGGCTATGAAAACCTGGATGTTCCTTCTGCGATATTGCAGAAAGACGTGGCAGGAATATACCCACTATATATGATTACTGGCAGCGGTGGTCACGAGAATATACGATCGCAAGAAGACCAGGCTTTGGACGGCCACGTGACAGAAAGGAGAAAGACCATCATGTTCGTTATATGGCTCTGTTGCATCGTATTGCATCTGCAGCAGCTATTTGAGGCGTAGTAGCCACCACAGTGACACAAAAAACTGTTACATATCGGTTACTTCAAGGACAGCTCAGAGCCAAACGCCCTGTAGCGTGAATTCCACCGAGCGAGGTGGCGCAGTGGTTAGACACTGGACTCGCATTCGGGAAGACGACGGTTCAATCCCGCGTCCGGCCATCCTGATTTAGGTTTTCCGTGATTTCCCTAAATCGCTCCAGGCAAATGCCGGGATGGTTCCTTTCAAAGGGCACGGCCGACTTCCTTCCCCATCCTTCCCTAATCTGATGAGACCGATGACCTCGCTGTCTGGTCTCCTTCCCCCAACAAACCAACCAACCGTGAATTCCACTGACAACAAATCACCACTATTTGCGACTTCAGTGGAGTCAAGAGAGAGCTCATTGGAGGGCAGGATGGAGGTCTGTTGTGATTTCTGATGAAAGCTGGTTCTGCCTCGGTGTTGGCGATGGCCTTGTGTTGGTTAAGAGCAGGCCAGTTGAGGGCCTGAAGCCAACCTGTCTGCGTGGTAGATACACTGGACCCACTCCTGGAGTTACGGTCCAGGATGTGATTTTGTATGACAGCAGCACTCTCGCGTTTATCGCATGCTCCATGACCGCAAATTTGTACTTCAGTCTGGTGATTCAACCTATTGTGCAGCGATTCATGAACAGCCTTTCAAGGGGTGTTTTCCAACAGGATAACTCTCGCTCGCATACCGTTGTTGTAACCCAACATGCTCTACAGAGTGTCGACATGTTGCCTTGGCCTGCTTGATCTGTCTCTAATCAAGCACATATGGTACATCATGAGACGACAACTCCAGTGCCATTTACAGACAGCATCAACCTTCCAAGTGCAACAGGCATGGAACTCCATCCCACAAACTGACATCTGGCACAGTGGATGGACGTTTGCATGCTTGCATTCAACATTCTGGCGGTTACACCAGTTACTAATGTACCTGTATTTCACATTTGCATTGGCTTATCTCATGCTTACATTAAATTGTGATCTTGCAATGTTAATCACATCAATATATTACCTAGACTAATTTCATTACTCAATAATAATTATTTTTTGATGTTACCATTTTTTTCTGTCAGTGTTATTCCCGATAACGTTCATGTTGCCACAACTGTCATGGTGGTTCGATTACTTCCATTTTTCTTGGAAGTCCAGGTGACTGTCCATCACAGCATATACTCCAATTCCCTTCCTATTAAATGGCGCATGTTTAGAGCAGCAATTCACCTGAGTATCGGGTGCCTGGACATAAGCATCGCCGTGGTATAAAGAAGAACGTGATCCATTCAACCAGGTGACATGTTTTTAGTGTTCTACGGTACAGTCTCAATGATCTGATGCCAGGCCTGGCCAAACAGTGTTCCACGAGCATAATCGCTCCGGCCGGGCTCCTGCCTAGCGCTCTGAATGCGACGGGGAGTTGGGCTGAGGGGTGGGGAGGAAGAGGAAATGTGAAGGTTGCAGATGGACGCCGCTAGAGCAAAATGGTCGACTTGTCAGACGCCAAGCAATTTGATGACAGTACGACATGAGTTAAATCAGCTTTACGTTCCGCATTTGGAATACTACTTACTACTTACTACGTACTTCTCCAAAACAGGAAAAGTGATGAAGCCACATTGTTCAATGCCGAATAGGAATTGCTTTACTCTTCGTATCGGTTAAAGGCCATGCACAATGCTTAATATGCCGTCGCACTATTATGAGTTGGAAAAGCAGTTATTGGAACGTCGTTACAGCATCAACCACGAAGACGGTATGATGTATTTCTCTTGTTACGAACGACAGTGAATCCTGGATGCAATGAATGCAAACCATCAGGAAAAAAACGTTCAGTGCTGTGCTAACAAAATATTTTACGATCGACATCACCAATTATTTCCGTTCATTAATTGTCTTAATACAAGAGGAGAATAATTTGGTAACAGATATGGTGGATAAGACTGACGCCTTTAAAAAAAAAAAGTATTGCTATTGAAAAATCATCGTCAAGTTCGTGACATGAAACATTTCCATTAAGTCAAGGCAATCATATGTGAACCAGATCTGACTGAGGACGTTTCAATAATTGAAACGTTTGATTATGAGTACTCAAAGAGATTCGAAGACATTGCATGACTAAAGATGGAATTCGATTTATGTGTCAGACTCCTCTCGCTTTTTGCCACTAATGTTCCACTTTACTGCCAAGTTTAGGTGACAGACATTCACAGAACACCAATTTCAACGACCTGTGTGTCCAATCCAGGAATTTACAAGATCTATATAAAATGTTATCCCAGGACAAATATGTTCGAGTGCACAGACAAAACGTTACAGTTATTTCAATGTTTCATTCAACACATGTATGTGAAAGATTTTTTTCCATTATAAAATTGACAAAGTCCCACCTACGTTTTGGTTCAACAAATTTTAACCTGGATACCTTCGTGTGCTTGTATTGCAAACTATATTTCCAGATATATTACAAATTCTAAAACCGAGATGTATAAAAATACGTCTTTTTACGTTTCCCATGTGTGCAGCGTTTGGCATATAGCTGTCTCACTAGCAATCTGCTCAGAATAGGGCAGTGGTGGGGGCAGCTGGGCGGCTGAGAGGACACAGCTGCACTCGCTGAGCGCGAACGAGCTCTGGGAGCGCAAATAGTACCCAGATCTATCCCATGCACACTGCAATAGTGCATCTATGAGGATTATGACTCACTCTGCTTAAATTGGTGACATCATGTGTCCCTGGGCAGCACTCACCCATGAATTCACAAGGCCTGCTCTCCTTATCAATGATGCCATCATTCTTATCAGTGACGTCATTAGCAGTATCAGTGTATCAGTAATATCATAAATGCATGAAAAAGCCCCGCCCCCTTGCCCATTTCCACTAACCTTACCATTCTCCCCTCTATCTCAATGTAGTATTGAAATGCCGCTACAGGGACAAACAGACGATAGCAATTTCAGAAAAATAGGGTAATTTATGCAAGAGAAAGAACTCTACAAATTGAGTAAGGCAATACCGATTTGGTCGAGCTCAAGCGTTACGCAACCAATTATTCAGCTTGGCACTGATTGATACAGTTGGATGTCCTCCTGAAGGATATTGTGCCAAATTCTGTCCAATTGGTGCATTAGATCATCAGCTCTCGAGATGGTTGGATGGCCCTGCCCATACTGCTGCTTGTTCAGTCCCTTGTTGACCAGTCTGCTTGGCAGTTGAAGACAGCAAACCGAAAGCCCAACTTTTAAATTTCACGTTCAAGAACTCATTCATGCACGAGAATCTTACAAATATACCGTCATTTGACCATCGGACAGACTCCTGTATGGACTACATAGTAATAAGCATCCCTGGCGTAGAGAAACAACTGAAAGATTTGAAAGAGAATAAATCACCAGGTCCATATGGAATCCTAATTCAGTTTTACAGAGAGTACTCTACGGCATTGGCCTCTTACCTGTCTCGCATTTACCGTGACTTGTTTGTCCAGCACAAAGTTCTAAGTGACTGGAGAAAAGCTCAGTTGACTCCTGTGTCATTAGAAGCGTAAAATAATGGACCCGCAAAATTACAGAACAAAACTTCGGTTTGTTGCAGAATCCTCGAACATATTCTCAGTTCGAGTACAATAAACTTTGTTGAGATCGAGAACCTTATGTCCATGAATCAGCATGGTTTTAGAAAGCATAGCTTGTAAGAAACTCAGCTTGCTCTTTTCTCACATGATGTACTGCGAACTATGGATGAAAGGCAACAGGCTGATTCCATAGTTCTAGATTTCCAGAAAGAATTTGACACAATGCCCCACTGCAGGCCAATAACGAAGGTACGAGCATATGGAGTAAATTAACAGATACGTGAGTCGCTAGATGACTTCTTAAGTAATAGAATCCAGTATGTTGTTCTCGACGACGAGTGTTCATCAGAGACAAGGGTATTGCCGGGAGGGGGCCAGGGAAGTGTGATAGGACCAGTTGTTCTCTATACAGGGTGGTCCAGTGATCGTGACAGGGCCAAACGAAAAAACTACAAAGAACGAAACTCGTATAGCTTGAAGGGGGAAACCACATGGCGCTATGGTTGGCCCGCTAGATGGCGCTGCCATAGGTCAAACTGATATCAACTACGTTTTTTAAAATAGGATCCACCATTTTTTATTACATATTCGTGTAGTACGTAAAGAAATATGAATGTTTTAGTTGGACCACTTTTTTCGCTTTATGATAGATGGCGCTGTAATAGTCACAAACATACGGCTCACAATTTTAGACGAACATTTGGTAACAGGTAGGTTTTTTAAATTCAAATATAAAACGTAGGTACGTTTGAACATTTTGTTTCTGTTGTTCCAATGTGATACATGTACCTTTGTGAACTTATCATTTCTGAGAACGCATGATGTTACAGCGTGATTACCTGTAAACAGCACATTAATGCAATAAATGCTCAAAATGATCTCCATCAACCTCAATGCATTTAGGACAGTGTGGTTAGCAATTTGCAGTTGTTTGCTGATGTTGCTGCGGTGTACGGTAAGGTGTCGAAGTTGAGTGACTGTAGGAAGATACAAGACGTCTTAGACAAAATTTCTAATTAGTGTGATGGACGTCAGTGAGCTCTAAATGAGGAAAAAATGTAAGTTAATGCGCATGAGTAGGAAGAAAAAACCTGTAATGTTCGGATACAGTATAAGTAGTGTCCTATTTGACATAGGCAAGTCGTTTAAATGTCTGGGTGTAACGTTGCAAAGCGATATGAAATGGAACGAGCATGTGAGCGTAGGGAAGGCGAATGATCGTCTTCTGTTTATTGGAAGAATTTTAGGAAAGCGTGATTCACATGTATAGGAGACCGTATATAGGACGTGCTGCGACTTACTCTTTAGTGCTGCTCCAGTGTTTGGGACCCATACCAGATCGGACTGAAGGAAACATCGAAACAAATCAGAGGCAGACTCCTAAATTTGTTACCGGTAGATTCGAGCAACACGTAAGTGTTGCAGAGATGCGTCGGGAACTCAAATGGGAATCCCTGGAGGGAAGGTGACCTTCTTTTCGAGGAGCGGTATTGAGAAAATTTAGAGAACCGGCATTTGCAACTAGCTGCCGAACCATTCTACTACCGCCATCATTTATTGTGCCTAAGGGCCGAGAAGATAAGATACGTGGAAAAAGGGCTCATATGGAGGCATATAGACAGTCGTTTATGTCTCTTTCTGTTCTTGCTCTATTTGCGAATGGAACTGGTGAGGGAAGGACTAGTAGTGCTACATGGTACCCTCCGCCACGCACCGTACAGTGGCTTGCGGAGTATCTACGTAGATATATATGTAGATATGTTTCCAGTTTGGAAGAGATCCGGTGAACTTTTTCCCCAAAATATGGTTTGGCAAGCACGAAGACATGCAGTAGAAACTTTCGGCGGGCGTTATGATGCTGAAATGTACGCTCAGAATGATTTTCCGTGAAGGGCAACAGAACGGAACATAGAATATCGTTGACTTACCATTGATGTATAAGGGTACCACGGATTAAAACCAAAGGGGTCCTGCTATGAAAAGAAATGTCGCCCCAGCCCATCACTCCTGATTGTTTGACTGTATGGCACCCGACACTCAGGCTGGTACCCCACTGCTGTCGAGGTGCATCTACAGACACGGCTTCATTGCTCATCGGGGCTCAGTTCTAAGTTGGACTTATCACTGAAAGCAATTCCACTCCAGTCATGGAGTTTCCAGGCCAAGACGTGTCTGGAGACACCATGGACGGCGCTGGGATACCAACCTGACTCTCGCCCACCATATCTTTTTATAGCAGGAACCCTTTAGTTGTCATCCACGGCACCCTTACAACACAGTGGTATGTCGATGATATTCTACGCGCCATTTTGTTGATCTTCAAGGCAAGCAGTCCTGGACTTACAGTTCAGCAAGATAACTCCTGCCCATACACCGAGAGTTTCTGCTGCATTTCTTCGTGCTTCCAAACCCAAAGCTGGTCAGCAACGTCACCGTATCTCTCCTCAGTTGAGAAAATTTGGAGCATTATGGGCGGGGCTCTGCAACCAGCTCGGGGTTCTGACGATCTGATGTACCAGTTGCACAGAATCTGGCACGATACCCCGCAGGAGGGCACCAAACAACTCTATAAATCAATGCCTAGCCGAATAACAGCTTGCATAAGAGCAACGTTACTGGCTTGCTCAATCTGCGAAGCTCTTTTTTCTGAAATTGTAATCATTTGTATATACATGTTAATCACATCTAGCGATTCCCGAGCCATTGGGATAATTCCTTCGTGTTCCGTCAGGTTTTTTCTTTTTTGTGCAGAGAGTGAGGGTGTTCATTGTGATGTATCTGAGACCTGGTAACCAAGGAAGGCAGGATGGGCTACGATTGTGGACAGGGCCTGAATCAATTACTATTGGTTTACTTAGCAATTTTACTAATTTACTTTAATAAATAATTTTTGAAAATAAGCCAATCAGGTCGCAATCAGACTTTTAAGGCACGTAACCACAATCATGGATGAAGGCCTCTAACGCGAAAAATGGCAATTATTTAAAATTTAACAAATACATAAAATACAGACAGCCAAAAATTTTGAAGACAGGCCAGTGTAGTCGCAATCAGAATTTTAAGGCAAGTAACCACAATCACGGCTGAAGGCCTTTAACGCCATGGTGGTAGTTATAAAAAAATTAAACAAACATACATAAAATACAGACAGCAAATGATTTTGTAAAACAAACACAATGTGGTCGCAACCAGAGTTTTAAAGCAAGTAACTACAATCACGACTGAAGGTCTTTAACGCCCAAAATAGCAATTATTAAAAAAATTTAACAAATATACATAAAACACAGACAGAAAATAATTTTTGAAAACAAGCCATTGTGGTCGCAATCAGAGTTTTAAAGCAAGTAACCACAATTATGGCAAAATGGCAATTATAAAAAATTAACAAATATATTGTCAAACGGCGAATGGCATAGCAAAAGTTAATGAAAAATAAGCAACAGGACACCAAACAGGTGTGACAAATGATGGTAACTTAATAATACAATAATAAAATAAAACACAAGGGCCAGTGACAGACGGTGCTTCAGGAATCGACCTCTGAGTAGGTCACACCAAAAACACTTTCGCGAGCGAATCGAAGGCAGCCAACAGTTGCATTCAGATCACAAGATGGTAACTCGGGCTAGTGGCAGTCTAAAGAGCGACTAATGATAATCTTGGTGAGGCTACCTGACATCCGACAAAACAAATGCAAGATGTAAAATTACGTCAAAGCCGGAACCGGCGGTCTGGGCTCCGCCCGCAGAATACTGTGCTTACAGCGCCCGGAACAAGAAGGAATGATTCTCACTAAGGTAGAAGAAAGCCACCCAACCTACAATCAAGAAGCTGTCAAACTTACACGCCTCACCGGACAGCGGCGGCAAGGCGAGGAAACGTACACTGCCGTTGCATACACCGACCCCTAGGGCAAGTAACTGGGGCGTTAGCGGCCACAAGACAGAAAAATGCCGCTGGTTGAACTTAACAATGTAAGAAGCTGAAAATAGTAATTAGTAATTAGAAGCTCAGGAAGGCTAAACAGATCCGCCTTCCCCAGTTACTCTACTCGCTGCTTTTCGCCTTGGCAACACTACGAGCAGCAACACGAACCCAAGTCACTGGAGAATCGCGAGATTTCACAATGGTGGAGGTTTCTCTACGAGAATTTAAATGCACTCTACTTAAACATGCATTATCCGGTTTCGACGAGGTCGTGCACCCTCTGCACCACCGCCCTTCGGTCCGGCAGTCCATACACGCCGCCAGCAGTCATAGCGTGTTGTCGCTCTCTGCAGACCTCGCTGCTCCTGCCTCCCCAACCGAACTCCACACTCACCACACGGAAGAAGAACGAGGTCGGCCCAAAGATAGGGAAACAGAACTACATATCGATAAGCGCTGCTGCTGCCACTAGCTGACAGGCAACGCTTACGAAACCGAGTGGCACCAGTGAACACGAGAAGCAGAAAGAACGCAACCACGCCAACTAAACGGTACGGTCTGGCAGAAACCTACAGATGGCCGCTGCACGGGTCAACCTCCCCCTCTCAAGGCGAAACCCCGGGGGGTGGGGGCGGGGGCGGGGGTTAGGAGACCTAACTTGCGGTCTGACCAAACTTAATTGGATTAAGATGGACCTGGTATTGCTTACCGGTGCGGTTGTCCGTAACCAGAAGATTAACTGGGCCTAAAATGTGCATAATAGTACACGGACCCAGAAAACAGGGTGTAAATTTACCAAGATTGCCAACACGCACCTCCTTCCCGGGAAAATTACGGACATACATCTGATCTCCCAGCTTACCCCTGAAGGCTCGCCGATTACGATCAGCTAGTTTGTTGTTGGCCCTGAGAATAGTGCGCCTGTCACGATTCCAGTTTTCCTTGACGACCTGAGGGGTGATCTCCATGGAAATTAGGTCTTGAATCCCCCATAAGTTCGAAAGGAGGGAATTAACTGGATAAGTCAACACTAAGGAAACCGGAGTAGCCTTCAAAGCCTCATGGCTGGCGGTATTGAAGGCAAAACTAAGCCAAGGGAGACTAAAATCCCACTTACTGGGAGACTTCTGATGAAAGATAACCTGTGCGGATTTAAGGTTGCGATCGACCCTTTCTGCAAAGGACTCCTGTGGATAATACGGAGTGGCAGTTACATGCTTAACACCACTTTGACAACAGAAGGCCTTGAATAGAGCTGAAAGAAATGCCTGTGCATTATCACTAACAATTTGCTTGGGAGGTCCAAACACACTAAATACGTTAGTTATATGCGCAATGGTGGTGGAAGCAGTCACATTACGACTCGGAAGGAGCCAGCTAAACCTCGTAAACGCGTCGATAATGACTAATACATACCAATGGCCTCTTTTGGTGCGAGGTAAGGGCCCAACATAATCAATATAGGGATTATATTTGTAGCTCTGGCCTAGGTGAAGTCAGTTAGTTTAAGTTAGTTCAAGTAATGTGTAAGCAGGTGAAGTCAATTAATTTTTGAATCTGGTATGTGTTTTTAAAATTGTTCTCATTCCATGGGTTATCCAAGCGTAATTTTATTACTTTACTGAGTACTCAGCGTTGCCCGGGTATGTATTTATTCCAATTCTATTAGTTCATCTTCTCCTATCCCCTCTCTGTGTCCGTCTTTTCTGCCCCCCTGTCTGACCATCTCCTTCTCCCACCTCTCTCTGTTCGCCTCATCCATACCCCAACTTCCGTCCACCACTCTCTGCCCATCTGCTCCTCCCCCCCCCCCCACTCCCCTGTCCATCTCCTCCTCTGTCTCTAACTCCCCCTGCCCCTACAGCCTCCTTGTCACCCTCTCTATCTCCTTCCCCCCCCCCCTGTCTGTCCACCTCTTCATCCCCCCTCTATCTCCTTCTCCTCTTCTTTCTGTCTGCTTCCTATTTTTTCATTCCTCTCTCCATGTCGTCCTGCCGCCTCTCTTTGTTCATCTCCTCCACTTCCCTTTCTCTGACCATTTCCCACTCCCCTCCTCTCTCTGTCCATCTCCTCCTCCCTCATGTCTCTGTCCATCATCCCCCCCCCCCCTGTTTCTCTCTGTCCATCTCTTCTTCCCACAGTTCTCTCTCCACGTTATATCCCCCCTCTGGTAGCAGGCACTCGTTCATACCTCCCACAATATTTCTTTCCAGGTAGTAAGTAATACGTGTACAAAGTTAGGATGAAATCAATCTTTAGGTTTAAATCAGGTTTCTTGTCCACAGCTTTGCCCACGTAGGCACATGTCATATTTATTTAACAAATTTCGCACGTATTTGTACAGCAGCAAAGAAGTAATATACATGAACGTCACGCACGATGCAGCATCTCAGTTTTTGTGATGTCATATCTCTTGAACTATGTCTCATAAAATGACACAATTTTGCAGATGTATTCAGTAACATGTGAATACTGTCTGTAAAGCGTGTCGGAAATGTAATTCGTAGTAAAGATGTAATAAATTATAACGATATGCCTGATGTGGCAGTTTTATTCGATGAAAAGAGTAAATATAATAAACTATACAGTTTTTTTCGTTTCATCATTTTGTGGGGAAGGGGTTGTCAGCGAGAAAATGTTTGGTAAGAATTTTAAATTATGTGTTAAGTTTGTTGCAAGTGACCAAGTGTAAACACTGGATGAATAAAGTCTGGGCATTCGCTACACTTCTTTTTCACCCCATCACCCAATTTGATAGGTCGATGGTTCTTACCCCCACAGAGTTTCTTTCCAGACAGTAAGTTATATGTATACCAAGTTTGGTTGAAATTGGTCCTGTGGTTTAGGTGGAGAAGTGGAACATACATACATGCATACATTTACATTTTCACACATCTTTAATATATATGAATTACTTTTTTAAAAATGATAAAAATGATTAGTATCTTCGAGGCCTGTTACTTGATTTTGGTCGTTAATTAATTGTAATGGTTACTGAAAATTGCCTTTATTGAGAGGGCATTACAGTATTACTGAATATTTGTTGTAATTGAACCACTTATTGGATTTTAACGCATTGCTCTTGTAATTTTTAAAGACTTGTTGCAATGTAAAATCTCTGCCTTGTCGTTAAGTAGAAGATTTAAAATTATGCTGACTCACCGCTCAACCCAGCCCTACCACTTCATGTTACGTCATACTCTGGTAGTACAGTGTGCTTGTGGATGTAGTAAGCTGTGACTGAGGAAAATTTTTGGAAATTTATGGTAAGGTCTTATGGGACCAAACTGCTGAGCTCATCAGTCCCTAAACTTACACAGTACTTAATCTAACTTAAACTAACTTATGCTAAGGACGACACACACACCCACCCCCGAGGGAGGACTCGAACCTCCGACGGGGGAAGCCGCACGGACCGTGACAAGACGCCTTAGACCGCGCGGCTAGAGGGTTAGAGTAACTATAGAGAATATTTTTAGGTATAACCGATTGCGTTTTCACCGTGGCAAATACTACTCTATAATGTTACTTAAAATCCGTCTTGATTGCAAATTTTTTTTATGTGACGTAGCATGTGAAAGTTGCTGGATTTGGACGGGTTACTCCTGTAACTGAAATATCAGATCTGAAGATGGTTCTGAATGAACCGAAACCGGTCATATGAATAAAAAAAAATTTGCAATCAAGACGGATTTTAAGTAACATTATAAAATCACTGATTGCTGTTTTCCCATAAGACATTATGTCTGTTTTTGCAAAATACTACTCTGCCTGCTGTTCTGTTTCAGTATGGCCGGAAGGGATGTGACCTAACTGATGAACCTACGCAGCGACAAATTATGACTCGAGATCAGGAGCGCAGCTACCGCCGGAAGAGCAGTTGAAATGGCGCAACGTTGCGAGGGTCCAGCAGGATAAAATTATATACCTTGTGGTCCCGCAGAATAGTCGACCACTTAATTCTTCTAAGTTCGGATGTACAGTGTGTCCATAATTTACAGTTTCAAAACGCTGTAGAAGGAGAACCACTGCTCAGAAAGACTTCAAATTTGTACAGCATACTGTTGAGTCAGGATGAAACATTAGAAAAAAAAATGGAAATTTGACCAATAGATGTCGCTGCAATTGTCAGAATATGCGCACCGACAGATGCGCGGCAGACGGCTGTTCTTCAGTTTGCTGCCATCATGGCTGTCTCCTTGTCCGCCCCGATAGCTGAGTGGTCGCAGTTCGGCGCTAGCGGCCGTGCAAAGCGGAGGTCCGATACTTCCACCTGTGCGGCGTGTGCGAGCGTTTGTTTACTTGTGGACTTAGTCTGCGCGCAAGCTAGTAACAACGATCATGGCGAACAAGTACAGGAAAACTACATTACGATTCAATTTCTGCAAAGACTACGAACGACCAAAGGCTTTAGCAGTGGAACGATTCATTCGAGAGGACGTCAAGATACCGCCAAACGATATTCTCGGAATTTACCTGTCCATCGTCAGTCCCACGGTGTATGTTAAGATGGTAAATGACGCGGCGTGTGAGAGAATTCTACAGGCGACAAAAGCAGGTCTCCGATTTTGCCATAGTGACGGGAATGTCGGCACTATAACTGTAGAACATGCTGGTCTGGGTGTACGGGCAATACGTGTTTTTGAGCTGCCATTTGAGCTCCCGGCTGACGAAGTTATCGAGGCTTTTAAGCCATACGGCACGGTACATGGTCACACAGCAGAACGCTGGACACAATTCACCACGTACCCCGTTCTTAACGGAGTGCGACAGATCACTATTGATATTCAGAAGCATGTACCGTCCTATCTGACAATTGGTGGTTGTCGGGCGGTGGTGATTTACGATGGTCAACCACGTACATGTTCTGGCTGTGGCCACTAGGGACACCTCAGGTCGAACTGTATGCAACGGCGGATTACGAAACTGCCTTCAGATGTGCGGGAGCCGTCGCCGGCGATGACAGTACTACCGATCACCTATGCCAAAGCCCTCACTGCGTCCGCTGATGACCGAAAGGACACAGCCCCGGTGGAAGATCAAGATGGCACTCTCCGAAACCTTGTAGCAGACGTCGGGATGACAGAGGATACTGCTCCATCGAGCATACAATCTACGGCGACAACATCAGATGAGACCGAACTCCCACCAAGCACACCGATAGTACACGAAGCAGTTCCAGCCACTACGGATGCTGTGCCGTCTGGAACGTACTCTGTGACGACAACATCAGTTTCGACCGAACTCCCGCCAAGTACAACGATGGGACTCGAAACACTTCCAGTTCCTACCGATGCTTTTCTGTCGGGCAGCCGTGATTCCCTACAATCTGAGGACACGGAAGGAAGATCACGCAAACAACGTGTCCCGAAAAGGAGGAAACGGCGTCGTCGCACGACGTCTCCTAGGGATGACTCCCCTTGCCCCGACGACGATGTGCCTGTGGACCAAGACCACAAAACAGCCTCTACGAAACAGGATGAGGCAATAGAAACTGCTCGATCAGACCCGCAGCGGTCTGTCACATTGACGGTACCGGAACGTGGTGATGCTGAAGAGGAATCACAACCAGTTGGCTCTCCAGACGCAGATGCTGTGGCTATGGACACGCAAAGATGTGGAATGACGATATTGAGGAGGCGCCGGACGTCATACAGAGGCAGCCGGCACTCACGAAGACGGCCTAATAATTGCTGAAGGTGAAGGGAGAGGGGCGAGAGAACGTCTTCTAACTCAGCCCCCAGCGCCGATGCAGGGAGATGTTGCGCCTCGACAGAGTGGGATTCAACGCCATGCGAACCGTATTGCGACATTAAATATAAATGACGTGCGTTCACCGGCCAGAATACACCTACTGAAGGAAACGATTTGGGCATCTGATGTGGATATTGCTTTGCTGCAGGAAGTCCACATAGCTGCACTCCCATAAATCGCAGGCTACCATTCCTATTCGTCACATGGAGAACACAATGGGAGTGGGGTGGCAGTTTACGTGCGAGATGGCTTACCAGTGGAAAACGTGTGTTACCTTCCGTCGGCCAGGGGAATGGCTTTCACGACGTTTGGGACACGCATCATCAATCTTTATGCACCGTCGGGAAACAATCGGCGGCGGGAAAGGGCGCGATTTTATGCAGAAGACATTGCCCCACTTTTCCATGGACGTTATGAATGTGTAATAATTGGTGGAGATTTCAACTGTGTTCTCAGCCAGAAAGACCAATGGCCGCAAGCAAACATCAGCCAAGAGTTGCGAATAGTTGTCAACGACCTTGTACTTAGTGACACGTGGGAATTACGACATGGAGATGCACCGGGATACACCTATGTGACAAGTAATTCGGCGAGCAGGTTAGATCGCATTTATATCTCATGGGCTCATACAAATGATGTCCAGGACGCGGAACGCTGGCCATTGGCATTTTCCGATCACAGCGCTTACATCTGTACGGTGCTTCTTCCTCATAGAGAGGTGTGGAACAGTAAGGCCCCGTGGAAATTAAACATTCAACATCTACATGATCCTGAATGCCGTCAACGGATCCTTGAGACATGGACGATGTGCGAGCGAAGGGTTGGAAGGTATGCAACGATGCTTGGTGGCTGACTTGTGCTAAAACGGCGCTTCGCCGTACGTTCATCTCATATAGCAGGGAGATGGCAAAATGGCGCCGCCGTACGACCGACTTTTATTTTGTGCGACCTGGACGATGGTCCGCCGGGACAGGACGCCTGGATCGAACGCAAAAGGATAAAAGCTAAACTAGTGGCTTTAGCTCGGAAACATCTTCAGGGAACCATGGTGCGCGCCAGATGTCACGATACGATAATGCACGAGATTTCTTCCATGCACCACGTCGTGAATGAACGAAAGCACCGACGACGCGTTTTAGTACGGGAATTAATTACCCGCGAAGACGGAAGAGTGACGCGTCAAGCGGACATTGTCTCTGCATTCGTCGACCATTTCCAACACATCTATCGGGAAGAAGCAGCCCCTGTCGATGACCTCGAACGTATAGCCACGTACGTCTCCCGTACACTGACGGTGGAAGCCGCGGGAACCTTACTGGAAGCCATTAGCTGTGAGGACGTACATGATGCGATCGCAAAGGGTGCGTTGAATCGGTCCCCAGGCATTGATGGACTTCCTGCTGAATTTTATCGAGAATTTCGCAACGAAATGGCACCGCGATGGACGGAAATGTACAACGAGATGTTAAATTCCGATGCGCCTATTCCACCGGCTTTTATGGAAGGGCCGGTCGGAGTGGCCGTGCGGTTCTAGGCGCTACAGTCTGGAACCGGGCGACCGCTACGGTCACAGGTTCGAATCCTGCCTCGGGCATGGATGTGTGTGATGTCCTTAGGTTAGTTAGGTTTAATTAGTTCTAAGTTCTAGGCGACTGATGACCTCAGAAATTAAGTCGCATAGTGCTCAGAGCCATTTGAACCATTTATGGAAGGCCTCTTGGTGCCAGTACATAAACCGAAGCCAGGAATTACGGTCACACATTATCGCCCCATCACCCTGCTTAATGCCGACTATAAGATCTTTGCACGGTTGCTAGCGTCCCGATGTCGTATTGTAGCGTTCTCTCTCCGGAACAGACGACACCGGGTGGATCGGTGAATGTGCAAACAGCTACTGGCGAATGCCGTGATGTGATAGCGCTGGCGGAGGAGTGCCAGCTTAAAGCGGCGATGGTGGTGGTTGATTTTGACAGTGCTTTTGATAAGGTGCGCCACAACTATCTGTACGCTGTACTGGAACAAATGGGATTTCCAGACCATTTTACTGGTCTCATTAGAAGGATTTATGGGGGCGCACAATCCTTGGTACTGGTTAATGGGCGTATAGCAGTTGGGTTGGGTTGGGTTGTTTGGGGAAGGAAACCAGACAGCGAGGTCATCGGTCTCATCGGATTAGGGAAGGACGAGGAAGGAAGTCGGCCGTGCCCTTTCAAAGGAACCATCCCGGCATTTGCCTGGAGCGATTTAGGGAAATCACGGAAAATCTAAATCAGGATGGCCGGACGCGGGATTGAACCGTCGTCCTCCCGAATGCGAGTCCAGTGTGCTAGCCACTGCGCCACCTCGCTCGGTGCGTATAGCAGGGCCCATTCAAATTCGTCGATCCATTCGCCAGGGCTGCCCTCTTTCCATGCTGCTATTCGCGATAGCGTTGGAACCATTGATTGGGAGGCTAACAAATTCTCTTTCTGGGATGGAACTGCGGGGCTAAACCTTCAAATGTCGTGCCTTTGCAGACGACCTCCTGCTGCTCGTTCGTTCTGAGGAAGAGGTGAAGACGGTCCTTGAACTGTTGTTGGACCACAGTGTGACGGCGGGTAGTGCAGTGAACATGAACAAATCGGCAGCAATGCCGGTTGGAAGGGGCCTTACGCCGGAAGAAATCAGTCCGTTTCCTTATGTGCAACTATTCCACTATCTCGGCATAGACTTTACCTCATCTGTAAAACATACTGCGGCAGTTAACTACCGATGTATTTTACAGACAGCACGTACCATGGTCCGACAACATCTCCCATGGCGCCTTGATCCTTTGCAGCGAGTCGAATATCTGAACACTTTTGTGGTTTCTCGAATGGTGTATCTTTCGCAGATCCTGCCCCTACCACTCACGCTCGGACGTCGACTTCAATCAGCACTAGGCTATTTTGTGATGATTGGATCGCCCCTCAAGGTGCGATACGCAACGCTCACGCTCCCTACGGACAAGGGGGGACTCGGACTTACGAATGTTCACTGCCGAGCGACGGCGCTCCTTCTAGCCACGATGTACAAGCAATGGCGTAGCGGACGTGATTCCCTCACATCCCGCCTACTGGATCTCCTAGTTCCAGCGTCCCTCACACCTCCGGTGGCGGTGGGCAACATTACGCCACATTTTGCGCATGTATCAACATTTATCGTGGAACTTAGTTATATCAGAGACGAGCTTCCGCGCATGAGACCGCCATGCGCGAAGGATTTTTATGTTTGGCTGCTACGACGGATAAGTCGTAATGTCATTGAACTCAAACACCCCAAGTTGCATTGGCCGAAGATTTGGAGACATGTGCAACAAAAATTCCTTCCTACCTTCGTTCTCTGTCACGTGTGGCAAGTTCAACACCAACCAACGACTCCATGCAATTGGACTAGTGGACACTCCACTATGCCCGAAACGTCGGCAAGTGGATGACGACCATCACCGCTTAACTTGTATCGCGGTGGAAGACGTATGACTCCTAGGAAGACAGATGGTGGCTTGCTACCTCCGTGTGACCCCGCAACATATTACACCTGCTTCCTTCTTACATCCGGAGAGTGACTACTTTCCGGCGACTAAATCACAGCCGATCATCTGGGTCAAAGGTTGGACGATCGCGTACCTCTATGGGGATGCTGCCAAGTCGCGACTCGACTTTTGGTATTTCTTGCAGCAAGCCCACAATGAGGTTCATAGATGGTCACACTATCGGAAAACCTTTGCCAACTATCTTCAGGCAGTCTTCCTTGACCCCCCCACGCAGTTGAGATGTGCCGGGTGCAGTCAGTGTGCACATTTGACAGCTGATAATGAACCTCACGCTTCTCTCACCGCTCCATATGTAATGCACATACTATACCATGAAATGATCTACATGTTCCTTTTAACAGAGTGATCTTTATGGAAAATAAATAAATATATATATATAAAAACAACATCCCTGTATCCCTGTTCCTTTACATTTGTGATTTGTTGTACAATGATTTTTTTTTCTTCAGAGGATGCATTTCATTTAGTGTTTGTAAACTGCCTAATTTTGTATTAAAAAAAAAAAGTGATCAGCGTGACGGATTGCCGTCCTACTGGCCCGGGTTCGATTCCCTGCGAGGTCGAGGATTTTCCCCGCTCAGGGACTGGGTGTTGTGTTGCCTTCATCATCATTTCATCCCCATCTGGTGCGCAGGTCGCCGAATGTGGCGTCGAATGTAATAAGACCTGCACCACGGCTGCCGGACCTGCCCCGTAAGGGGCCTCCCGAGCACGGGGTCCCGGGTTCGATTCCCGGCGGGGTCAGGGATTTTCACCTGCCTCGAGATGACTGGGTGTTTGTGTTGTCCTCATCATTTCATCATCATCCCGGAAAGTGGCGAAATTGGACTGAGCAAAGATTGGGTAATTGTACGGGCGCTGATAACCACGCAGTTGAGCGCCCCACAAACCAAACATCATCATCATCATCACCGTAAGGGGCCTCCCGGCCAATGACGCCAAACACTCATTTCCATTTCCACGGCTGTCTCCTTGTAGGACTGAGCACTGCCGGTAAAGTTCTTCTGCAAGAACGGTGACTGTGCGCCTGTAGCCCTGCACATGTTTCGGGCACACAAGGTTATGAAAAAAGGCATTGGTCCGATGTCTGCTAAGAGTGTGGAGAAAATGATTACAAAATTCGAAACGAGAGATTCTTTTGAAGTGCAATGTGGCAGAGGGAGGAAAGCAGTTGATACGACGTCTGTCATAAATTTGGGCACAGCGTTGCAGGAGGGGTCGAGAGATTGTGTGCAAATATGCAGTGCACATGGAATTTCCCGACCGTTGGACTTACCCGCGAGCACGGTGCATAAAAACCTACGAAATATTCTGCATTGCTCTCCATAAAAAGTCTTTCGTGTTCAGGAGTTTCCCCCTGCTGACGTGCAAGCAAGAAAACGTTCGCTCTGGAATTTCTTGCTCAATGAAAGGCAATAGAACGTTCTGTGGACGGACGAAACCTATTTCCATCTCCAAGTAAATGTCAATACGTGGAACTGCAGAACATGGGCTACGAAAAATCCGCACGCACATCAACCGGTACCACTTCATTCTACGGAGATGACTGTGTAGTGCGGGTTGACGGCATCGTTTATTGTAGGGCCGCATTTTTTTGAGGAGGTGATTCCTGTTGTTACCTGTACCGTCACTGGTAAACGCTATGAGAGTCACCTGCGCAACAACGTCATTCCAGTCCTTCAACAGCTTGGATGTGTGGGCAGGATCATTTTTATGCAAGATGGCGCTCCTCCGCGTACTGCACAGTCAGTGAGGCAGCTGCTGCAGAGGCATTTCGGAAATGCTAGAATTATCTGCTTTCATTTCCCTATAGGCTAGCCCTGCAGGTCACTTGATCTTAATCCATGTGACTCCTGGCTGTGGAGTTATCTGAAAGCTATTGTGTTCAGTCCCCCAATTAAGGACGTAGCTGAATTGATGGCATGTATTGCGCAACGCATTCTGAACTGACTGCCGAGGCACTCCGACCTCTTGTGGAAATGCTGTTTCTCGATTTCAACTTGTGGCTGAAAACGGTGGGCAGAATATCCAACATACCTTGCATCAGGATCACGACTTTGAAACTATGTCAATTTGCTTTTTATCTGGTTTTTGGCCCCAGACAATCAAAAATCGATGTCATTTTGCTTTTTATGATGTTTTTGTCCTCAGGACATCTGACCTTGCTGTGATGGAAGTGCTTACCTAACCAACAGTGGCACTATTGTTGAACGCCTAACTTATGCAGTCATGCACATTCAACAGTACAGATGGTGTAATGTGCAACCCAAACCATAGCCGTCGTATTGTGATTGAGCCGACCCCATTTAATTTAAGACGCTTGCAGCCTGCATTAGTAAAATTTTTGTTGATTTTTTTGTCCCATGGTAAAACCAGCGCGTCAATAATATACTGCCCAAATTTGAAATCTTTCTGAGGACTGGTTCTCTTGCTACACCGTTTTGAAACTGAAACTTTAGTTATGGATATCCTTTACATATTTTGCTCAAGCTTACTTCAATGAATAACAGCGAACTTCAACGAAACGGATTTACTGTTGTAATTAGATACATAGATCTTTTCGAACTTAAATCATTTCAAACGACTGACTTTCTCTCCTAGCCAAAAGCACGTTATTTTGTCTTGCACAACATAGTTGACATTATTCGAAATAAGACCTCTGTTTGAAGTATTCCGTGGAAAGACGTACGGCGTTGGAGTCTCTCTGCTACACCTATGCTGAAGTGAGTACATCTGTGACTGCTTCCACAACAGCGAACGAAGCTCAATGAATACCTAAAACAGAAATTACGAAACACAAGCAGAAACTTAACCTATCACATGTTACGTAGATTAATGATTGGTTATTGAAATATTTTTTAATGGTTATTCATACGCTGAAGAGCCAAAGACACATGTACACCTGCCTAATATCGCGTAGGGCCCCAAGAGCACGCAGAAGTGCCGCAACACGTCGTAGCATGGAACCGATTATTGTCTGAAATAGTGCTGGAGGGAACTGACACCATGAATCCTGTAGGGCTGTCCATAAATCCGTAAGAGTATGAGGGGGTAGAGATCTCTTCTGAACAACACTTTGCAAGGCGTCCAGATATGCTCAGTAATATTCATATCGGGGAGCTTGGTGGCCAGAGAAAGTGTTTAAACTCAGAAGTGTGTTCCTGGAGGCACTCTGTAGCAATTCTGGACATGTTGGGTGTCGCTGGAATTACCCAAGTCCGTCGGAATGCACAATGGACATGAATGGATATAGGTCATCAGGCAGGATACTTACGTAGCTGTTACCTGTCAGAGTCGTATTTCGACGTATCAGGGGTCCCATAACATTCTAAATGCACACGCTCCACACCATTACAGAGCTATCACCAGCTTGAACAGCCACCTGTTGAGATGCAGGATCCATGGATTCATGAGGTTGTCTCCATACCCGTACACGTCCATCCGCTCGATACAATTTGAAACGAACAGCCCCCTGTTGAGATGCAGGATCCATGGATTCTTGAGGTTGTCTCCATACCCGTACACGTCCATCCGCTCGATACAATTGGAAACGAGACTCGTTCGACCAGGCAACACTTTTCCAGTCATCAACAATCCAGCGTCGGTGTTGATGGGCCCAGCCGAGGCGTAAGTCTTTGTGTCGTGCAGTCATCATCGGTACACGAGTGGGTCTTCGCCTCCGAAAGCCCATATCGATGTTTCGTTGAATGGTTCGCACACTGAAACTTGTGATGGCCCAGCATTGAAATCTGCAGCAATTTTCTCTTCAATCTCCGTTGTTCCCGTTCTTACACGATCCTTTTCACACCGTAGTGATGTCGGAGATTTGATATTGTACTAGAATCCTGATATTCACAAATGGTTGTACAGAAAAATCTCCACTTCATCTCTACCTCGGAGATGCTGTGTCCCATTGCTCGTGCGCCGACTGTAACACCATGGCCGGCCGCGGTGGCCGTGCGGTTCTGGCGCTGCAGTCCGGAACCGCGGGACTGCTACGGTCGCAGGTTCGAATCCTGCCTCGGGCATGGGTGTGTGTGATGTCCTTAGGTTAGTTAGGTTTAAGTAGTTCTAAGTTCTAGGGGACTTATGACCTAAGAGTCCCATAGTGCTCAGAGCCATTTGAACCATTTTTTTGTAACACCATGTTCAAATTCACTTGATGATGATGACGAAGTCCCATACTCCTTGAGAGATCGTAAGGGAACGATGCGGGAGACCCGCACCGCCGTACCAGACAAGGTCCTAGTGGAGGTGATTTGCCATTGTCTGATGTTAAGTCCCATAGTGCTCAGAGCCATTTTTTTGCCATTGTCTTCCTCAAATTCACTTACATCTTGATAACCTGTCATTGCAGTAGCAATAACCGATCAGACACTTGTTGTCTGGTTAGGCGTTGCCGACCGTTGCACCGTATTCTGCCTGTTTGCGTATCTCTGTATTTGAATACACATGCTATACCAGCTTTTTTGGTGCTTCAGTGTATTACGTCAAAGTTACAGTAGAGAATGTTTACCAGTCTTATGTAATGCCGAGAGAACAGAAATTTTAAATCAGGAAGACATTAATGGGAGTTTCTTCAAACTAAAACTTCGAAATTTCCGTACCCTTACAGTGCCTTCGATAGGTGTTCGAGCGCCCAGTTGCCTCACCGGACCTGTAGCTTCAGGGGATGAGAGCGTCAGTTTACGATACTCAGTTGGCCTTGGCTGAGGTAGGTTCAGCAACAGTGTTTTAGAAATCAGGGAACCGTCATGTTTTCAGTTTGGTAGGTATCAGTCGCGAGTGTTGCCTTATATCTACACTTACATACATACTCTGCAAGCCACTATATGGTGCGTGGCAGACTACCTCTACTAGTCGTTTCCTTTACTGTTCCATTTGCAGATAGAGCGAGGGCAAAATGGCTATCTATATGCCTTCTTGAGCCCTAATGTCTCATAACTTCGCGGCCCTTACGCGCACTGTATGTTTGCGACAGTAGAATCGTTCGGCATTCAGCTTCAGATACCGGTTCTCTAAATTTTCTCAATAGTGCTCCTCGAAAACAACGGCACCTTCCCTCCAGCAATTCCCATTTGAGTTCCCGAACATCTCCGTAAAACTTGCGTGTTGTTCGAACCTATCGCTAACTAACCTAGCAGCTGAAACTGCTTCGATGCCTTACTTTAATCCGTCCTCGTGAGGATATCAAACACTGGAGCAGTAATCAAGAATGGCTTACAGTAGTGTCCTATATGTGGTCTCCTTTATACGAGTAGAGCGGTACGACCCCCATTAAAGTGTTAGTTAAAATCCAATGTGTTCTGAGAGCTGACAGACAAAAACGTAGATCCCAGCATTGAATGTCGGTTTTGCTGACTTCCTTTTCGCATATATTTAGTGCAATTTTTATATGCAAGCTTAAACTCTGGAATTTAGTTTTATGTTAATATTTACTTGCTACAGAGATACTGCAGTGTTTCAGAATGTGAAATTTAGTTCTCCAATAGTTTGTTTATGTGTAAATTTTTTTTAAAAAAACGCACAAAAGTCTCTGATTTTGTCTGATAAAAAGTAAAGTATTGCAAGTATTATTTAGTTCAATAAAATACACACGGAGTATTTCAAAAACACTTACATAAAGAAATAGTAGATACATAACTCAAATTAAAAATTTCAAAATTTCTGCAATGATTCTCAGGTTAAACATACGGGCTTTGGAGAAAAGTCACCTCATGAGTTAAAGAGTTAATTACTTTCTAGTCTATAGTTCTGCCATCTTCAGTATGCGATCACATGTGAGCTGAGATGGTGCCCCTCAGCTCACAGCTCCTGGTGGTGCTGACTTTGGTCGTACAGCTTGAGGCTAGTGCTAGTGGGTATTGCTGTGGGAGACCGGGTGTGAGGACGCAGGGTACATCCAGCATGTCCCTTGTGTCCTCCCAACTGGTCCACTACCGTGACCGCTCCAGTTAATACCCACACAGAGGATGACCCTTCAACCATTTTGCTTTCGGGAACATTCACGTGGGCATTCGTGTGTCCAGTGGAGCTCATGCAAGGCACCATGACAGCCAAGGTGTATGGTTCAATGGTTGCAGACCACATACACCCCTTCACGACGACCATGTTTCCCAATGGCAGTGGTATTTTTTGCCATCTTCAGTATGCAATCAGATCTGAGCTGAGTTGGTGCCCCTTAGCTCACAGCTGGCTTTGGTCGTACAGATTGAGACTGGTGCCAGTGGATATTACTGTGGGCGACCAGGTGTGGGGACACAGGGTACATCCAGCACATCCCTTGTGTCCCCCCCAACTCGTCCATTTCTGTGTCATCCCAGTTAATGCCCACAACGAGGAAACTTCAATCTCACTTCAAATGCATTGATCATCCAGAACATTATGACCACTGATATACCATCGATATAAAAGCGATAAGAGCGTTACCTGGTGAGGAATGACTGCTAATCATCCAAGCGCACAGTACATGTAATATCAGTGAGCGTGCTGTCTGTGTGCAGAATGGGGAAGCCACGCGATCTATCTGAGTTTGACCGAGGACTGATTGTGATGGCCTGGAGGCTTGGCACGAACATTTCGAAAACTGCAAGACTTGTCAGGTGTTCGAGGGGTGCCGTGGTGATATCTTCAACAGGTGACGAAACCAAGGTGACATTACGTCCAGATGTTGTGAGGTTGGGCGGCCACTGCTCATTATAGATGTCGGACGTTGTAGATTGGGCATAGTGGCAGAACAGGACAGGTGGGGAAATGTAGCGGAACTAACATCAGACTTTAATGCCGGGCAGAGTACAAGTTTATCCAAATGCAGAGCACACCGAACACTCCTAGTGATGGGCCTTCGCACCCGATGACCCATGTGTGTGCTATTATTAACACCTTGACATGGGCAACTATGACTGGAGCCAGCCGTAGTGGACGAGCGGTTCTAGGCGCTTCAGTCTGGAACCGCGCGACCGCTACGGTCGCAGGTTCGAATCCTGCCTCGGGCATGGATGTTTGTGATGTCCTTAGGTTAGTTAGGTTTAAGTAGTTCTAAGTTCTAGGGGACTTATGACCTAAGATGTTAAGTCCCATAGTGCTTAGAGCCATTTGAACCATTTGAACTATGACTGAAATGGGCTGGTGACCATCAGCACAGGATGTTGACGCAGTGGCAGAGCATTGCATGGTCTGATGAATCCCAATACCTTCTACATCATGCTGATGGGAGGGCGCGAATCCTTTGTTTTCCAGGGGACTAACTCCTTGACACCTGCACTGACGTACGGAGACAAGCTGGCGGCGGCTCCACTACGCTCTGGGAAACATTCACATGGGCAGCCATAGGTCCAGTGGAGCTCGTGCAAGGCATCATGACGTCCAAGGTGTATCGTACAATGGTTGCAGACCACGTACACCCCTTCACGACGACCACTTTTCCGAAAGTTGTAAGTAGGCTGTTTAGGTTTTTATGTTGGTAACGACATGTAGCGCTCTGTATGAAAATCACTGCCTGTGACGTGTGCAGTATGTGGCTGATTTGCATTGTTGGAATATTCGCTATTGTAATGTTGGGCAGTTGGATGTGAACAGTGCGTAGCGTTGCGCAGTTGGAGGTGAGCTGCCAGCAGTGGCGGATGTGGGGAGAGAGATGGCAGAATTTTGAGAGCGGACGATCTGGACGTGTGTCCGCCAGAAAAAGGAAATTTGTAATACTGGGTATCATGAACTGATATATATATATATATGATGACTTTTCAACATTATTAAGGTAAATATATTGTTTGTTCTCTATCAAAATCTTTCATTTGCTAACTATGCCTATCAGTAGTTAGTGCCTTCAGTAGTTAGAATCTTTTATTTAGCTGGCAGTATTAGCGCTCGCTGTATTGCAGTAGTTTGAGTAACGAAGATTTTTGTGAGGTAAGTGATTCATGAAAGGTATAGGTTATTGTTAGTCAGGGCCATTCTTTTGTAGGGATTGTTGAAAGTCAGATTGCGTTGCGCTAAAAACATTGTGTGTCAGTTTAGTGTTGATCAGAATAAGTAAAGAGAGAAATGTCTGAGTACGTTCAGCTTTGCTCAGCTGTTTGAAAATCAAATAATGTAAGAGGTTTATCAGCACAGTAATTCGTAATTTTCCAAAGGGGACGTTACAAGGTGTTCATTTTTTTCCACGCGCTGTTAGTGAGTGGAATGGTAGACAAATAGAATGTGGTTCGAAGAACGCTCTGCAAGGCATTTACTTGCGAAATGTAATCTTGTAGATGTAGACGTACATGATCTGTGTAAGAAATTCTACCAACAATGTGGGCAAAGTAATGTTCTACGTTCAGGAGAATCAAGGTCTGTTTGCTATAAAAAAGGTTTTTCATTAAATATTTCAGCATAACTGCCTTTTAAGCTCCTGGGAACAATTTGACGTGTATTTCTCACGATATTACCATTTTCGACAGTTTTTAACACTTTTTGAGTTTTGTCGTTTACAGTGCCGCCTGTACGCAACGAAACAAATTTTAAATACAAAAGTTATGTGTATTTTCCCCGGGGAATCCGTATCCGCAATAAAAAACAATGGGAGTTCATATTTAAGATTTCAAAGGTGACCGTCTCCCACCCTCTGAGGATGGGGTAGGGGGGCGAAGTTTGATGTCATTGGCTGTTCCCCTTCGAGACGAATAACTTTTATTGGATTTTGCTTTTAATTCGATTTGTAGATTTCCTGATATTTCCAAAAACCGATTCAAATGTTTCACCGTGTATACTTAATCTTATATATTTTTATTCTTTTCTATGTAACACAGCAGTTTCAAAGATTCTCGCCGGCCTGAGTGGCCGAGCGGTTCTAGGCGCTTCAGTGTGGAACCACGCGACCGCTAGGGTCGCAGGTTCGAATCCTGCCTCGCGCATGGATGTGTGTGGTGTCCTTAGGTTAGTAAGGTTTAAGTAGTTCTAGGTTCTAGGGGACTGATGACCTCAGATGTTAAATCCCATAGTGCTCATAGCCATTTGAACCATTTTTCAAAGATTCTTGATAACTACCAAATCAACCATGTAGAGCAAAAAAGTTACTTCCAGAAACAGAGAACAAGTTTTATTTTTTTCAAACAAATATACAATAACGTATAACACGGCTTCTTGCTTGGCTAACGGCCTCATTTCGGTGAAGAAGAGTTTTTCAGTTATTCTATATCAAGCTGAATCACTCATTATGATTATACCCCGTAGACCACGCGTAATATCACTTTATTTTCCATCTCCAAACTGATTATGAATCAAATCAGTAAGTTTGAATAAATAAAGCTATTAACAATGAGAAGATACAACCCACGATTATGTAGGTCACAGATCATAAAAATAATAATTCATTGTTTCTTTTGTCTCACTCTTTCAGAAGATGGAAACAATGGACAAAGATCACGGAGGTATAATACCCAGCACACACCATGACCTCACAAACTTGAAGCCGACGTCCGCCATATGAGAAGCCTCAAAGATTAGCATATGGTGGAAGTGTGTTGATAAAAAAATGCCAGCTTTTATAAAACTGAATTTTAGTTACGCTGGTTACTTTCTTTGTTATGGTTTTATTTCTGTGATTTCACTTTAGCTCTTCTACCAGTACAACTCGAAGAGCGCTCCGGCTGAAATCTGTGAGAAGGAAATATTACAGACCGTCCAGATATTTCAAAATGTGTTCTCAGCATTTTCGGGAAGAGGACATAGACTGAACATCAGTTTCCTCATTCTGTAAAAAGGAAAATGCTGGATTACGAAAGTAGCCTTGTTACATCACACACTTCGCTTCTTAGTTATTCGAAACGTGGACCAAAAAGAAAGTTTCTTAACGCGGACAAACACGTCGTATTACTGGATTAACTAGACTTTTAAGACCAGAATAAAGTCAGAAAAGGCTTTCCTGAGACTGTTTACGCATGAAAACACTATAATATTTACTATTTGAAACAACAGGACTGAAATTAAGAACAAGAAATAGTTTTAAATAGTAGTTTGCTAATGTTTAGGGGCTACTAACATGACGGTGTCGATTTCAAAGCAAAGTACAGCGCCCGTCTCTAGATCCACCTCCCCTTATTATACCTCCACGCCGGTCGTAGTAACCGAGCGGTTCTAGGCGCTTCAGCATAGATGTGTATGATGTCCTTAGGTTAGTTAGGTTTAAGTAGTTCTAAGTTCTAGGGGACTGATGACCTCAGATGTTAAGTCCTATAGTGTTCAGAGCCATTTAAACCATACCTCCACGGGAAAAATAGATACTTCTAATGAGTCATTTAAACAGAAAGGCGCATTCGCCTACTCATCCACAATTAGTACATACACTATTGGCCATTAAAATTGCAACACCAAGAAGAAATGCAGATGATAAACTGGTATTCAATGGACAAATATATTATACTAGAATTGACATGTGATTACATTTTCACGCAATTTGGGTGCATAGATCCTGAGAAATCAGTACCCAAACCAACCACCTCTGGCCGTAATAACGGCCTTGATACGCCTGGGCATTGAGTCAAACAGAGCTTGGATGGCGTGTACAGGTACAGCTGCCCATGCAGCTTCAACACGATACCACAGTTCATCAACAGTAGTGACTGGCGTATTGTGACGAGCCAGTTGCTCGGCCACCATTGACCAGATGTTTTCAGTTGGTGAGAGATCTGGAGAATGTGCTGGCTAGGGCAGCAGTCGGACATTTTCTGTATCCAGAAAGGCCCGTACAGGACCTGCAACATGCGGTCGTGCATGATCCTGCTGAAATGTAGGGTTTCGCAGGGATTGAATGAAGGGTAGAGCCACGGGTCGTAACACATCTGAAATGTAACGTCCACTGTTCAAAGTGCCGTCAATGCGAAAAAGAGGTGACCGAGACGTGTAACCAATGGCACCCCATATCATCAGGCCTGGTGATACGCCAGTATGGCGATGACGAATACACGCTTCCAATGTGCGTTCACCGCGATGTCGCCAAACACGGATGCGACCATCATGATGCTGTAAACAGAACCTGGATTCATCCGAAAAAATGACGTTTTGCCATTCGTGCACCCAGGTTCGTCGTTGAGTACACCATCGCAGGCGCTCCTGTCTGTGATGCAGCGTCAAGGGTAACCGCATCCATGGTCTCCGAGCTTATAGTCCATGCTGCTGCAAACTTCGTCGAACTGTTCGTGCAGATGGTTGTTGTGT
The DNA here is from genome assembly GCF_023864275.1 of Schistocerca cancellata. NCBI lineage: Eukaryota > Metazoa > Arthropoda > Insecta > Orthoptera > Acrididae > Schistocerca > Schistocerca cancellata. The sequence goes on along the minus strand of NC_064633.1, from coordinate 329,492,446 downwards.
TGCGAATGTCGCCATCTGTTGACTCAGGGATCGAGACGTGGCTGCACCATCCGTTACAGTCATGCGAATAAGATGCCTGTCATCTCGTCTGCTAGTGATACGAGGCCGTTGGGATGCAGCACATCGTTCCTTATTACCCTCCTGAACCAACCGATTCCATATTCTGCTAACAGTCATTGGATCTCGACCAACGCGAGCGGCAATGTCGCGATACGATAAACCGCAATCGCGATAGGCTCTTATCCGACCTTTATCAAAGTCGGAAACGTGATGGTACGCATTTCTCCTCCTTACACGAGGCATCACAACAACGTTTCACCAGGCAACGCCGGTCAACTGCTGTTTGTGTATGAGAAATTGGTTGGAAACTTTCCTCATGTCAGCACGCTGTAGGTGCCGCCACCGGCGCCAACCTTGTGTTAATGCTCTGAAAAGCTAATCATTTGCATATCACAGCATCTTCTTCCTGTCGGTTAAATTTCGCGTCTGAAGCACGTCATCTTCATGATGTAGCAATTTTAATGGCCAGTAGTGTATTTAATTAATGTTAATTAAAATCCGCCATTACGTGTAAACCAATGTATACAGCGGCATGTGCAAATACTAATATTTAGAAAAAAATATTATTAATGTGCACTCGTGTACCATGCTGGAAAGGTAAATAATAAACAAAGAGGTAATGATTAATTTACATTCAGTGTCTTCTGTAGAATATTAATCAATATTGAGATTTTTGTTCCCAGACGCTTGTCCTTGTTTAAAATATTCCTCATCCGAAACAACCAGAGAAAGAAAGGCTACATGGCCATAACAAATTACAAAATTTTGAGGGACAGAAATAAAAGGACCATATAGTAAATAATAAACAGTATAAGGAAAGAAGGAATATTATAACTGCAGTGATGTCGATTGTTGCATTTCACTCGCTTTTCACAATAGTCTCGTTTTCTGTGGGTCGTGCGATTTAGTGAGTCAGTCGGTGCCTGACGTAATAAATTAAAATATCTCACCATGTCAAAAATTAAATTATACTCTGTATCTTTACTAACGTTCAGCAATCGTTGCTGTAATTTAGTTTTTCATTTTTTTTAAGATTATCGAGGCGCTAAACGTTTCCTCACCTTCGTGTTTTGTCTTCCGTCCGTCTTCATGTAAGGTTGCATTTTTTTCTCACTAGTAACTTTAGTAATAACAATGACGCTATTTAAGCTCACTTCGTGCTTTTGCTAACGGAACGACCTACCCTCAGAGCCTCTCCTGGACCTTTGACCAAATCGGTTGGACCCTAGACGACTGGGAAGCGGTGGCCTGGTCAGATGAGTCCCGATTTCAATTTGTAAGAGCTGATGGTAGGTTTTGAGTGTGCCGCAGACCCCACGAAGCCATGAACTCACGTAATCAACAAGGCACAGTACAAGACTGGCTCCATAATAGTGTGGGCTATGTTTACAGAGAATGGAATGAATCCAACTGAACCAATCATAGACTGGAAACCTTTGTGTTCGGCTACTTGGAGACCAGTTGCAGCCAAACAACAATAGAATTTTTATGAATGACAAACCGCCATGTCACCGGGGCACAATAGTTGGCGATTGGTTTCAACATTCTGGACAGTTCGAGTGAATGATTTGGTCACCCGTATCTCCCCCCATTAAGCCCATCGAACATCTGTGAGAGATAATCGATAGGTCAGTTCGCGCACAAGATCCTGCACCGGCAACACTTTCGAAGTTATGGATGCCTATAGAGGCAGCACTGCTCAATGCTTCTGCAGAGGACTTCCAACGACTTCTGAGTCCATGCCACGACGAGTTGCTGCACTACCCCGGGAAAAAGGTCCGGTACGATATTAGGAGGCATCCCATGACTTCCGTCACCTCTGTGAATTACGCCGAGAAATGACCAGCTACAATTACTGTTAATGATAAATTGCAATATGCAGGAGAGTAATCGACTTTCTTTTTTGCCTGTGTGGTTCCTGAGCGCTAGTTCACAGTCGAGATTCATAATGAACACACGTTTTATATTGAGACATGGACAGAGCTATGCGAAAGGAGCTGGTAACTAAAGCGGCAAGAATGCCGTTTTTAAACCTAAATCTGACTTGTGATATCTGAGTGTACTTATTCCTGGGAAAATGGAGCAGTTAGGCGCATAGATCTCATACGGTAGAAGGTTCTTAATTTTTTTAGTGTGCTAGTAGAGAATACACTTAGAATTTTCCTATGTTATTATTTTTTATACAAAGCCAAAAATCTGTGGTGATAGAACGAAGGTTTGACTGGCTGAGAGTTCGTTTACCGGGTATCAAATATTTACATGTAATCGGCCAAAATGGTTATGAAGTTGTAGGTGTAGACCACAGAATTTGTAAGTGAAACATGGGGCATAGGAGAAACAGAGAATAAGATTAGAAGCGACTGAAATGTAATGACACAGAAAGATATTAAACACTAAACGTGTAAATTAATACTGAAAAGATGAGGTATTTAAAAAAAATGGGTGACAAACAAGTCTATGGAAACCCTTTACCGGAAGAAGAGATATTTGTTTGGGACACGTGGTAACGGTATTAAGAATGTTAACTTGGCCGGCCGGGGTGGCCGAGCGGTTCTAGGCGCTACAGTCTGGAACCGCGCGACCGCTACGGTCGCAGGTTCGAATCCTGCCTCGGGCATGGATGTATGTGATGTCCTTAGGTTAGTTAGGTTTAAGTAGTTATAAGTTCTAGGGGACTGCTGACCTCAGAAGTTAAGTCCCATAGTGCTCAGAGCCAATGCTAACTTGGCGTAGGAGAGAGCAATGCTGCGGAAAAATCATAGCAGCAATTAGTTATTAGAAAATGTATCAAAGGCAAGAAGGGACGATTCAGACGTGGAGTCCCCCCCCCCCCCTCCCGCCTCTACACTCTCTTAGTTGGGATTATGTTTTATTCGAATCAGAATAATTAACCGCATTGTGCACGTCGTTCAATAGTCATATCGTCAAAATTGTTTCTGATTTATGTCTTTTGCTTTCAGATTTATATCTAGCCGAAAGGATAAGGTGTAGCTTTATGACCCCGTCCCGACTACATGCAGCTTCAGTGACCAACACGTTTCTTATTATTATCTTTACGGTATATCCCGGAACAGGTAGGCGAAAAAAGTTTGACTTAAAATGCTTTTATTGTCTCGAGGTCTGACTGATGGAAAGGCACACCATTTTTAAATTGTTTCAGAAAGCTACTGTTAGTTTTTCGATCGTCCCTGGACTAGCTGGTTGGAAATATGTTTTATGTAACGTGAGTATTTCATCATCTCAGTTACATATTATGTGCGTGCAAGAGAGTGGTTTGCTTACAGCAATGTTTCACGTTGCTATTATGTAACTAAGAACCCAACAACTCTTCGCAATCAGATTTTTTCGTGAAGGGCGGTAACACAACATGAGCGTTTCGCAGCAAGAATGCCCAAGTGACAATCGAAAAACAATCGATCAAATAAAACGTTCCAGAAAAAGTATTGTACTACCCTTATGACTTGCATAGCCCGACATTTTTTTGGGAAATCCTTTTTTGCGATACTGTTTTGACCGATTTAAATCGTGACGTACAGCAACGATACTATCTGATCAAAACTATCCATAATCGGATTTGTTGAAATTGATATGGGGTGTGTCCATCTTTCGCCTTTTTGATGGCTGTAACACTACTGGAGAAACTTTCAAGGAGGCGTCTGAATGTCTGTTCAGGAATGGCAGAGACCATTCTTTCTCAAAAGCGGAAACCAGAGAATGTAGTGACCTTTGACCGCTGGATCTAGAGAGAAGTCGAAGTTCTAATTAATTCCAAAGGTGACCCATTGAGCTCAGGTTGAGACTCTGGGTAGGCCAGTTTGTAATCTCTCCCCTCATTCCTTCTCAAAAAAAAAAATTAAAAAAAAAGTGAGAGAGAGAGAGAGAGAGAGAGAGAGAGAGAGAGAGAGAGAGAATGGATGACAGCGTCTTGTAGAAGGCTAGAGAGTCAAGTAACCAAGTAAATAACTGGTCAAACAATTACATGCATAGAGGCATGTAAATGAATCAATTATATTTTCTAAGTGAATGACACGCAAAAAGCAATTGCAGCAGCATAAGCGCTCGCAAATAAATATTTCTTGTTTAGTATGATAATTTTTATAATGTCCAGATTATTTAAATGCTGATTTTTGTGTTCCTTTATAGAATATTATCCAAAATACCAACCCCTGATAATCCTTCAAACATCCTATTCCAAGGATCAGCTCTTAGAGGTTTACTTGTACTGTCCGGACGAAGCAACTCATATGAAAAGCGTGGTGGTTCGCGACGAGATCAGTTAAATTTTGCTTGTTGAAGCCAATTAGAGTCAAGTCACTGGTTTGGCATGCAGTTGAGTTTGTTGTCTTTGTAACGCGCGATTAGTCAGTCATCGCCCGTATATTTTTAAACGAATAGTATTCCGCATGGAAAAGGAGGCAATCTCTTTGTGTGGAGGCTGTCCTCAATTTAAATAACACAGTAAACGCAAGTTAATGGACACATAAATGAAAAGAGTAATAAAAGGAGGCGTGTTCTCAAAGAGGAAGTCAATTAGTTTGTGTTTGAGACAAAAAAAAATGTAATAAGAATTTGACGGCTAAGAATAAGGTAGCTGAGTTTATAAGAGGAGACTGAAAAATAGTCTTAAGTGGAAGACGTAAATTTTAACTGGTAAGCAAGAGAGAGCCATAAAGAAAATGATCGACAGCAGCTCTGTATTGGAGGTGACAATTATATTAAGAATATACATGTGTATATAAGCAAACTATGTAAATATTATTAGTCAAGGTATCTTGTTATCCTTCTGTGAAAGTGTTATTTTTGCAAAGAGAAAGTGAGATGAGCCGCACGGGATTAGCCGAGCGGTCTAGGGCGCTGCAGTCATGGACTGTGCGGCTGGTCCCGGCGGAGGTTCGAGTCCTCCCTCGAGCATGGGTGTGTGTGTTTATCCTTAGGATAATTTAGGTTAAGTAGTGTGTAAGATTAGGGACTGATGACCTTCGCAGTTAAGTTCCATAAGATTTCACACACATTTGAACATTTTTTTGAAAGTGAGATGAAGGACGACGTTCAGTTCTCGAACGCCTATCAAAGAGAAAGTGAAAATTTGAGCGTCGAAAAGCGTGTCTGTGTCAGGATTCTTTATACCACATCTTGTGTGTATCAGTTTTATTTTTAACGTGTCCAACGTTCAAAAAAATGGTTCAAATGGCTCTGAGCACTATGGGACTTAACTTCTGTGGTCATCAGTCCCCTAGAACTTAGAACTACTTAAACCTAACTAACCTAAGGACATCACACACACATCCATGCCCGAGGCAGGATTCGAACCTGCGACGGTAGTGGTCACGCTGTTCCAAACTGAAGCACCTAGAACCGCACGGCCACACAGGCCGGCTGCAACGTTCAGTGAATAAGTATCGTTCGCCATGCTGTCCTCGCATGCCAGCAAAATGACTTATTTTCACATACCTGTAAGTCCTTCACGGACAGTGGACAAGTGGTACGACGAGATGACTTCGTGCAGGCTTCCTCGGTGAAGCAACAGCAGCAATCCTCAAACAACGTGCTTTAAACGCAGCACGTTATCGGCGGACAACACAACACACAGCCAGTCTACGATTGCGCGCGTGATACTGGCCGGTGTTGTTCATCACATGTAGCGTTTTGTTAAGCACACAATAAGGGGACCGCACCAGAACCATAAGAAACTGCTCCACACGGTAACACCATTTCTTCAGTACTTCACTTTCGGCACTATACATGATGGCAGCTAACGTTGTCCAGGCTTTCGCCAAATACGAACCTTTCCATTCGAGTGCCGTAGGGAACAGTGTGATTTATTACTCCAAATCAAACGATTCCAGTCATCTACTGTCAAGGCACGTCGCTGTTTACACCACGTCAAGTGTCGTTTGGCCCTGACTACACGGCTGAGTGACTTATGAGTAGCTGCTCGGCCATTGTACCCCATTTACTAAAAACCCTACGCACAGTCTTTATGCTACCTGGACAGCTGGTAGCACTTTGTAACTGACAAGTGATACCGTCTCCCGATTTCCGTGGATATTTTACGACTACCTGTCTATCAGTACGTGACGTCTGCCTTGTCTAGGCTTAGGTGTCGATGTTCCTTCGCGTTTCCACTTGACAGTCACATCACCAAGAGGCGATTGGGAACTTTTAGAAGGGCTAAAATGACTGTGACGGATCTGTTACTAAGGCGACATCCAGTGAACAGTCCACGTTCGAAGTTGGCGAACTCTCTTGACAGACACAGTTTACTGTTTCTGCTTCTCTACCGACAACACATTACTCACCGCCTACTTTCATATAGGCGGGTCCGCCTCTGGCGACATTTGTGGCCAATTCAGCATTGCCATGGGATCTCGGGGTACTCTTGAGTAGATAGCGTATGTAATTGAACTAAAAGTAACAAACTAAGAAACTACAGGTAACTAAAAGTAGAGCGCGCTGTGACTCCATTGGTGAACATGTCAATGCGGCTTGGGTACACTGTCAGAAGCTTCGATCGCTCATTTGATGCTTGTACCATACACACGTTGTCACTTTACGATAAGAGGTGTTGTCAGCACAGGGAACAGTTCGCTGAAATACGTGATCCAGTCACATCAATGTGATCGTCACCTATATTCGACGTGAGGGGAGCAGTAACCACTCGCAGACAGCAGGTGGCAGCACTAGGAGTGGTTCAAATGGTTCAAATGTATCTGAGCACTATGGGACTTAACTTCTGAGGTCATCAGTCCCCTAGAACTTAGAACTACTTAAACCTAACTAACATAAGGACATCACACACATCCATGCCCGAGGCAGGATTCGAACCTGCGACCGTAGCGGTCGCGCGGTTCCAGACTGTAACGCCTAGAACCGCTCGGCCACCCCGGCCGGCCACTAGGAGTGGAGAGTATATAAAGCATGTCGGGGGGGAGGTGGGGGGTGCAGAAAACAGTATAAACGCGGTCGCAGTACGAAATTGGAACTATTTATCTGACGCTCAAGATGGTACGATCATTGGTTTTCGGTCCAAAGATGGAAGCATTTCCGAAAAATTTAAGTCCTCAAACGGTTCGCGTGCTGCCGAGATTAACGTATACCACGCATAGCAAAGTGGCGCTATCCAAAACCGGTGCCAAGGCAACTGCGGTGCCCAGCGGGCCATAGATGACAGGGTTGAACGACGGTTACAGGGATGCGTAAGGGCGAAAAGAGGTGCAACTGTTGAGTAACGGACATCCCAGATGAACCAAGAGGTTACCAACAGTGTCTAATCAACGATTGTACAGCGAACGTGGCTGCGTATAGGTCTCCACAGTAAGCGCCTGGTTCATACACCTATGCTAACTGCTGCTCATGGGCGATGAAGGCTGGACGTCCACTGAGTGACGACAGCTGAACTACGTTTTAAGTCCCATCAGTGTGAAACTTCTGAAAGTAAACACCATAATAACAGTCTGAAGGGTTCAGGCCGGGGGAGAGAGCGTTATGGTCTGGAGAATGTTTTCATGGCATTCCCTCGATGGATGAAAGCAAGTGCACATATACCCTTGACGACCATGTCCAGCAACACACCCAGCTTGCTCTTCCTCGGCAGGATGGCAGTTATCAGCAGGACAACGCAACGTTTCACACAGCTCACCGTATACATGAGTGGCTCGAAAAGCATCTGCATGAGTTTACAATACTCCCCAGGCCACCAGATTCCCCGGATTTCAACCCAATCGAGAGTCTGTGAGACCACCTTTATCGGGCTGTTCACATCATAGACCGTCAACCGAGAAACGTACTGACATCCCTGTCAGTACCTTCCATAACCTCACTGACTGTCTTAACGTATGACTCAAGAGTGGTCCGCGCTGCAAAATGTGATTATTCAGGCTTTTGACAGTTGGTCACATTATTGTCACTGGAGAGTCTAGTATACGAGTACATCATCCGAACATTCAAACGCTACCGAGAGACGCCAAACATAGAACATATGCCATTTATTAGTTTCCCGTGGTCAAAAACAGCAGAAGACTACTTTTCTCTTTTGCTCTATCTGCTCAATTATTTGTTGGCTATATTCCAGTCTCTGTCTCCCTCTACACTTTTGACACTTTACAGCTCCATCCTGTACCATCGAAGTTATATCCAAATGCCTTAAAACATGCCCGCATCTCGTGGTCGTGCGGTAGCGTTCTCGCTTCCCACGCCCGGGTTCCCGGGTTCGATTCCCGGCGGGGTCAGGGATTTTCTCTGCCTCGTGATGGCTGGGTGTTGTGTGCTGTCCTTAGGTTAGTTAGGTTTACGTAGTTCTAAGTTCTAGGGGACTTATGACCACAGCAGTTGAGTCCCATAGTGCTCAGAGCCATTTGAGCCTTAAAACATATCCTGTCATCGTCATTCCTTCTTCAGTGTTTTCTCCATATTTCTTTGCTCTTCGATTTTGTGGAGAATCTCCTCATTACTTATTTTATCAGTCTACTTAATTTTCAACATCTTTCTGTATCATCGCACATCAAACGCTTCGATTCTCTCCTTTTCCGGTTTTCCCACAATTTGTGATTCACTTCTATATAATGCTGTCGTACTGGTCCTCTGGGAACGAGAAACATTTATTTATGATTGACACGAAATGGCTAATTAATGAAACGAAATGTTATTCAGTGTTCAAAAGAACACGTATAAATATTAATTATCTCACAGTGATGTATATTAAAAGCAGTATCGATAGTTCATGATAATCTATATTTTGTAGTGAAAAGACTGAGAACAATGAAACCAACAGAAATAGATTTTCATGATCTAGACATGTGAATGCTACATGTGTGAAGCCAGTTAATGATATCACAGTATACGGCTTGGACATATGGGAGCCATCTATTTAGTCTCTCAATCGTAGTAGTTATCGCCGAGTCTAGATTGAAAACGTTATCAACAGTCGAGTGCTGCATGAAAATACTTGGACCCTCGGCACATTTCACTCTTAGTATAGCATGATCATACATTGATAATATACTCACTGTTGGGCAGCTGCAGTAGATGTCCTGGTAGAAGTGGGACGGAATATATTCTGCAGTCATATACTTTTTGATTTATGTTTTTACGTGACAGAGTTCATCCTACTCGTAGTCTGAAAACCGAACTTTAATATTTTTTAGCACATTTCGAGCGCTAACACAGCTGACGAGCTACCATCTTGTGAAAGTTCAATTCCTACATGATGACATTTTGAACTGCTAACACATAGCATGAGGCGAACAGTAAAGGTGATAGTGGCATCTTCTCATTCACAACATGCACACCAGCGTGGTTAGCCATCTGTTCTTGCAGTGATGTTGGAATGTCTCTTGTGCCTTGCTTAATGGAAGGTTCGTACGATGGAGGCCAGTACGATGCAGTACCCTCTAGCACATCTTCTCAGCATGATGGATCGGATGCAGTTGTATCATATGGGTGCTTATATGCAGGTTTTAGAAATGACAGACATTTAAAACAGAGAGAGATGTTTGCATGCATTGTGTAATGAATCTTTAAAGCATTCATGCGCCCTTCCATTCCTCGGCTGAATGAGTCCATGTAATACAGCTATTAAAACCCACCCTGTATGGCACCAACATCTCGATAATCGAACAGCGACAGCTCGACAAACACTGATATCTCAGCCTCTTGTGGTGATAGCGCTGACCTAAGCCTATACTGCTGCAGGTAGACAATAAATTTAAAGAAATTTATACAAATGTAAAGAAATCTAAACAAATTTAAAGAAATTTAAACAAATTTAAAGAAATCTAAACAAATTATATTCGAATTGAATAACATCATGAGCAGCCTCTTTTGGGGGGGAGGGGCAACACAATACTAACTCCCCTGAGCTGCAGGAGTAAGCTCTTAGAGCAAAATTCAAAATTCCCGCTTATTTTCCAAGAGGATGACACGCCAGGACCCCATGGCGAACACACTTGATGGTGATACTGCCTCTAATTGCTTAAATAAAGACTTATGTCCAGCGCAGGCCGAGTCCTTTCCCTCCGGTTCTAGGAAGAGATGGCGGTCGGGTCATTTAGGTTAGTGGAGGTTGCCCAAGTGTCCTTTCTTTCCCGCCATTTTCTTAGGTTAGTAGAGGAAGCCCAAGTGCTCTTTCTTTCCCGCCATTTTCTTTGGTTAGTAGAGGTAGTCCAATTGACCTAATTCCCCCCAAAATTCAAACTTCCCTTTGGAAATGCTCACCAGACACGGAAATCGATGAATGATCTATTTCATTTACTTCAGCTAACTAAAACGTATTAATGTAGAAAAATATTCCTGTACTTGCACTTCATGTGACGGTGAAGTCGGACACTCGGCTATTGGCAAATTTCGTTTCTACACCTACATCTACATCTACATCCATACTCTGCAAGCCACCTGAAGGTGTGTGGCTGAGGGTACCTTGAGTACCTCTATCGGTTCTCCCTTCTATTCCAGTCTCGTATTGTTCGTAGAAAGAAAGATTGTCGGTATACCTCTGTGTGGGCTCTAATCTCTCTGATTTTATACCCATGGCCTCTTCGCGAGATATGCGTAGGAGGAAGCAATATACTGCTTGACTCCTTGGTGAAGGTATATTCTCGAAACTTCAACAAAAGCCCGTACCGAGCTACTGAGCGTCTCTCCTGCAGAGTCTTCCACTGGAGTTTATCTATCGTCTCCGTAACGCTTTCGCGATTACTAAATGATCCTGTAACGAAGCGCGCTGCTCTCCGTTGGATCTTCTCTATCTCTTCTATCAACCCTATCTGGTACGGATCCCACACTGCTCAGCAGTATTCAAGCAGTGGGTGAACAAACGTACTGTAACCTACTTCCTTTGTTTTCGGATTGCATTTCCTTAGGATTCTTCCAATGAGTCTCAGTCTGGCATCTGCTTTACCGATGATCAACTTTATATGATCATTCCATTTTAAATCACTCCTTATGCGTACTCCCAGATAATTTATGGAATTAACTGCTTCCATTTGCTGACCTGCTATATTGTAGCTAAATGATAAAGGATCTTTCTTTCCATGTATTCGTAGCACGTTACACTTGTCTACAATGAGATTCAATTGCCATTCCCTGCACCGTGCGTCAATTCGTTGCAGATCCTCCTGCATTTCAGTACAATTTTCCATTGTTACAACCTCTCGATATACTACAGCATCATCCGCAAAAAGCCTCAGTGAACTTCCAATGTTATCCACAAGCTCATTTATATATATGGTGAAAAGCAATGGTCTTACGACACTCCCCCGCAGCACACTTGAAATCACTCTTACTTCGGAAGACTTCTCTCCATTGAGAATGTATCCTGCATTCGGTTATCTAGGAACTCTTCAATCTAATCACGCAATTGGTCTGATAGGTCATATTCTCTTACTTTGTTCATTAAACGACTGTGGGGAACTGTATCGAACGCCTTGCGAAAGTCAAGAAACACGGCATCTACCTGGGAACCCGTGTCTATGGCCCTCTGAGTCTCGTGGACGAATAGCGCAAGCTGGGTTTCACACGATCGTCTTTTTCGAAACCCATACTGATTCCTACAGAGTAGATTTCTAGTCTGCAGAAAAGTCATTATACTCTAACATAATACGTGTTCCAAAATTCTACAACTGATAGACGTTAGAGAAATCACCTATGCTGTAACCGCTTTATGATTCCTGATTCCATGTTCTGCGTTAACTGTTTCAAATAGTTCGGGTCCGTTTGTCACCAGAATGTCTAATATGTTATCGCCACGAATCGTTTCTCTGTTTAACTGCTCAAGGTAGTTTTCAGATAGGGCACTTAAAAAATTTCACTGGATTCTTTGTTCCTGCCACCCGTTAGAAATGTTTGAGTCTCCCAGTCTAGATCTTGTAAATTATAATCTCCACCCAAAATTATAACATGATCGGGAAATCTACTCGAAATATTTTCCAAATTTTCCTTCAGGTGTTCTGCCACAACAGGTGCTGAGCCAGGGGGCCTATAGAGACATCCAGTTACGATGTTTGAGCCTGCTTTAACCGTGACCTTCACCCAAATTATTTCACATTTCGTATCTCCGTCTATTTCCTTCGATACTATTGCACTTTTTATCGCTATAAACACGCCTCCCCCTTCACTGTCCAGCCTGTCTCTGTGGTACACATTCCAATCTGAGTTTAGAATTTCATTACCGTTTACATCTGGTTTCAGCCAACTTTCCGTCCCTAGCACTATGTGGGCATTGTGACCGTTTATTAAACGTATTATTATAGTTACATGCTGAGACTCGCAACGTTTTCAGTGTGAGATTTCCCATTCTTATACCTAATCTTCTTCCAGCTGATTTCGAAAACTGAAACAGCAAGTGGAGACGCGGAAACACGTCTCAGTAATTCGCCAACCTTTATGTGTACCAAAACGCCGCTTTTCTTCGTTTTTACGCTACCAAACAATTCGTTCTCTCTTCGACAATCACTTGAGATTACGTCTAATTTCTCTCGGAAAACCATCAATTTGTTTGCGACATTTACACGAACCACTAGTACTGGTTCGAACCGTCTTATGATCACTACAAGCCCCAGTTCTCTTTCTGGTAAATGAATCAAGTTTGCAACAGGAACAACTTCAATGATTTCGATACCTGTTTCATCATTACCACTCCATCGACCCGCTCTTAATACAACCAACTGATTCAAATTTGTGGCAGACACAGTCTCGTTTACTTCATTAAGTATTTCTCTACAATTATTCTCCTGATCTGCTTCCAGCAAAACAACATATGTTAAATCTGGTTCATCAGTAGTTACTTCGAGTACAATTACGTCCTCTGGTTGGTGGATAACCTGCACTGTATATTCATCAGGTGCAGAAACAATGTCGTCACGAACTATTTTAACCGTCTGGACTTCAATGTGCTCTGTAGTTTTTCTCGTTAACGCAACTTGAACTACTTGTTCTAGCCTCTGGCTAACATGTACGATATGTTCGTGGGGTATAGAAACAATCTCCTCAAACTACTTGAATCTTGACGTTATCTTCTGCTTCGATCTGTTCTCTTTTATTATTTTTATCTTCCTTTTCCTTCGTTACGTCTGAACTCGTTTCCAGCAATTCTAATTCAACGTCTACGTCCCTCGCTTCGTGCATTGCTGTGTCTGATTTATTTTCGCCATTAATGATGCGATCCTGAATGATTAATTCCGTTCCCTCTTCAGATTTGTTAACCACTTCCCTGATATTTTTGTCTAGTTTTTCCATTCGTTCGTCACAAGCTTGTGCATGGCCCGTGAACTGTTATTGTAATCTCTCAAGGTTATCACTGTGTTCTTTAACGCTTTTCGAGACCAAAACTTTGTATTAAAAAGACCGCACTATAGTACAGGGTGCGCCGCGATTTCCTCGCGAACGAGCCACCTGTCGCTTGAAAACTGGACTTCTATGGTATGAGACCAATGTACGGACGTCTCGCTACGTTTCCCTTGATTGGTGCTGCTTTCTGTTGTCAACTTCTAGAATTATTCCGGGAGAAATTTTAGCGAACGTAACAGCTACTGTCGCAAATGGCTGAGCCAATCGCATTGACGTAATTTCGTGCGTGTACACGTTAGGTTTCGCAGTTTGGTGGAATTCTGCTACAAATCCGTCACTTTTGTTGAGTGAACAAGATATTTTGGAGTCCCAAGAGGAAGAAATTGCTCAATGCCTCACTCGCAGTTCTTTCTTGTGAGAATAATTATACTTTCTGTCATCATTATTTTAAAATTTGTAATCTGTCAGAGAAGTAAAAAGTAAATAAGAAAAATAAATCTTGAAGCCTTTTTAGTGTGTATTACTCTTGAAGATACATCAGTTACAAATGCGCTAGTAACGCTTTAAATAATGGCATTAATGGCTGGTTTCCTAGGCCTAATATTCTTCTAAGTAGCCGATATCCAAAGTGTTAAATTCGTCTGAAATATTCTTAAAATGCTCATCATTTTTCTTGACTGCTTTCTTAAAGTTTTCTACTGTTCTTTGGAAATGTTTCTTGTTGATTAACGCCCTCTCGATCAGGAGCACCTGTATATCTATTGGTGCGGTGAGGATTAACTTGGAGTGCGATCGGCAACACTGTGAACTAGTTGAACAGTAATTCACTGCTTCGTTTGTCTTGTAGTAGAACTCAATGAGAAACGTCCCGAGCTCTGTGCTCCATAAAACCGCAGCTTTTCTCACAAAATATTAACAGCCATACAATAAGTTACAGGATATCTCAAATGGTGACAGTTTGTAATCAGTTCTTATATTTTCTACTCAATAAATGTATTACCAGCTGTTTCAATAGAATAGTCCTTTTGAAATCTATACTGCGCTTGGCTACGAATATCTCTACAGAAAAGGTGGATGACAATATTCAAATACACCACTGTACTGTCGTATGAGAATTAGCACTCGAGTATACAAGTTGCCCATGACGTACCGTTATGTTGTCAAAGGTCCGTCAGTCACTACCAGCCGTTACCTGAAGTCATCCTCGGTAACATCCTCACACCACGACGCCAGGAGTACCACCGCTGTCTCCCTCCAAAACATTGGAAGAATGGAACCTCTCCCATACTCGCCAATGGTCATCTGGGGTAAGGCGGAACCATCATTCATCGCTGAACACAATGGGACCACTCCATGCTTCCCACTCAAGGAACAACTTCATACTCAACCGTTTGTGTTGTGGTGTAACGGCACCCTATGCATGGAACCGTAATTCCTTACCCGACTGCTGCTAGGCTCTGAAAATGGTGCGGGATAACTCAGAATGTTGCAGGTACTCTATTGCTTGTGTTCCAACGTCAGGTGCAGATGCGAATTGTTTGGATGTGCTTTGTGCACAATACGGCGATTCTCTCTCGTGGTGTTCGGGCGTTGTCGACCAGAGCGTTGACGACGAGTATACTCCCCCATGCAGTCCAACATTGGGCCACTGTGACACCTCAATGCCCCAGAAATTTGCACATTGCACGATTCGGCCAGACAGCGAAGTGGAGACCCACAATGAGGCCTCTTTCAAATTCCATCACATGTGGATAACTCTCACACGAGTACTCGGCATGTCCTTGTCCTTGACAGCGATCATTCAATATCTGATGCTGTCGACGCCCGTTGTATACTCTACTATGCGTGGTAACAACAGTAAATACAAATAATACTAGGGCACACTGATGGCCGTTCTACCTGTTACAAGACTTACAGCTCTGGTCATTTACACACCTGTCGCTAGTGTGCACATGAACAAAATTACACTAACATCCGACCACGTCTTATGGGCGCTTCACATTTTTTGGCGGAGAGTGTATTCTAGAAAATGACATTAACACTGCCAGCCGATATTTACACTGGCAGTATCACGTTTTCTTCAGACAAGGCTGTGATAATGTATTCCAGTTTACATCTACATGTAACTCCCATAACCGCATTGCGTAGTGTGGTGCAGGGTACTTTGTATATCTTCCCCCTCTCCTGTTCCAATCGCGACTAGTGCCAGGGAAGAACGATTATTGCTGAGCTCTAATCTCTCTAATTTTAGATTCACGCTTTTTCCGTGACATACATGCAGGAGCAAGCAATATGTGGGTTGACTCTTCGAGGGAAGTACGCTCTCAGATCTTTGGCAATAACCCACACCATGATGCAGAGCGAACCTCTTGCAGCATCTGCCACTGGAGCTGGTTGATTATCTTCGTAAAGCTTTTGGCTTACTAAACGAATCCATGATGAAACGCGATGACCTTCTCCAGATTACTCTACTTCCTCTGTCAGTCATATCTGGTACGGATCCCACACTAATAAGCGATATTCATACACTGTGTGATCAAAAGTATCCGGACACCTGGCTAAAAATGACTCACAAGTTCGTGGCACCCTCCATCGGTACTGCTTGAATTCAGTATGGTGTTGGCCCAGGCTTAGCCTTGATGACAGCTTCCACCCTCTCAGGCATACGTTCAGGGAATGGCAACCCATTCTTCACCGAGTGCTGCACTGAGGAGAGGTATCAATGTCGGTGGGTGAGGCCTGGCACGAAGTCGACGTTATAAAAGATCCCAGACGTGTTCTATATAATTCAGGTCAGGACTCTGTGCAGGCCGGTCCATTCAGGGTTCTTATTGTCGTGTAACCACTCCGTCACGTGCTCGATCGTGTTGAAAGATGCAATCGCCTTTCCCGAATTGCTCTTCAACAGTGGGAGGCAAGAATGTGTTTAACACATCAATGTAGGCCTGTGCTGTGATAGTGCCACGCAAAACAACAAGGGGTGCAAGCCACCTCCGTGAAAAACACGATCACACCATAACACCACCGCCTCCGAATTTTACTGTTGGCATTACACACACTAGCAGATGACGTTCACCGGGCACTTGCCATACCCACACCCTGCCATCGGATCGGCACATTGTATACCGTGATTCGTCACTCCACACAACGTTTTACCACTGTTCAATCGTCCAATGTTTACGCTCATTCCAACAAGCGAGGCGTCGTTTGGCATTTACCAGCGTGATGTGTGGCTTATGATTAGCCACTCGACCATGAAATCCAAGTTTTCTCACCTCCCACCTAACTCTCATAGTAGTTATAGTGGATCCTGATGCAGTATGGAATTCCTTTGTGATGGTCTGGAGAGATGTCTGCCTATTACACATTACGACCCACTTCAACTGTCGGAGGTCTGTCAGTCAACAGACGAGGTCGGCCTGTACGCTTTTGTCTGTACGTGTCCCGTCACGTTTCCACTTCACTGTCACATCGGAAACAGTGGACCTAGGGATGTTTAGCAGTGTGGAAGTCGCGCATACAGACGTATGACGCAAGTGGCACACAATCGTCTGACCACGTTCGAAGTCCGCGAGTTCCGCGGAGCGCCCCATTATAATCTCTCGCGATGTCTAATGACTACTGAGGTCGCTGATATCGAGTATCTGGCAGTAGGTGGCAGCACAATGCACCTAATATGAAAAACGTATGTTCTTGGGGGTGTCGATATACTTTTGATCACATAGTGTATATCGAACAAGGGTTTATTCGTGGGTAGACTACACTTTCTAAGGATTCTTTCGATGAATCTCGCCGGCCGCGGTGGCCGAGCAGTTCTAGGCGCTTCAGTCCGGAACCGCGCGACTGGTACGGTCGTATGTTCAAATCCTGCCTCGGGCATGGATGTGTGTGACGTCCTTAGGTTGGTTAGGTTTAAGTAGTTCTAAGTTCTAGGGGACTGATGATCTCAGATGTTGAGTCCCATAGTGTTCAGAGCCTCGATGAATCTTAGTTCACCATCTGAGCGTGCTACGATTGGATTTACGTTGCTGTTCCACTTCAAATCCGTACGCATACTACCTATATTTAAAATATGTGACTGCTTCCTGTAAGTGTTCGGTGATGTTATACATGCATGTTTGAATGTGTGTATGTTTCACATCTTGTTCTACACCACTGGACCGATTTCAGATGAACATAGTACGCATGTCCGTTATTGCCTGGAGAGAGTTGCTGTGGGGGTACGAACAATGGCGTAGCGTGCGCCTCTGCCACCTGTTGTGAGCCCTAATTTTGGCGTCCCCCTTTTTTCGCAAAGAATGCCAAAATTAATTGAGACCTTTGACAATGCATAGCAATATTCGGCTAATACTGATAATTAGCTGATAGGGAAGTTAGAATTTTTTCCCTACATAATTTTTTGGGCGTCTTCTAAGATTCCCATTGTGATGGACAAATCGTTTTCGAACATTGTTTATATGACTTGTTTGTGTGATTTGTCTGTAACAGTAAAGAAAAATGTATATTTAAGATTGTTTCAACAAAGAGTTTATATACATTCATGCAATGAGACGTAAATAATTTGCTACATCAGAAACTACAGGAAATAGGATTTCACAGCAATAAATTACGCTGTTCAGATTTAAGGTTGGGGAGTGCTTTTACGTGTATTAAACCTATTATAATTCGTTATCAGTGTAGATATTTCCATTGCCCATTACACGAAGTAAATCCAGTCTGTGTATGGACAGGCATGCTCCAGTTCGTCGGCTTGCCACAAGCTGACGGGATGAATTCAATTATGGCAGGCTTACAAGATCTTTTTTTCTTTCCTTTGTCGTAATTTCATTCCCTTGCCCCACATGGGCAGGGGAGGGTTGGCAGCAGCACAGTCCACCACTCTTCAGCCAAACGGCTTTACAAAAATACAGAAAGGGGGATTCTTACATATAAAGGGGGATAAAAAGGGGGACATAAAAACACAGTAAATGGAGATGGTGGGAGGTAAAATATACACTAAAACGTGGACATGCACTGGGGGACAGTTAAAAAGTCGACGTAAAGGTAAAAGAACATAGCTGGCAAGTCAAAGTGCACTTAAAAAACACTGGAGGCGAACACATGTAAAAGTCGGCCACAGTATAAAAATCACACAGAGCGAGACACTTTAAAAAAAGGCTGGAAACGACAGAGCACTGATGAGGAATAAAAACCGCTGGTAGGGACCTGCCGAGGGACTGGAGGCTGGAGAGGAGAGAAAGACAGGGGAGGAAGGTACGATGGGTGGGGGGGAGGTTGGCGGGGGGGAGGGGGGAGGAACAGGAAAAAGGGGTGAGAGAGGGCGCACCAAGAGGCAGTAACATTAGAAAGAAAATAATAGTAATGAGCAGTCATGGCAGGAAGTGACACCAAGGAGAAATGTACAGGGTGGGGCAAATAAAAATGGTCCAGACTAGTGGATACCATTTATGACAGCATTAACGAAGCAGGAAAAGACCTACAGTTACTTCAAATAGGATGGAGCAACTGCACTTATAGCTGGGCGAACTTTGGAGCACATTTACACAATCGTCTCGCCTGACGGAGTTGTCAGCAGAGGTCAGCCTCATCGCGGCCCTAGTTGGCCACACAGGTCACCTGGTCTATCAGTGTGCGATTGCTTCGTGTGGGGAGCCCTCAAGTCTAAGGTCTCCAAGAACTGCAGCAGAATATATTGGATGAGACTGCAGTAATTCCAGTAGCCCAGCTTCGATTCGCCTTCAGCAGCCTGCTGACCAGTTTTTTTTTGTTTCCAGAAACTCCCTTCTCCGGGTCGACCACCCTGTAATAGTAGTAGAGGAGAATGGTAATGCTTATACTGGGGCGGAAGCTAGTCAATCTGTTACTGCAGCACTTGTTAGCTGAAGCATTTAATCTAAAATGAATGTCCTCCAGACTAGAGATTTAGAGGACCTAATAAGAACCCCTTGCGGGGTACATAGCAAAGGTGGACTTTCTGTGAGGTATGGGGAAGAGGTTGTAGATTTTTTATTTTGCAACTTCGACTTTCTTGGGTGAGTGATTAAGATTAATTTAAGCATGACATTATCTTTCGGTGGCAGCCATGTGTTAGGGTGCAGAGGAAATAGTTACTTGAAGAAGACTTTTCATAGAGTAAATGGAGTTATCTATAGCTGGGGCCAACATCACTAGTAGTTGTTACGGAATACCCTTTTCGAGCGATTTAAAGCGAATTTTCAATTATTACTAGAACCGCCGATAAAAATGTAATTGACGTTTCCTTTAGGGATTGTGATATAGTTAAAATTACTTTGCTTAAGGAAATAGAGTGCTTCTCATGCCACCTGGAGCACAGGAACGAGGGAAGTGGACGTTCCCACCGATGTCGCTAAAATAGGAAAAGTAAAGACACAACTATGCTGCGTTTTAGATTTTTACGACTCTAATGTGTTAGGTATGCATTCAAAAAAAGTCGAATAAAATTGTACCATTGACATCAAAATCATGAACATTGTACGTATCAGTGCCTAATGCTGTTGTTTTATAATTTGTAACATCCTTTTGCTTTATAGAAACAATCTGCTGCCACCACATAAACACACTCTAGTGGCATTTCCTGGAGTCTGTCGCTTTCCTTGACCCTATCTCACACAGTTGATTTACAAGCAGCTTCAGCTATTACTTTTAACGTCAGTTTGTCTGTAAGTAATGCCATAAAAAATGAACTGCTGTGTTTAGAAGCAGTGGCATTGGTCTCCGTATGCTAACTAATACAGAAAAAAAACAATAAACGAAATGAAATTTATTAACTTGTTTCGGAATGCTATTACAGAAAACTGTAGGCTGTCTTACAAAATACATTACATTTTCCACGACACCAAATGTGTTGTGTACATTTTTCGAATCTGTATTTTGCAAATATATTTTGCAGTCTGAAAACCTTCTACTTCTTTTTGAAAAAAAAAACAACAGAGAACATAACTAATAGGACCGCACTCAAAACGCCTGAAAATGTTTCCCTTTTCATACCAAATCCTACGCGGCATGGGGAACAGATGGTAGATTGCCGTTTTTATCCCAGCTCTGATTTTCGATTGCGTATTAACTTAAATTTGAGGAAATTTGATGTAAATGTGATCAAGGTGATGGTAACCTTGATCTTGACGAATCTAAACTTCCACATCAGCACAAAACGTCTCGATCAATGTAATAAAGGATACTTCAGATTCAAAACGCTTGAAGAATTTTTCAGGAAATCGTGTACTGAAGTTTGCAACCAATTCACTCAAGAGTAGATTCGACAATCAATCTGCCAAAATTTTTTAAATAGTTGGAAAAATTTGCTCTTAGACATCCTACAGGCGTCGATCGAACTACAAAATTTTACAAAAATGGTTGTGGTGGAGAGACTTTGTACACTTCGTTTGCTTGCTTATTACAATTCCTTTGTCATGCCGTTATAATGAACAAAGGAGACTGCTCCAGTTAAGAATACTGAGAAAGGAGAAAAATCTGGTTGGAAAGAAGAATGTACGAGGGTTATGAATTCATACAGGAACATTCAAATGTCATTTAAGATCAACAATGTTGCAAGATCGACTCAATCATATTGCTATTTCACACATTTACTGTGATATTACCGATAAACTAGAATCAGACTATTTGTTAACAACATTTATTTCCTGACACTCTAAGCGCAACCCATTTTTTACATTATGCAAGTGACTTTCTGTGGTAAAAGGATTTAACAAAATAAATAATATTTTTCAATTTGAATTTAATTTACAATGGGAGACTCGTTTTTGGGCGACGACCAACTCACACAGAACTAGAACCTCCGAGCTTAATTTGTTGTGCTTAAAAAGACTGTAAAAAGATCTTTCTCCACAAGTTTTGGAGATGCCATCTTTCAAGAAATGTCTTCACATTTGTATAGCAAAATATCCTTCAATGTTGGCCATTTACAGACATTGTTGTTGGGCTTCATACATTCGAGTAGAGTTCAGTTGTCTTATATTTGGTAATTATTCGAAAACCCTTGAATAAACTACATTTTACAAACAGTAGTCAAGTTTTGCAAATGAATGTATAGCTTGCGCTCACAATAATATCACATTTGGTGGTTGGAAATGTGATTCAGAGTTACTTGACACAAAATTATATGACAAAAACTGTTGGCTAAAGTAGTCCTCTCTTGCGAATTACGTTGACAATTTTTTAAATGAACGTGTTTGTATGGTTTACTTTATAAAAACATTAAAATGAGTGCAGATAAAGTTAAAAGTGCGAAATTTGAAAAAAAAATCGCTTAATGACTTTACCAACAACCTGTATCCTTTAAAGGTGCCTGTAGAGACGAAAGTTTTTATTTTATCTATTTATTTATTTAATCTGATCTGCTTAGAGCTGTCAGGCTCACTCTTACAACGGAAAAGAGTTTCACACATACAGTGCCTTTTGTACATCATAGTTTCCAAAAAAAATAACCTCTTTAATATGCAAATGTTATTAAAATGATTCGAGTGTCTGAAGTGGCAATGTGTGTAAATAATGCTGACTACGAACTAATAAAGTCAATATTGGATTACATATAATACTGCAGCTGCTGCCAGTAATAATAATAATAATAATAATAATAATAATGGCAGATATAAAAAGATGTTATATGTGCACAAGATAGATGTGACTGATATAGAGAGTTATGGGGAAATGAAATATAAGGAGACTGCTCCAGTTAAGAATACTGGGAAAAGAGAAAAATCTGGTTGGAAAGAAGAATGTACAAGGGTTATGAATGCATACAGGAACAATCATCATCCTTATTGTTGCTTTAGTAGATCGTCATTAACTGTCTTCTGAAACTGGCGATGTTATTAAGTTCTCTAATATAATGCGGAAAGTTATTCAAGAGTCGGTTTCCTGCTACTGGAAAGGACTTCAAGAAAGTGACTGAACGATGGAGTCGGAAAGAAAACATTTTGCTGTAATGGAACGGCTGTTTCTGCCGCGTTGTTCAGATAAGAGCGTTAAAGTCGAGGAGAAATATGAATAACAGTGTTCGTAAATAAGAAGACAGAGGGTATGGAAATCTGCGCCTCTCTGCACGCAGCCCGGATAGCTGTGCATATGATAGTGAAATATGATCAAGGAGTCGAACATCACAGATATAACGAACATAGGCATTCATAACCACTTCCAGGCGTCGTGAGCTTTACTGAGAAAGGCCTTGCAAGATAACATCGCTGTAGTCAATAACTGGAAGTACGCGTGCTGAGGAGTAAGCAAAACAATAATTTTTCACTATGACAAACGAGCCATAACGAAACGTCTGGCGGCCAGTATATGATCTAAAAAATCTATCCTTACTAAAGACACTGCTACTACCTGTCGGAAAATCATAGTTCTGACACTGCTATCAGTAACTGCTACCTTTGACAACAGACCGAAATTTTTTTCCTGATTGGGCTGAAAGTAACGCTGAGGGTTAAGGCAGCCCTAGTTTACGCTATAGCTGTTTAAGTTAAATCTTATAACTCAATTTTGAACCACATTTGTTTTTCCAATTGCCTTCAAATTCTGCGTAAATACCTATGTAGCCCCAATGCATTAACCGATGTAATGACCATGCAGACAGGACTATTCACCTTGGCTGCTACCTGCCATCCTTCAGTTTATTAGTGCTGCTTTGACACCAGTTACACCCCCCACGTTACGCCACTGGGTAAGAATCACCTACACCAAGTGATCAAAAGTATACAGACACCCCCAAAAACATATGTTTTTCAAATTAGGTGCATTGTGCTGCCACCTACTGCCAGGTACTCCATAGCAGCGACCTCAGTAGTCATTAGACATCGTGAGAGAGCAGAGTGGGGCGCTCTGCGGAACTCACAGACTTCGAATGTGGTCAGGTGATTGTGTGTCACTTTTGTCATAAGTCCGTACGTGAGATTTCCACACTCCTAAACATCCCTAAGTCCACTGTTTCCCATGTGACAGTGAAGTGGAAACGTGAAGGGACACGTACAGCAGAAAAGCGTACAGGCCGACCTTGTTTGTCTGTTAACTGACAGAGACCGCCGACAGTTGAAGAGGGTCGTAATGTGTAATAGATAGACATCTATCCAGACCATCACACAGGAATTTCAAACTGCATCAGGATCAACTCAAGTATTACGACAGTTAGGTGGGAGGTGAGAAAACTTGGATTTAATGGTGGACCGGCTGCTCATAAGCCACACACACGGTGGTAAATGCGAAACGACGCCACTCTTTGTGTTAGGAGCATAAACATTGGACGATTGAACAGTGGAAAAACGTTGTGTGGAGTGACGAATCACGGCACACAATGTGGAGAACCGATGGCAGGGCGTGGATATGGCAAATGCCTTATGAACGTCATCTGCCAGCGTGTGTACTGCCAACAGTAAAATTCAGAGGCGGTGGTGTTATGGTGTGGTCGTGTTTTTCATGGAGGAGGCTTGCACCCCGTTGTTTTGCATAGTACTATCACAGCACAGCCTACATTGATGTTTCAAGCACCTTCTTGCTTCCCACTGTTGGAAGAGCAATTCAGGGATGGCGATTGCATCTTTCAACACGATCGAACACCTGTTCATAAAGCACGGCCTGTGGCGGAGTGGTTACACGACAATAACATCCCAGTAATGAACTGGCCTGCACAGAATCCTGACCTGAATCCTATAGAATACCTTTGTGATGTTTTGTAACGCCGACTTCGTGCCAGGCCTCACCGACCGACATCGATACCTCACCTCAGCACTCCGTGAAGAATGGGCTGCCATTCCCCTAGAAACCTTCCAGCACCTGACTGAACGTATGCCTTCGAGAGCGGAAGCTGTCATCAAGGCTAAGGGTGGGCCAACACCATATTGAATTCCAGCACTACTGATGGAGGGCGCCACGAACTTGTAAGTCATTTTCGGCTTGGTGTCCGGATACTTTTGATCACATAGTCTACCTATGAAATGGGTGGGGATGGGGGTGTAAAAGAAGTGTAGTCCACGGCGCGCGTACACCCATACTTTATTCATTTAGTATGTAGGATGAGAGCACTTACTTACTTGCAACAAACTTTGCACATGATTTCAAACCTTTCCGAAACTTTCTCTCGCTTACAACGCCCACAAAATGATGAGAGGAGAAAAATTTATTCCTGACTGCATTTTCGCTGTTCATGCAGTAAAACTTGCACATCTGGCAGAACGTTTTAATTTATTACTTCTTTACTACTAACTGTTTTCGCTATAAACTGTTTAGGCGATATTCACATATAGCACTGAATGTACGTGCAAAATTATATCACTGTCTGACACATAGGTCAGAAGGTATGACGTAATAACAGTGACTGCGAGAAAAATTGCCGCATCTTACGTGAAGTTTAATTTATTACTTCTTTGTTACTAACTCTATTCATAACACATTTCGCAGACGGTGGCCATGTTCAAAGTACGGCACATATGTCAGGAGATATGTCATAAACATGGAGATGTGTGAAAAAGAAACTGTAAGGCGATATTCGCTAGAGATACAGGTGAACTATGTGTACAAATTTGTGTGAAACATGTTACATATATGTGACATGTGCGTTCGCGGGATAAGCCTGGGGTAAAAATTGCATCTTAAACCTCTGGAATGATTTCAGCCTAACGTGATTCACATTCTAATTACTATCTGGAAGGCAATACTGTTGGGTTAAGAACGAGAAACCTCCTATTGGGGTAGAGATAATTAGGAGTAGAGGGAGGAGGATAAGAGGGGACAGACACAGATAGGGGAGGGGAGGAGATGAAAAGAGAGAGGATGAGTGGTAATTGAACAGAAAGGGAAGATGAAGACATGGACAGAGTGAGGGAAGGGGAGGATATGGACAGAGAAAGAAAAGAAGAGGATATGGACAGAGTTGGAGGGAGACAAGGTCAGAGAGAGGGGAGAGAAGGAGATGGATTGAGAAAGGAAAGAGGATGATATGGACAGAAAGGTGGGCAGGTTGATATGGACAGAGAAAGGGACGAGTAGGAGATGAAGAGAGAGAAGGGAGATGACTAGATGAACAGAAAGAGGTGGAGATGTACAGAGAGAGGGGGCAGCAGATGGACAGAGAGAGTTGGAGGAAAATGTGGAAGAGAGAGTCAGAGAAGATGGGTAAGAGGAGTCTGGAAATTGACAGATAAGAGAGGCAAGGAGGAGATGGACTTAGAGGGGGTGACATACAAGGGAGAGGATGAGGTGGGCATAGACAGGGATAAGAGGAGATGGACAGAGAGGAAAGGAGAGGGGTGAGGGGCAGATGGAAAGGAGGAGGAGATGGACAGCAACAGGTGTCCTTTCCTGGTGAGAGAGAGAATGGTGATGGGACAGAGAAAAGAAAGAGGAAGTGATAGACAAAGAGCAGTGAAGGAAATGGACAGCGAGAGGGGGCGGAGGAGATGGAGACAGGGTGGAGGAGTAGATGGAGAGAAAGAGGGGGAGGAGGAGATTGGGATGGATACGTACCGTGACATACTCAGCTGGCCATACATCGCTTTTTCAGCCTGTTTCTATGTAACACACGACATTTATTTATGTTGGGTGTCAGTTGCCAATCCGTGTACTAAGACCGATCAACGGCAATTGTTCCCGCAGTTCACTAGTTTTCCAGCGTTGTGACTTCTCTGTACATCACTCGCAAACAGCCTCAGGGTGCTTCCGACGTTATTCATTATGTTATTTACATGCACAGTGAATACAAATAGACTTTTAATACTCCCTTAAAGTACATCCTAAATTACTTTGGCGCCTGAAGATTTCTCGTTGTTAAGAATGGCGTGCTTGATCAATTTGCTAGGTACTCTTCAGTCCAATTATAAAGCTGGTCTGATATTTCGTGTACACAGCGGGAAATTGTGTCGAACGCTCCCGGAAGTCAAGGAAGAATAGAAATCATGTCAGAATTCCTTGAGGCAAATTCTAGGTGATATCGATGCATTTTAATGCGGCCCTGTTCAGAATGAAACCGTTTGTGCGGGGTATGTTTAATCAGGTACTGGCATTAAGTGCACACAAATATGACTATGGGAATCTAACGCACGTACTAAAGTGACTTGATGGTCGCAGCTTGTGTGCCAATCGTGGCAGCATATGCAGAGTTCATAATCGTTGAGAGCAGCTAATGGCAGAAGAATTGTAAACAACGAATTCATGTGCTTGCGGAGGAAGTGTGAGAAATAATTGACTGAGAGAGAAAGACAGACAGACAGAGAGAGAGAGAGAGAGAGAGAGAGAGAGAGACAGACAGACAGAACGTGACCTACGTTTTAGATGTCAGTATAACGTAGTGAGAAGGTAGCCTTCCCTAACAAAGGTAATCAGCGGAAGTTCCCACACTATCACCTCACGTGATACCCGACGACGGTGGTGCCTTGTTAGCCAGTACTCCGCCATTCACTGTCGGCGGAGAGTTAAGAGAAGCAACCTGGTGGAGGATGTTGAGGGAAGGTACCAGCTCTTCCTGAAACGAAATGTTCAGTGACAACACAGCATTTGTTCTGGCCATTAAACATGCGGTATCTGTACCGATAAACAATTACCAACGACAGTGAACAACTTTTAAGCATTTATATTCACTAGAGAGAAAAGTGTATGTCATTGAAGACCTTCAATATCTGGTTACATTTCTATAATTATTATGCCTCTGCATGTGTGACAAAAGAAGACCGAGTAGTGTCGGACACGTAGATGTAAGCTTTTTGTGAAGGTTGTATCAAATATTTTTCGCACTAACAATAGAATTATGAAACTCGGTGTCATAAGAATATACTTCGTTTGATCTTTTTTCCGCCTTTTGCATTTCGGTCCTCTAAATTTTTCAAAGGATTTTATCAGACAAAATTGTTACGTGTAGGCCGGCCGGCGTGGCCGAGTGGTTCTAGGCGCTACAGTCTGGAACCGCGCGACCACTACGGTCGCAGGTTCGAATCCTGCCTCGGGCATGGATGTGTTTGATGTCCTTAGTTTGGTTTAAGTAGTTCTACGTTCTAGGGGACTGATGACCTCAGAAATTAAGTCCCATAGTGCTCAGAGCCATTTGAACCATTTTTTGTTACGTGTAAAACAGTAACTTTTGTTTCAAATAAGTTTTAATTGAATCGTAAAAGACGGTAAACTTGAACTTGTCTATTAGCTCACATAATTTGTCAAAAATCTGTCAATTTGTTCACAGCAGACACCTGCTGCTGGCTGCAAATTCGTGGCTGCACTTGCCCTCAGCCTAAGGTCTTCACATCTTTTCGTAAAATCATAGCAAAAATCTTTATTCTCCGTCATTGTTCTCTTCTGGAACCAATGCTTTATTTTCAGTAGCTCTGTTGATTTTTACACTATTCTTAGGACCTCATTTTCACTCAACGGATAAAGCTGTTATATAAAATTTTAACATGATCGTACAATACTGTTTCCTGATCATCTCTGAATGTTCTCTGAAAGAAATTTTTAATTCCTGAGAGATCTCACGACCATCTCTTTGTTTTCCCATAAGTTGTACGGTAAATGTACCATCTAAAGTACTTGGAAGAAATTAATATCTCTCACTCGCTTCCCTCATTGTCATTTCAAGATGACTGACTTTTTCTGCGGTTTACGTCATGTTAAGTTTTTGTGCTATCTGTTTTGCCTGACACAACACGAAATTGCTTCCTCCTGTACAAGTCAAACGTACCGGTGTGGTAATTTAACATTGCCATTATTATTACTTACTTGCTAACACGGCACACCATTTCAAAGTTATGTTCATGGACAAGAAAACTCACTAGGAGCAGATAATTTGTTGCCACTCCGAGATGCACTGTTGATAGTTTCAGTGGACTTGTTCCCCCATAGTTCACACTACAGTGGAGTGACAGGTGTAGTCACTATCGTTAGAAATTAAGAACAGCTGTTGTCCGTTACGAGGCACTCCCACCAGTAGGTGAGAGAACGTTCGCTGTATACTCTACACTGTGAACATACTGAAATGTCAGGATAAGAGTTTACGTATTCATGTATCAGTACCCCGGTAGTATTCGAAGCATGTGAAATGAAGTAATTTAATCTAGAAAAAAACTCATACGAAAAACGAGGGAACTGCAGTTTCAGACTGAACTCAATAAACTCAAAGTACATTACCATTTTACGGCGAAGGAAACAGACACAATTCTTTAAATGCGAACATTTTAGGTTATTCTTTACCGTGACTGATATTGATATCGAAGCAGAGAACAAGTTTACTATTATTTTTCATTGTTTATTTACACTCACAACGCATTTAGAAGGTATAAACGTCCATCTTGAGGTGGATTCATACGAATTAATACATGGTGCGTGTTGTGTTACTATTTTTTGGGATAACCTGTGTCCCTGTCTAATGGAGAAACAAAACACTATTTCAGATCATGGTTTTGGGGAGGTTTTTCACAAAAAACTAAACTTAAATGTTATTGTGAAAATGGAACAACTAAAATAGAGTACCTCCAGTGGCCACAGGCTCCTTTCTCTGGCGTAATACATCACTTATAGAACGTTACACTTTGTAAAGAAAGATGGTGTCTGGATATTGCTGGTTGCGAAGAACATATAGTAAAAATAGAAACATTATTTCTAAGTACAAAGAATATGTAACAAAACAACACTACCACTTCAGATTAAGTTTTAAAACATTGTGAAGGGCTTTGGTTGAGTTGACGAATAGATTTGTTTAATAAATATTACAAGTTGTAAAAAAAAATCCTTTCGTGACTTGTTTTTGTAATCAGATGACACGTTACAAATCTTAAGTGGAAGAATTATGTTGCCTACAATGGAAGAATTATAAATAAATAACAATTTTGGCTTGGGCTGAGAGATAGAGCATGAAAGGAATGCGAAAAGTAGAACTAAGTATTAGGAAATCTAGAGCAGTGGGCTTGTTAAACTTACATATGTTACGTTTATCAGCTAAGAAAATGCTGAAATATTACATCGATAGCGAGTTAAAGCTATGAAGAAACATATACTCTCAATAATACGAGCAGATATATTTACTATCAGAATAACATGTGGTACAAGGTGTTGATTTGTTTGGCTGGATCTATTGAGTTTTGAGAGTTCGGCGTAGGTATTCATCAACTCAACCAAAGATCTTTCTAATGCTTTGAAACATACTTTGAAATAATGGTGTTGGTCTGTTATATGTTCTAGAGATAGGAGACTGTGCCCACTGGAGGCATTCTATTTTAGTTGTTCCAATAACATTTAAGTTTAGTCTTTTGTCAAAAACTTCCCCAAAACCATGATCTGAAATAGTGTTTTGTTTTTCCACTAGACAGTGCCGCAGATTACCCAAAGTCGTAACACAACAAAAACACACACACAGTATTAATACATATAAATACACCTGATGATGAAGGTTTAAGTCTTTGGAACACGCTGTGGATATAAATAAACAGTGAGTGGTAGCATAGACACAATTCGGTTTTAGAAACAATGAGATTTCAGCCTCGAGTCGTGTACACTCAGGTTGAAACAACCACTTCTCATTTTTTGACTCTATTGAGGGAATAGAAGTACATTTTGAGCAAACATTTACACTACAGTACGGATGTAGTATATACTGTTATGTTAAGGACTCTGGTATCCATTAAGAGCAAAGTTTGTCAATAATCTTACAGAATAGTGCGGTCCCGGCGGAGGTTCGAGTTCTCCCTCGGGCATGGGTGTGTGTGTTTGTCCTTAGGATAATTAGGTTAAGTAGTGTGTAAGCTTAGGGACTGATGACCTTAGCAGTTAAGTCCCATAAGATTTCACACACATTTGAACATTTGAAGAATAGTGCGATGTAGACAGGTCCAAGGATTCTACTGATTGCTGGTGAGAGACCCGAACAGGATGAGTCCTGACGAGGAGTTCTCTGAGGTTGAAATTATTCCTCCGAAATTGTCTCAAATACATGGTTATAGTACTGCAATATGGAGCCTCTTCTGCAAGCATTGGCAACAGTCCTTCAAAGCTCTCCATAAAAGTTCTAAGACATGCAGTTCGTCATTCTTTTGTCTTTACTGTCTCCTGATGTTAAATGGTGAATAGTTATGATGAAACTATGTTACAGCCATAGTTGAGAGTTCCTTTTGCCATACTTCAAAAGCGTACTTGAGCAAAATAAGTTGACGATAGTACCGGTACGCCTCGCGAATTAGTTTTGAGGATTGGCTTGACGATATAGTCTGAGTGAAGTTAAAGGGACGAAAGTTCATTTAAACGTATTCTTCCCTAATATTGTTTTTTTTTTTTTTGTGGCCAACACGCCCAGATTGGCCATCGAAGAACAAGAAAGAGCAGTGTTAAACTTAATGATCATTATATATACCGTGAAACGCCAGCAGTGCTTTGAAAATAATATCACTATTCGTAATTGGAATGTATTATTAAAATTATTTTGTGTTCTGTTCATAGAAAGCATGGAAACTATACTTTATGCTTTGATTACTACGGGCATTATGTCAGTAGTTATGGTGTGATGCAACTCAGATGTCCAACAGAGAATGAAACTATACAGGAAAGAAAATGTTCAATATTAGAACAAGCGTTTTATGATATCGAACGTACCCGTACGAGCATTACACAGTACATTGCATGCTGTTGAACGGAGATTAATTTTACTTTCTTTTATTTCCCTACGATGCGATCACAAAAGCATTTCACAATTTATACATGTTCAAATAAACGAGGTGTTGATTTCACTCCGATTATAAAACGTTGACATCCATCAAGTGTTGCCTTTTGACAACGCAAAATGCCTTTTGTAGCATGCGCTTTTAGTCATAATTTTATTCTTGTCGTATCATTATGTAGATAGCTGCTTAGGGGCCTTAACAGGTTCTGTAATGAATCTTCTTATCTAATTTTTCATCTATAGTCTGATGATGACCACTGGTCGATCAAAAACGGTAAATTCTAAAATGTTTTTGTAATTGTGCCTTAAGAGAACCGAAATAAGTAATCAATCAAACGCTAATCTCTATTCAAAACATGTCAATAGAAGAAAATTATGATCCAAGTAACACCGCTGGTAGCTCTACATTCTGTACTGCATGTTTGAACAGGTCCGTAAATTCAAAGAAATCAGTTGGTGAGCGCTGCAAGATCCGTAGGTGCCCCAATAGACACAGTGTGTTAACGACCAGGGTTGACTAGCGCTTGCAAAATCTTTGTTGCATGTTGTCTGTGGCTGCTAGCGAATATCCATGTGAATCGTTTCAAAGTTTCCCTCGTGTCAAGTTCAAGTGTTGTATCGAAGGCCGTGGCAGTTAACGCAGTATCGTGGCCACAAAAGGCACGCGTACTTGATTTGTGCGCGTGCTGTATCTATAATGTGTGCGATGAAGTAGCATGCTAGCACTCAAAGAGCTATTCACTCACGCATATCAATACATACTCTTGCTCCAATATACTTACATCTAGCAGGCTGTGAAAATATCCAGTTTACGTCGTCTCGAAACCCAGTGTATTACATACAGCGACATGATACCTGACACGATGACGTTTCGTAGATAGTAGTATTGGTAGTAGTAGTAGTAGTAGTGCTTTATTCATCCGTAGATCTCTTCTTACAAGGATATAGGACATGTCAAAGTACTTACAAATTTAGATCAATTTAAAATAAGGTAATTCGAATACACATATATTTACAGACTTCCAGTTACAGACACTCATTAGATTTACTCCTGGTATACAATACTGTTTTTTTACAAATAACTTATTAAATAATGTAATACCACATTGTTCACTCATATCTCACTGTCAGTCACTGCACGCACTATACACACATTGTTTCATAACACTTCACTCACTTCACTCACTACACACACACACACACACACACACACACACACACACACGCTCACACTGGTGATCTCTGGGCCATTTTCTGTACCGAAACTTCCCATTTGCTATCCTGAAAAACTGAGTGAGCATCCCTCCATAATGAGTGAGATGTTGAGCTCCGAAAGAGGAAGAGGTGTTAGTTATTGTGCTATGGATAACTTGGGAGTAAGTATTTCTAGAAAGTAAAAAAAGACGAAGGAGAAAACATAAAGTTAAGATGTTATGTGGAATGTTGGAATTTTATAATCATTATTATTATTATTTATTTGTATAACATTCTTCACCAAACTCCTACTCTGTTTTAGCTAAGTTATCCTTCAATGTATAAAATGTATCCCATAACAGGTACTTTTTAGCTGCCTTTTTAAATAAGTGTATTTTGGCAAATTCTTTAATCTCTTTTGGTAACTGATTGTACAGTTTTATTCCTTGGTAGAAAATGCTGTTTTGAGTTTTATGTTTATTTTTTCTTAGTAAATGTAAGTTGAGTCTATCTCTTGTTGCATAGTCATGGACAGAATTGTTTGTGCATTAATAACCAATGTTATTTTTGATGTGTACAACTGACTGGTAAATGTATTCACATGGAGCAGTTAAAATCCTCTGTGTTCTGAACAGATCTTTACAATGAGCTTGACTAGTATTTTTGGTTATTATTCTTGCGACTCTTTTCTGGAGTTTGAAAACTGTGTTCATATTCTGTGCATTTGTTCCCCAAAAAAGAATTCCATAGCTAAGAATTGAGTGTACATATGAATAATATGTAACTAATAGACACTGCATGTTACACACTGATGATAGGATTCTAAGGGCATAACGAAATATCACTCTCACTCACTCTTACAGTTTGTTTTATCACGTTGTCAGACAATAATCTCTTATCAAGAATTGAATCTGAGAAAGGATAACAATGCTCGACATTTCCGCATTACAAGAAAACGTTCACGTATTACGATTTTGCCGCTTTTTCATTAATCAACGAATATACCCATGTCAGACCGTTTCTCTCTTGGCGTTTCGGAAAATGAATAAACTTGTTACCTTATCATATGAGATGTCGTGACAGATTCAGCAAGGAATGTTGCGTTTCGGACAGTCTAGAATACAATCACTCAGATACAGACCATCCCACTCATCTAGACACAACTGGACACATGACTGCAAAGTGGAGTCTTGTACAGAGGCAGGAGCTAAATAAGTCACAGATATTTTGTGCCAAACGTGAATCCCAGCAGGAGCACAGCTACGATTTATCGGAATCTATTGGACAACTAAACACTTGTGAAAAACAGGTTTATAACCATAGCATGAAGTACCAAATGCCCTAGAGGTAACCAGAACTGTAATTTTAACGACAAAGGACCCGCCATCAAACAAGGTATTCAAAGAAATCAAAGTCGTTCTCGAAAAATCATTCAGAACCTATCAGACTGGCTGTAGCGTGCATGTCAGCTTGCAGCGTGTACCCTACGCTGGTAGCAATTTCGTGCTTCGGACTTCTCTCTTAATTAAGTGCACGCTAAGCTCACACGCTACAGCTGTCCGAAGTATACATTCACACTGGGGTAGCAGGTTCTGTTTACTAGTGGATCGTTGAGGGCTTAATAGTTATTAATTTGTTATCGTAGTGGGAATTCAGAGACGCTATTTCTCAAACGCACAGCAATATGCTTTAAATCTTTGACTGTGAAGGTAATATTCTCCGCAAAATTCAAATATTTGAGGTACTTCTGGTTACTATTCCAGTCAATGGTAAATAAATAGCTTTAAATTCACTTTCGGATAATATGGAAATTAGTACATTAGTTCTTCAGCCTTGAGAAATCAGTTGAAGTAAGTTTCGTCGCACTGTGAATCCACCAGAGGTGTGGCTAATAT
Organism: Schistocerca cancellata; assembly: GCF_023864275.1. Lineage (NCBI taxonomy): Eukaryota > Metazoa > Arthropoda > Insecta > Orthoptera > Acrididae > Schistocerca > Schistocerca cancellata. The sequence continues at coordinate 329,458,354 of NC_064633.1, read as the reverse complement.
AGCTAACTCTCGTAATTCCAGTCTTTCGAGATAATACGTTATCAGCAACAGTCGGTAATTCATAATCCAATAAAAATAAGGTAAAGCAATTTCTATCAGGTACCTTCAACAAAATTGAGCCGTGGCGGCTCATTTCACTATCGATAATTTTTAACTGCCGTCTCACCAGGGGACGGAGATTACTCCATGGTGGGGTTATCGTTGCCTCACCTAGTCTTCAAAGGCGGCCACCAGAGTCGCGTCTTTGTGATTTTGAAGTAACTTGTCTTAACCCGCTGGCCAGCGCTGTCTCTCAAAAAGTTTTTCATTGTTAATGTTGTTATGGTTACGTAATTGCATAGCTATATCAGGGGACTAAGTTTTACCTAGTTTTTTAACTGTTTTTGTTTTAAAACTCTTCTCCAAGAGATCCAGTTGTTCGAAGTTTTAATGTTTGCTTTCACTATGTTTTAGAAGCTAGTGGGCTCTCCGATATTATTATTGTCCAGCCCTTTTAAGCACGTTATGAGCTCCGGCTGATGGTAAGACATTAGCGAGTTGCTTATTATACTTCTTCCTGGAAGAATTTACAGCTCCCTTTTTGTAGTTCTCTGTTAGCAAAACTTATTTCCTAGGATGTATTAGCTTACTGCAAACACTCTATAAGTGCAATTATGGTTAAACAATAACTTTATTTGTAGTATAGTCCAATCAGAAACTTACCTTTCTCGTTTGTTAACAGCACTTACTAAGTTGCTGGGAGAGTGTTCCGTGTTGACGGCTTTTTGTCGCGTTGGCACTGCTTGCTTGCGGCCGTGTGCACGGCTCTCGAGCATTTCCTAGTGAAGCTTGCTACTTGTTTGCAGTAACGCGTCCTGGTTGTCTGTGCCCAAGTTGAATATATATAATCTGACTTGCAATGTGAAGGAAATTTTGCTTTCGGCCAAGAGGCCTTTGATTAACTGGCTTCGCAAGGGAATTCTCGATTTCAAAAGTCACCACACAAACATATTATTTTTTTTCAAGTCTTCAAACTGCACTTGGCAACGTATGTATGATAGTCATGTAATGAGAATCTTTACGTTATGTACCTCTAATGTGAAGATTTGTGGTAAGGCCAGGTGTCAGTAGAGAACATAATTCCAATAGTCATCATTTCATTTTTCAATATTTCTTCATCTATCTTCAGTGTCGTCGTCGCGGGTGGTTCGCTGCATCGGGTCTCCATCTGAGGCTGATGGCTGTCGACTCGGGAACACTGGTGTCCAGCGAAGCTATCTGCCGCTTTTCCCTCCGCTTCCTCCAGTGTCCACGATGAACATCAAGCAGAGAAAGCAAACAAAAACATACATTTGTAGTATCACATGTTAACAGGAAATACCTAAATAATTATAATAATGCTTTTGATATTCATCACTACTTATTGTACCAAGTACCGTACAGCGGTGAAGATTGAGGTTGAATAGTATACATAGATCTATACCACTATATAACGACAAGTTGTCGTTTAAGGTTGTTACCAAAAATCTCGATAAGTACAGATTTTTACACGATGCTCTGATAAACATTTGAACACACACACACACACTGTGTGTGTGTGTGTGTGTGTGTGTGTGTGTGTGTGTGTGTGTGTGTTCAGGGATACATGTTATTAGTTAAAGGGACCAAGTTCTTCCTTGTCATTTCCCTGATCTTGGTAATTCCCGATTTAAAGACACCACACAAACATATTATTATCTTCAAGTCTTCAAACTGCACTATGTTAACTTCCGTACATGGGCTTATTTCCTACTCCAGATGTATCATGTATATGAGGGTAAGTCACCTAAAACTTGCATTGCAAATATTGCGGAAATGGAAAGTGATATTGATGTGCGGATTTCGCTGAATGGATTGGTAGTCAGCAGCTCATATTGTTAGCTAATCAACAGACTGTAATAATAGAAAGTGTACTTTTTGTGCAAGCATACATTTTTTAAAAGCAAGAATGCCTATTGACATTAAAAAAACTAAAAGTAGGGTAGACTAGAACGTCAGTGATATTTGTTCCAGGATTCTAGTGCACATTGTTTAAGAGATACCGGATTTTGAAAAGTTCCCACGTCAACACTTGTTTGTGCCATTCAGCCTACATAGTTGCTAAATACGATGTTATTATTCTGCTTACAGTGTGCTTGTGTGTTCCTTGAGTGCATTTCATCTTGCTAGTCAGTTCGTGCATGACAATCCAAGCAGTAGGTCGTGAGTGGACGATGCGATTTACCTATGCAGAAAATGCTGAAATGCTAATTGTGTATGGAGAGTGTAGTAAAAGTGCAGTTCGTTCTTGTGCGGTGTATATGTCAGTATACCCCAACAGACGTCAACCATCACGGCAATTTTTTTTTTTGTCAAACCCCTCAACCAGTTACGTGAAAGTTGTAGTGTAACACGTAGACAACATATCAGAAGGAAACAAATGACTGCAGAAGAGGGGGAAATTAATGTTCTTGCTGCTGCTGTAGTTGATCTACACGTTAGCTTTCACGCAATCACACGAGGAAGGCCGCGCGGGATTAGCCGAGCGGTCTGGGGCGCTGCAGTCATGGACTGTGCGGCTCATCCCGGCGGAGGTTCGAGTTCTCCCTCGGGCATGGGTGTGTATGTTCGTCCTTAGGACAAATTACGTTAAGTAGTGTGTCAGCTTAGGGACTGATGGCCTTAGCAGTTAAGTCCCATAAGATTTCACACACATTTGAACATTTTGAACACGAGGAAGTGGCATGAGTCGGGCAAGTGTCCTCTGCATTCTCCATCGACATAGGCTCCATTCGTATCATATCTCCCTCCATCAAGAGCTGCATGGTAACGATTATAAGAATTCTATAGATGGGCATTGGCACAGATTACTCCAGATGTATTACGTATCTTCACGTATCTTGTTTAGTGATGAAGCTACGTTCACCAATCATGTTCAGATAAACAGCCAAGACATGCAGTATTGGTTTGCTGACACTCCCCGTTAGCTTCGTTAGGTGGAACATCAGCATCCATGGAATGTACACGTGTGGCATGGGATAGTGAACTATCAGTTCATATGTCCATTTTTCATACATGGTATACTGAATGCGCACAAGTATCGCAACCTCCTAACAGGCTATATTCCACGGATGCTAAATACACTCCTCTACAGACTAGGAGGAACCTGTGGTACCAACATAATGGGTGTCCATCCCATAGTACATGAAGTACTACAGTATGTCTTTACGAATTGTTTCCACATGGTTGGATTAAACCCAGAGGATCTGTACCTTGGCCAGTCCACTCTCTAGATTTGGCGCCTGTAGACTTTTTTCTGTCAAAAACGCCGTGTACAACGACATACCAATTATACCCGATGATGTACAATGATGTACACTCCTGGAAATTGAAATAAGAACACCGTGAATTCATTGTCCCAGGAAGGGGAAACTTTATTGACACATTCCTGGGGTCAGATACATCACATGATCACACTGACAGAACCACAGGCACAGAGACACAGGCAACAGAGCATGCACAATGTCGGCACTAGTACAGTGTATATCCACCTTTCGCAGCAATGCAGGCTGCTATTCTCCCATAGAGACGATCGTAGAGATGCTGGATGTAGTCCTGTGGAACGGCTTGCCATGCCATTTCCACCTGGCGCCTCAGTTGGACCAGCGTTCGTGCTGGACGTGCAGACCGCGTGAGACGACGCTTCATCCAGTCCCAAACATGCTCAATGGGGGACAGATCCGGAGATCTTGCTGGCCAGGGTAGTTGACTTACACCTTCTAGAGCACGTTGGGTGGCACGGGATACATGCGGACGTGCATTGTCCTGTTGGAACAGCAAGTTCCCTTGCCGGTCTAGGAATGGTAGGACGATGGGTTCGATGACGGTTTGGATGTACCGTGCACTATTCAGTGTCCCCTCGACGATCACCAGTGGTGTACGGCCAGTGTAGGAGATCGCTCCCCACACCATGATGCCGGGTATTGGCCCTGTGTGCCTCGGTCGTATGCAGTCCTGATTGTGGCGCTCACCTGCACGGCGCCAAACACGCATACGACCATCATTGGCACCAAGGCAGAAGCGACTCTCATCGCTGAAGACGACACGTCTCCATTCGTCCCTCCATTCACGCCTGTCGCGACACCACTGGAGGCGGGCTGCACGATGTTGGGGCGTGAGCGGAAGACGGCCTAACGGTGTGCGGGACGGTAGCCCAGCTTCATGGAGACGGTTGCGAATGGTCCTCGCCGATACCCCAGGAGCAACAGTGTCCCTAATTTGCTGGGAAGTGGCGGTGCGGTCCCCTACGGCACTGCGTAGGATCCTACGGTCTTGGCGTGCATCCGTGCGTCGCTGCGGTCCGGTCCCAGGTCGACGGGCACGTGCACCTTCCGCTGACCACTGGCGACAACATCGATGTACTGTGGAGACCTCACGCCCCACGTGTTGAGCAATTCGGCGGTACGTCCACCCGGCCTCCCGCATGCCCACTATACGCCCTCGCTCAAAGTCCGTCAACTGCACATACGGTTCACGTCCACGCTGTCGCGGCATGCTACCAGTGTTAAAGACTGCGATGGAGCTCCGTATGCCACGGCAAACTGGCTGACACTGACGGCGGCGGTGCACAAATGCTGCGCAGCTAGCGCCATTCGACGGCCAACACCGCGGTTCCTGGTGTGTCCGCTGTGCCGTGCGTGTGATCATTGCTTGTACAGCCCTCTCGCAGTGTCCGGAGCAAGTATGGTTGGTCTGACACACCGGTGTCAATGTGTTCTTTTTTCCATTTCCAGGAGTGTATTACTGCAGCCTGCTCGGACATATCCGCTGAAATGCTTGCAAGTGTGCAGCAGTCGTTCCGTACCGGACTAGAAGCGTGTGTCGCCGCTGCCGGTGGTCATTTTGAACGCAAACTGTGATGGTCAGTTGTCTCATTACTAGTCAGAATCCACATAATTAGTGCATGCACTTTAGTGTGTGCTACCACAGGTATTGCGCACGTGTCAGTGTGGCAAACTTTTCAAAATATGATATCTCGTAAACGACTCGCACTATGATCTTGCAACAAACACCACCGACAATCTAATTTACTCTACTTTTATTTTATTAATGTCAATAGAATAGACATTGTTCCATTGCACAAAAATACGCTTTCTAACTATTATTACAATCTGTTGATTATCTAACAATACGAGCCCATGACTACCAATCCATGCTATGAAAAATACGTTCCATTTCCGCAATATTAGAGCTGCAAATTTTAAATGATTCTCCCTGTATAGTATGTAAACGGAACGCGTTGTTTCCAATAATCTCGAAAAGTTCTTGACTGATTTACTTAAAAATGTTATACATGGATACAAATATATTTCTAGCGTCATAATTTTTCACGATACATTAACAAACATTTAGATTTTTAGCTTCATAAAAATGCAGTAAAGGAAGCAGGCAAAAAGGAATACAAACGTCTCAAAAATGAGATCGACAGGAAGTGCAAAACGGCTAAGCAGGGACGGCTACAGGACAAATGTAAGGATGTAGAGGCGCATATCACTAGGGGTAAGATAGATACTGCTTACAGGAAAATTAAAGAGACCTTTGGAGAAAAGAGAACCACTTGCATGAATATCAAGAGCTCAGATGGAAACCCAGTTCTAAGCAAAGAAGGGAAAGCAGAAAGGTGGAAGGAGTATATAGAGGGACTATACAGGGGCGATGTTCTCGATGACAATATTATGGAAACGGAAGAGGATGTAGATGAAGATGAAATGGGAGATATGATACTGCGTGAAGAGTTTGACAGAGCACTGAAAGACCTGAGTCGAAACAAGATCCCCGGAGTAGACAACATTCCATCAGAACTACTGACAGCCTTGGGAGAGCCAGTCCTGACAAAACTCTACCATCTGGTGAGCAAGATGTATGAGACAGGCGAAATACCCTCAGACTTCAAGAAGAATATAATAATTCCAATTCCAAAGAAAGCGGATGTTGACAGATGTGAAAATTACCGAACTATCATTTTAATAAGTCACAGCTGCGAAATACTAACGCGAATTCTTTGCAGACGAATGAAAAAACTGATAGAAACCGACCTCCGAGAACACCAGTTTGGATTACGTAGAAATGTTGGAACACGTGAGGCAATACTGACCCTACGACTTGTCTTAGAAGAAAGATTAAGGAAAGGCAAACCTACGTTTCTAGCATTTGTAGACTTGGAGAAAGTTTTTGGCAATGTTGATTGGAATACTCTCTTAAGGTGGCAGGGGTAAAATACAGGGAGCGATAGGCTATTTACAATTTGTACAGAAATCAGATGGCAGTTGTAAGAGTAGAGGGGTATGAAAGGGAAGCAGGGGTTGGGAAGGGAGTGAGACAGGGTTGTAGCCTATCCCCGACGTTATTCAATCTGTATATTGTGTAAGCAATAAAGGAAACAAAATAAAAGTTCGGAGTAGGTATTAAAATCCATGGAGAAGAAATAAAAACTTTGAGGTTCGCCGATGACATTGTAATTCTGTCAGAGACAGCAAAGGACTTGGAAGAGCAGTTGAACGGAATGGACAGTGTCTTGAAAGGAGGATATAAGATGAACATCAACAAAAGCAAAACGAGGATGATGGAATGTAGTCGAATTAAGTCGGGTGATGCTGAGGGAATTAGATTAGGAAATGAGACACTTAAAGTAGTAAAAGAGTTTTGCTATTTGGGGAGCAAAATAACTGATGATGGTCGAAGTAGAGAGGATATAAAATGTAGACTGGCAATGGCAAGGAAAGCGTTTCTGAAGAAGAAAAATTTTTTAACATCGAGTATAGATTTGAATGTCAGGAAGTCGTTTCTGAAAGTATTTGTATGGAGTGTAGCTATGTATGGAAGTGAAACGTGGACAATAAATAGTTTCGACAAGAAGAGAATAGAAGCTTTCGAAATGTGGTGCTACAGAAGAATGCTGAAGATTAAATGGGTAGATCACATAACTAATGAGGAGGTATTGAATAGAATTGGGGAGAAGAGGAGCTTGTGGCACAACTTGACTAGAAGAAGAGGTCGGTTGGTAGGACATGTTCTGAGACATCGAGGGATCACCAATTTAGTATTGGAGGGCAGCGTGGAGGATAAAAATCGTAGAGGGAGACCAAGAGATGAATACACTAAGCAGAAGCAGATTCAGAAGGATGTAGGTTGCAGTAGGCACTGGGAAATGAAGAAGCTTGCACAGGATAGAGTAGCATGGGGAGGTGCATCAAACCAGTCTCAGGACTGAAGACCACAACGACAACAATTTTACACGATACACTAACAAACATATAGATGGACGGAGACTACACAATGACTTTTAAACCGCAATGTGCAGATTTTTCTGTTAAAACTGACTGCGAGTAAGAAAGTGCTGTGCTGTGAAAATATGCACTTTCGTATTCTTTCTAGCAGTCAGTTTTACCTACGATAGCAGGTCATGTAAACCATTAGACACTGTGTTTCTCCGTTACAAATGCTTTCTTATATTAAAAAAATATGTAGCCTATGTCCATCTGAATGTTTGTTAGAGTACCTTGCAAAAATCTGAAGTAATTGACAAAAGTTGTATACACAACAAGGTGCTGTTTTGGTTTCTTCCTCGCCTTCGGATTATGATTAGAATACTACCACGGAATCTAAATCG